>NC_035444.2:237897-553783 GCF_002127325.2 Helianthus annuus
AAGGAGCAAGCTACTTCTCGAAGATCGACTTAAGGTCGGGCTATCATCAGCTAAGGGACAGAGATGAAGATATACACAAGACTGCATTTAGGACTCGCTATGGTCATTACGAGTTCCTAGTGATGCCTTTTTGGACTCACAAATGCACCGGCTGCGTTCATGGATCTCATGAATCGCGTCTGCAAGCCGTATTTGGACAAATTTGTCATAGTCTTCATCGACGATATCCTTATATATTCCAAAAACCAAGCAGACCACGAGAAGCACCTCCGTTGCATTCTCGAATTATTACAGCGTGAGAAACTCTACGCCAAATTCTCGAAATGTGAATTCTGGCTAAGAGAGGTTCAGTTTTTAGGACACGTTGTGAGTGAACATGGTATCCAAGTGGATCCCGCTAAGGTAGAGGCGGTCATGAACTGGCAAGAGCCAAAGACGCCTACCGAAATCCGTAGTTTCCTGGGGTTAGCAGGATACTACAGGAGGTTTATTGAAAATTTTTCGAGGATTGCTGCGCCCTTGACTTCCTTGACCAAGAAGAAAGAAAAGTACATTTGGGGCCCAAAGCAGCAAGAGTCCTTCGAAATCCTGAAGCAAAAGCTGAGCAACGCACCTGTGTTGAGATTACCTGAAGGTACTGATGAATTCGTGGTTTACTGCGATGCATCACACACGGGCATGGGGTGTGTTCTTATGCAGAAGGGCAAGGTGATTGCCTATGCTTCAAGGCAATTAAAGGTGCACGAAAAGAATTACACCACCCATGATTTGGAGTTGGGTGTCGTTGTATTTGCACTGAAGTTGTGGAGGCACTACCTTTATGGTATTAAATTTGTGATTTATTCTGATCACAAAAGCCTCCAGCACCTGTTCAACCAGAAGGAGTTGAACATGAGGCAGCGCCGTTGGATGGAGACCCTGAATGACTATGATTGTGAGATCAGGTACCATCCCGGCAAGGCGAATGTAGTCGCTGATGCCTTGAGCAGGAAAGAAAGGGTAAAACCTATACGAATCAATGCCAAGAGCATTGAAGTCAAGAACAATTTGATTGAGCGGATATTAGCTGCACAGCGAGAGGCTGTGTTGGAAGCTAATTATCCTAATGAAAAGTTAGGAGTAACTGAGGAGCAGTTGACTCTTAGCAAGGATGGAATTCTTCGGCTGAACGGACGTATATGGGTTCCGATTTATGGAGGACTACGAGATGTTGTTCTCCAGGAAGCCCATAGTTCCAAATACTCAGTCCATCCTGGTGCAGACAAAATGTACCAAGACTTAAAGGCAAATTATTGGTGGATAGGCTTGAAGAAGTCTGTGGTCGCCCACGTAGCAAAGTGCTTGACTTGTGCTCAAGTCAAAGCCGAGCACCAAAAGCCGTCTGGCTTGCTACAACAGCCTGAACTTCCCGAGTGGAAATGGGAATGCGTAACTATGGATTTCATAACCAAGTTACCCAAAACCAGGAAAGGAAACGATACAATATGGGTCATAGTCGATAGGCTGACTAAATCAGCTCATTTTCTACCCATCAAGGAGACATATAGCTCCGATATGTTAGCCCAACTGTATGTTGATAAGATTGTAGCTTTACATGGTATACCTGTGTCTATTATCTCCGACAGGGATACTAGATACACATCTCACTTCTGGAAAAGTTTCCAGCAATCTTTGGGCACGCGTTTAAACTTTAGTACGGCTTACCATCCACAGACGGACGGTCAAAGTGAGCGTACTATCCAAACGCTAGAAGACATGCTTCGTGCATGTGCAATCGATTTAGGCGGTAACTGGGATAAGAATTTACCCCTGATCGAATTCTCCTACAATAATAGCTACCACACCAGCATAAAGGCTGCGCCTTTCGAGGCACTATATGGTAGGAAATGTAGATCGCCTGTTTGTTGGGCGGAAGTAGGGGAGGTCCAATTATCAGGACCAGAGATTGTTTTCCAGACGACGGACAAGATTGTCCAGATCCGGGAACGTCTCAAGGCTGCCCGTGATAGGCAGAAAAGCTACGCCGATCCAAAACGTAAGGATCTTCACTTTGAGGTAGGTGAAAAGGTGTTGCTTAAGGTATCACCCTGGAAGGGGGTGATGCGTTTCGGCAAGAAAGGCAAACTGAGTCCGAGATACATAGGACCTTTTGAGGTCATTGAACGGGTCGGGTCAGTTGCCTATAAACTGAACTTGCCTGAAGAGCTCAATGGAATTCATAACATATTCCACATCTGCAATCTCAAAAAGTGCTTCGCCGATGAATCATTGGTAATTCCACACACAGATGTGCATATAGATGAGAGCTTAAAGTTTATAGAAAAACCTTTGTCGATTGAAGATCGACAGGTGAAGAAACTTCGAAGAAAGCACGTACCGATTGTAAAAGTCAAATGGGATGCTCGTAGAGGTCCTGAATATACGTGGGAAGTCGAAGCTACAATGAAAGAAAAGTACCCCTATTTATTTGAGTAAATCTCGGGTCGAGATTTATTTTAAGGGGGTGAGGATGTAACACCTCGAATTTTTGTGTCCAATGATGTGTTAACACGTGTCATTTGATTACGCGTGGCATCCATAATAAATAAAGGACTAATTTTGACAAACCTTGAAAGTATATAAATTCGAGGGTTATAAATGTCAACAAGGGTATATATACTGTATAGTAACCCTGAATAACGCTTGTACCTTCAAACGAATAAATCATAGATCGTACGGAAGCGAAACGCGGAAGAAAGTGAGAGATTACGAGCTACAGGGGTTAACTGTGTCAACATGTTTAATTATACCTCTGAGTGACCCTTTAACGTTCCCAAGGCTTCGTAACAGTATTATACACTCACTAGAATATACTGTATAAATTCCGCGAAGTTCCGTCTTAAAACGAGAGAGTTATACTCGAATTCGTATGAGAAGGGTTAAAAGCGTCAACAGTGAAAGTTAAGGCTTTCCAAATAATTAATAAATTAACCGGGGACTTTATAATGCGGGTAAATAACACGAGGCCCCTATCGGTAAATAATCGAGGGCCAAACCGCAAAAATTACCCCTTCAAACCCGAAAGGTCAGGTAAATCATTACGAAAGATTTCGTTATTAATTACCAGGATTTCGTAATCATTTCAAAAGATTTTAAAAATCTGAAAAACAGGCCCCACGCGACCCGCATTGCATTTGTGGTTAAGTTGAGGCGGGCCGCGAGCCTCCTCTTTTACTCGCCTGGTATTTAAATCCCAGGCGGCCCGCATTAGAAACACATGGAACTCCCATGCGGGCCGCATTAGACGCCCAGATGCAGAAAGTTGTAACTACTTGCCTTTTGGAGCATTTGAACGACCAAACAACAATCAATGAGGCATGGGTGCCCCCTACTCGACCCATACACCTTAGGGACACCTGCCCATGATCCATGATCAAATGTAGGCTGAGTTGTGATGATCTTGAGGTCCTTTGAGCACTATAAATAGCAATGTTGAGGTTACAACATTCACACAACTCAAACACTTCCATCTGATCATTCCAAGAGCTCCCTAGCATTCTCTTCTGTTCCATAATCAAGATACAACTTCTGTAAGTCGTTCATAACCATTTTGGTCATACATTTCCATAGTTTTAGCCTATAAACACAACCGTCGTAACTAACGGTTGTCATTACAATAACTTGCAATTGGTTCAGTCTTATGACGGATCAAAAGTGGTTATGAGTTGGTATTGATGTGGGTAATAAACCTCTAAAAGGGTTCCCCCTAATCACCACTCTAACTATGTCAAATATCGAGTCAAACGTGCGGTTAAAAAGTCAACAGGAAGCTATTTTAGCGATTTATGCATAATCTGTAATGTATATGTTATGAAACCTGTTTTGACACTTATAAAACATGATAATAAGTATATAAACTTGTTTGCGCTCGTTTGAATCGACCATTTGCTATATTAACCCGGTTCGGAGCCGAATGTCGCAAAAGTTTGACTTTTGCATTGACTTCAGTTCTGACCCGTTTTAGTGAGGTATAGATGTACCTTAGGACTCTCTTAGGACCAGGTCACATGATGGTATAAACCTCTGTGATCAGTTCATGAGTTATCCGAGTCTTTTGCGCATTTCCGTCAATCGCCTAAAAGTTGACCGTAACGCCATTTTGAAAATAAAACGAGTATTTCGGACACGTGAACGGACCAGAACCTTGCTTATTAGATTATAAGCATGTCCTTAAAGTTTCACGTCAATCCGAGGTTTAGAATGAGAGTTATGCTAAAAAGCGCAACTAAAGTAAACTTTAGTAATTAACGGCGCAATTAGCATAACACCTATCTAAACCAAGATTTCGTCACCAAAACTTTTACCCACTGTATTAAAATAATATTTTGGGAATTTTAAAGATTTTTAATAATTTTTACCTCGCTCATAACCTGCGGTTATGGCTACGGTTCGGTAAATACCGAATATGCCCTTTTCGGCCAAAACATGAGTTCTACAAGGTCTTTTGACCCGATTCCAGTTGCTACTGATTTTAAATAATAAATAAAGTATTTTAAGCTTTATAAGCTGTTCGGGAAACTCAGATTTCCTGTAGAACTCGAAAAGCCCTTTTAAAGCCTTTAAAATGACCGAAAAGCCCCTACGGGGCATAATATTAACTTAAACTCGTTACGGGCGTCACGGAAGGTATCCTACTGATACCACAACCCATTTAAGGCATATTGACTTAGGAAATAAGCGTACGACTCTCATGATTAACCGTTTCGCCTATTGCGCGCACGGTTCGGCTTATGAAACTAGTTTTCATAATTTAGCCGATACGGGTCAAATAATATCAGTTGAACCCCAAAATCCAGAGTGTGAACCATTAACCCATATAAAACAAGTCTCTGAACTTGTTGGGACAGAATCACACTCCATTCTCGGTTTTCGCTTTTCGCGCGATTAAACCATATCTATATATATCGGAACCAACCGGTCTAGGCTACGGCCATTATAAAGACTCGTTAGGATTCTAAGAGGTTAATTAAAACCTTCGTTCCAGATTAGGAGCCCCAGTAAAAGCTATCGGTGATTTAATCCAAATTAAGGAAATATACTTGCAAAGGTAAATACTTTAACTTATTTCCCCTATATGGGCTTGGGTTACGGTATATTAATACCGCTTGATTGAGCATTGTATTCTTCCATCGCTTAGGTGGTTAATTAAATAATATGATCGGCTCATTTAAACAGTTTTGTTTCTTATAAGCCTTTGGGAGGTTTAATGACCGTTGTCCCGGATATCCTTGGCATCATTTTACGAAATGGCCACGACCATCGACATCCCGGTGTAGGCGTACACCCGGTATAAAGTGTCGACATTAAATTTAAAAGACGTAGCCGTTGGTTTTTATACTACGGTTTTACGCAATGTGGTGTGTCTATAAATCTTTAACCCGGCACGACCCGGGCTACTGAACGCATAAAAGAACATGTAAAACGTTCACAAGATTTTATTATAATTTTCCCGAGTTATAAAAGAGTTTGTGCCTTGTGCATTCAAATCAATTTTAATAAACATTTTCAAATGTGTCAGTTGAATGTATTTACCAGTGTAAACTGACGTATTTTCCCCAAAAAGATTAAGTGCAGGTGCTAGACGAAATTGGCTGGTATTAGCTGCCTAAGCATCACGAATAGTCTCGCAAACTTGATGCCGTATCTGAATGAACAATATTTATTTATTTTGATCCGCTGTGGATACATTCGACTTCTGTAATACATTTGATATTACAATCAGAGGTTGAAATATATTTATTTATCTTTAAGCTTCCGCTATGCATTATATAATTGTGTGGTTTGACTATATTGTTGCCAACGTCGTCACGGTAATCCCCCACCGGGCCCACCGGTGAGATACGTGGAAATCGGGGTGTGACAGAAATCTAATAGGTTATTATAAACCTTTGTTCCAGATTAGGAGGCCCAGTAAAGGCTATCAACACTTACCAATTGTGATTCATACTTACTCAGGTAAATACATTTTGACTTATTTTCCCTATACGGGCTTGGGGTACGGTATATAGAATACCGCTTGATCGAGCGCACAAATCCTGCGCCCTTGGGTGTCCAGTCTTGAATAGTTTGTTCGACTCGTTTAAACAGTCTTGTTTTACTTTAAGGGTTTGGGGGGTTATTGACCGTGTCCCGGATATCCTTGGCATTATCTTACGAGATGGCCACGACCAGAGCACGGGGTGTAGGCGTACACCCGTCGTGTATAACTCTTTAATATGGTGTGTCATTTAATCTTTAGCCCGGACAGCAGATCCCGGGCCACCAAATGTACGAGTAGCATGTAATTCGTTCACAAGTTTATATTGCATAATTATCCCAAGTTAATAAAAATATTTATGCCTTGTGCATTTAAATCAATTTTCAATCATTTTCAAAATGAGTCGGTTGATTTGTATTTACCAGTGTAAACTGACGTATTTTCCCAAAAGGTTAAGTGCAGGTACTATACGAACTAGGCTGGCTGTTTCCTAAGAGCGTCCACTATAGTCTCGCAAGCTCGGACGACAAATAAACTGTTGAACAATATATCTCATTTTTTTATTGATCCGCCTGTGGATCCGTTTCAACTACTTGTGATATTTATTATTACATTTTAATTAAAGTTGAAATGAATCTATTTCTGCTTCCGCTGTGCATTATTATATTGTGTTGTTTGTCTATGACGATGCCAACCACGTCACTGTACCCCACACCGGGCCCACCGGTGACACGTGGAGATCGGGGTGTGACATACGAAGAAACTGTTCGATTTCACGGTGAGTGGAGAAATTAGCGACGGAGAAACTGTTTGTATTTGTGGATTTCGGTTGGTTCAGAAACTTAACAAGAGAAGCAACTAAAAAAGCGGTGAACGGTATTTAACGTACACACCGCAGTCCAATGACATTCTTGAGTTACATATCCGACAATAGGGCCCACGGATCTTATGCCCACCCGAGACCGACCTCTGGATCACACATGATAAAAGCGCTTCTTTAGACAATCTGGGATTATGTTCCGTTTCTTCAAGATTTACGACTGATGTCCAAGTTTGATCACATTTGACTTCATCTACGGCAGTCCAATGTCTTTCTTGAGTCACATATCCGACAATAGGGCCCACGGATCTTATGCCCTCCCGAGAACGACCTCTGGATCACACATGATAAAAGCGCTTCTTCCGACAAACAGTCTTGTAATTACATCTTCAATCGAGACCGCATTATTAATTATAATGAAACAATGAAGATTGAATGTGCAAAACCGCAACCGTTTTTTACTACGGAAACGATGGCTATGGGAAATACAAACCTGACACGAACCACAATGGACTCAAACTCATACTACCCTTGTCGTTCCGTATTTTCTCCTTTTCTAATTCTCGAAGAATCTCGTAACGTATGACACATGATAAAAGGGGAAATCTAATGGAACACCTGTTTGAGAGAAACTGCTTCGAGCTAACCGCCGATATCTCATCCTTCTGTTGTTCAGTACTTCCGAGACGATTCAAGTTATTTCAGTTATTTCTGTTGATTCAGTACTTCAACGTATTTTAGTTGGTTTCGAATATACCCAAAGACGATTCAAGTGAGTCCTATGAAGCAAGTGTCGGTCTATTCAATTGAGAGGAAACATTGCATGCCTTGAACGAGTCTAGAACACTCGTAATCCTCAACCAGGCTTTGAAACCGGACGGAATCTACGAAGAAACTGTTCGATTTCACGGTGAGTGGAGAAATTAGCGTCTGAGAAACTGTTTGAATTTGTGGATTTCGGTTGGGTCAGAAACTTAACAAGAAAAGCAAGTAAAAAAAGCATACACAAATAGTTCTAGTGGACGAAGCAAATGAAACCGGAGTTGTTATCTTGGTTGTTCAGTACTTTCGTGCTAAATACAATGTTCATCTTCGTTTTGCTTTCTGCAATTCAAGTGAGTCCTATGAAGCAAGTGTCGGTCTATTCAATTGAGAGGAATCATTGCATTACATCTCCGTTGAAAACAAGTGGTTGTAATGATGGAACCCTTGATTTGAAAAAACATTTTTGAGAAATTTATATTTCAATACGCATCGTATAGGGCTATACGATGCGTATTAATCGATGATTTTACTGAAATACCCCTGGTTTTCTGATAAATTCAGGGGTATTTTTGAGAAAATTCCAAGTTTAATACGGATCGTATAGGCCTATACGATTCGTATTAAGCTGATATACGATACAACATAGGCCTATACGATCGTATATGGCATTATTTCAAATTTAGTGTTATCGTGTTTCCCTCGGTTCGACGTGTATACGTCTTGTTTTTTGCCGAACTTTTGCATATTTTGTCGTTTTATTACGTATACCTTCAACATAAGTCGTTTCGGTGTCATTCGGTTGCGTGCGAATATCTTATTCTATGATTACGTACAGTTTTGTTTGAAATCCACTTGAACTCCATAGTGCCGTATTATATGTATACGTGTGTGGAAATATTGTTAGTCGCGTACTTTGACGTATTTTTGCGTATTTTGACGTATTCTAGCATATTGTTGCGTATTTAATAGTATTTTAACGTATTTTATCGTATTTTTACGTATTTTAGCGTATTTTAGAGTATTTTAGGGTATTTTAACGTATTGTAGCATAGTTTAACGTATTTTAACGTATTTTAGCGTAGTTTAACGTATTTTAGCGTATATTAACGTATTTTAGGGTATTTTAACGTATTTTTACGTATTGTAACGTATTTTAGCGTATTTTAACGTATTTTTATATATTGTAACGTATTTTAGCGTATTTTAACGTATTGTAACGTATTTTAGACAACAACAGATAATGAACGGATTGTTGGACTTCTTGTTCCTAATGTACGCCTCAATTCATCTTTTTTACTCTTTTCTTCGATTTCAACAAATAGTACCGCAACCGTTTTTTACTACGGAAACGGTGGCTATGCGAAATACAAACCGCAATCGTTTGTGACTATGGGAAACACAAGTTTTCTTTTTGAGCTTGATGGATGTCCGTTATCTCAATTGAGGCGTGCATTGTTTAAATCTGAATATAACTACATGTTACGTGTAACTTCATTAAACCAAGAACAAAGCCTATTTTCAAAACACATGTGTTCGTATCAGCGTTGTTTATCACCCTGTGTGAGCATTGGAAACCCGACAAACAGTCTTGACAACTGTGACAGCTTATCTATATGTGTGTGTCACATCCATCCTGTTATAGCAATCGATATCATTAACTACCAAAATAATGCATACACAAATAAGTTGTTTAAATCTGAATCAGTTGTTAGGGTTTCGTTTCTTCATGCTCCAACTATTTGTGTATGCATTCTTTTTGGAGAACTTATCGTGTGTTGCAGTTTGGAAAGATGACCGAATAGAGATCTGAATAACAAACTGTGGAGAACTTGTTTGCGTTATCCATCAACAAAAGATAAAAATACTCTAAAATTAACAAGGCGGTCTCTTTGTTGCATTATCCATCAATTTGTCACTTTCAAAATTCAAATCAAACGTTCATGTATCACAAGGAATGACCGATCTAAGGTAGAGAACCTGATTCAGATACACAAATTCGATTTCAACAAATCTTTCAAGGTCTTAAGTGATGGACAATTGGTTAAAAGATGTAGAAGAGTTTGTGTAGAGATCTTTGCAGTATGGTTTCTCGACAAATGAAGTATTAAAAGATGTTAGTTTCTTGACAGTATGGTTTCTCGACAAATGAAGTATTATCTGTCACTTTCAAAATTCAAATCAAACGTTCATGTATCACAAGGAATGACCGATCTAAGGCAGAGAACCTGCTTTGAAACCGGACGGACCTCTGAATCATCACATAAGACGTGTCAGGTTCTTCTGCTAGTGAGTCCTATGAAGCAAGTGTTGGTCTATTCAATTGAGAGGAAACATTGCATGCCTTGAACGAGTCTAGATCACTCGTAATCCTCAACTGGCTTTGAAACCGGACGGAATCTACAAAGAAACTGTTCGATTTCATGGCGAGTGGAGAAATTAGCGATGGAGAAACTGTTTGAATTTGTGGATTTCGGTTGGTTCAGAAACTTAATAGGAAAATCAACTAAACAAGCGGTGAACGGTATTTAACGTACACACCGCATTTGAAGATCCTTGCATTAGACACAATTTATTGTAATTTGTGGATCAACAGAAATAACTGAAATAGTTCTCTTTAATCTATTAGAACGATCCTTGTTTTGAGAACCTGATTCTGTTGTTCAGTACCAACAGAATGCATACACAAATAGTTATAGTGGACGAAGCAAATGAAACCGGAGCTGTTGTTCAGTACCATCAGCGTTGTTCACTACCAAAAGAATGCATACACAAATAGTTCTAGTGGACGAAGCAAAGAGACCGTTGTGTATCTGAATCAGGTTCTCAAACAAACCGTGAAATCGAACAGTTTCTTCGTAGATTCCGTCTGGTTTCAAAGCCGATTTCAACTTCCATTGATCAAATAATAAAAACCCTAAGAATGCATACACAAATAGTTCTAGTGGACGAAGCAAAGAGTCCGCCTTGTTAATTTTAATGAAGCAATGAAGATTGAATCTGCAAACCACAACCTTTATTGATCTAGAATTGGATAACCGTTGTTAACAAGAGTATGTTGTTCCAAGATCAATTCCAATATTATTGATGGTAACAAGAGTATGTTGTTCCAAGATCAATTCCAATTGCAGTTGATGAAACCGGAGCTGTTATCTCGGTTGTTTAGTACTTTCGTGATAAATACAATGTTCATCTTCATTACCCTTTGCTTTCTACAATTCAAGCAGGCACGGATGCTAAACGTATTGTTATTACATCCGAGTCGATTCAAGTGAGTCCTATGAAGCAAGTGTCGGTCTATTCAATTGAGAGGAATCATTGCGTTACATCCCTGTTGAAAAACATAATCGATAAATTTAGGGAAAATGGGGTTGAAAGATGATAACCCAACAGTGGAGGATCTCATTCGACAGCTTCGATAAATTAACGGGTGTTCTCAAATAATGTTTTCCTAGATGTTTGAAGACCAACAAATGTCCAAAGTGTTACTTCTTCGTTCGCGTGACGGAAAGCTACCGCGTGACAGGAAGCTACCTTGCAAAAATTAAAAAATTAAATCGACACCCTCAATACGCATCGTATAGGCCTATACGATGCCTATTACTTTTTGGTAGGGGACAATGGCAGCCTTTGGCAGGCATAGAAGTTTGAGCCCACCTCAATACGCATCGTATAGGCCTATACGATGCGTATTGAGGGTGTCGATTTAATCCCCCAAGGTGTGCCAATAATATGACCCTTTCCTAATTGGTATCGGTAAATTCAAGTCACAAAGGGTATACGAGTCATTTGGTCTTTTTGGTGCAGGGATGGTCTAGAAAATAATCACATGGGCAACGTTTAAAAAAAATCTGTAGGAATAGCAAAATCGAAAAAAAACGTCAAATTTTATCTTTTTTACACTAGAAAGGTACTCTTTACCGTTGCCGCTCTGGTGGGTGATGCACGGGTAGGGTTTGGGTTGGATACACCACATTAATTGTAGTGGTGTATTTCTAATAAAAAAAAAGAAAATGAGGAGAGGGTAATTTAGGGTAGTGGTGTCATCAAATTGGGTAGTTTAGAGTAGTGGATGAAGTGAGTGACGTGGGCATGACGAGATTGGGAAACGTACGTTAGGGTTGAAAGAGTAAGTGGCCCTTCCCCCCTAAAGTGCTACACCACATTATATTGTAGAGTATGCATTCCAAGGTATGGTGATGATATCAACTTGCGTTTCTATTTTGAAAAAAATGGATACTCGTTTGATTTTCGCTTCACTATGAGTCATTCTATCAAGTGCTCATTAGTTTGACTGTTAATTCATAGGTAAAATTACACCTTTACCTCAGGGATCAAATTGGTCATTATTTTTAAGACTTACCACCACCACCGCCACCACCACCTTTTCTCTCTAAAACCACCACCACCTCCGTTAGAGAAATCACCACTAAGCTACTCAAAATGCAACAAACTTGTATCAATTCTTCGTTAAATATAAACCTTCACTTCATGCTTGTACATACTAAAAATTTTAAATGGAACACGAAATTATTAATGATACAATCAGATTCATTCACACACCGGCCAACATTCAACAAAACATACAACATGAACACACACTTTGTATAAACGAAAACCCTAACATATCAACAAACATACATACTAATATACATAAATCACAAATAACAAACCAATTAGGTTTAACTTTTTACCTAACACGCAAAATAACACGATAAACGAAATGTAGTCACCGTATAGAAGCATTCGAAGAGGACATTGGACCATGTCTGCGTGGGGAAGAGGTGGGAAGACATTGGACCATGTCTGCGTGGGGAAGAGGACGCGCAGAGGTTTGAAGACATTTTCTAATGAAATGTCATCTGAAAACAAACGGTCTACAGAGCTAAACATCTGCGCGTGGTTTGCGTGGCACAGACATAAGAGGTCAGAAGAGGTTTTTCTGATAAAACAAACACCCCCATAGTGAAGTGAAAACCAAAAGAGGAGACTTATGTATCCATTTTTTTAAACATGGATGCAAGTTGATCATGGTCTCATACCAAGGATGCAAATTGCACTTTACTCTATATTATATATCCATACGTTTAGAAGTTGCTTCTACAGTAACCGCGACGTGGCAAGCTCTCATTTGTCTACGTGGCAAACTCTAGCTTTTTCTGACATAAATTGTATATATACATATATGTGTGAACATAATAATGATTTGATGGGGTTACTATGATGCGGTGGTGGTAGTGGCACATGTTATACTTGGGGAAAGACGTGGTGTATGCGTTCTTGTTGAGGTCTTGGTTTGGGTTAACGGGGGTTTGGTTTAGTAGGGTTACCATGGCACAATTATGGTTTTGAAACTTACGATTCTTACCGTTATTAATAGTACAAGGGGGTGTTTGTAATTATTGTATAGTACAGGGGGTATTTGTAAGTACATGGGGTATTTATAAGTACAGTATTAGTTGTTAGCAAGCAGGTTTGCTCTCCCTAGTGGAGACGCAGGTTCGATTCCCACTTGAGCCATTTTTGACGTACATCTGGGTGAAGGGACGAATCTAGGCTTTATCCCGGGTTCAAGCTGACGAGGGGATTGATGATAGCCAGAATGTATTGAGATTATAAGTTTATTGAGACTCTCCAACGATAAAGACGCTTAGTATTGGATTGATGACAGCCAAAATGGTTTCACAGTGAAGTCGGCCAAAAAGGCTTTGATTATTGATAGAGGCAATTGTCGCCCTCCAAATTTTGTGTTGTGCAATTGGGTGCCCATAAAATGTAATATTATGACTTGGAGAGGCAATTTGGATAGGCTTCCAACGAGAATTAATTTAAGAAGAAGGAATGTGGAGGTTACCTCGGTCATGTGCCCTTTTTGTGACGAATCCGAGGAAACGGTGGAGCATCTGTTCACTGCTTGCTAGGTGGCTATTTGTTGGAATTTTTTTTTTAAATATGATGAATGGAAATTTAGTGAGATTATTAATATTAAATTCTACATATAGTGACAAACTCTTGAGTAGAGTTATTTATGTCACTTATTTAATTTTCTATTAGAATAATAAACTTTTCATGTGGTGTATTGATGACAATTCTTGAGTAGAGTTTCTTTTATGACAATTGATTAGAGATTTTATGGCAAAATTAAGTCTCTAATTATGTTGGACTTTTCACCACCCATGACTCTTGCATACTTAGTAGGCTATGTGCCTCTTTTAATGGGCTAGATACAAGAAATAGAGATGTATGCATGAAGAGTCCTTGGAGAAGAAGTACTTGATGACCCATATGTTGGGAACATATAGAGATAAGTTTCTCTGCACGATTCAACTACATTTCTATTCTTAGTTTCCAAAAATTCTAACATTATGATTTTACCCGGTGTAACCTCGGGCGCGTGGCCTTCTCCGGCAGTACAGACTGCTTCGGCTGTTGTACCGTGGGAGACAGACGCGTCGTCTTTAGTAGAGGCGCGAAATCTGTTTTAAGGGAAGCGTGTTGAACACGTGCCTCAGCCACAACCGTCAACATTTGTTTGTTCTTTTTGTAGGAAATTAATGTACAAGAAGACGTGGTTCATGACCTCGTTGAAGCATACACAAAGGATTGAAAACACAACAGACTAAACAAGAAGACGCGGTTAAAGCTCTTGTTGAAGACCATAGTTTGAATCAATTTAAATACATATGTTGTATTATACGTTATATTCGTAAGGATTTGTACACGGTACATGTACTATAATTTCCCAAATATGTAAAGAGGGTATCTTTACTATTTATTTTATATTTATTTATATAATTTTTATTATTATCGTGACCCATGTCCTACACTATTTGGGTATGGTCGGCTTCAGCGCGTGGGGTAACATCTCGCCGCTATTATTTTTTGAATTCAAAGACATTCTTGACATCCACAAGGTCATTAAGAATGGAAAGAAGGCGGAAAAGATGATTTACGGGATGGCTATGATTGTGTGTTGGTGCATTTGGAAAAAATGTAGTTGGCAAGATATCATAGGGGAGATAAAATCGAGAGTGTATGCTTAGGCAAAAAATAGATCATCTTGTAATTATATTAGATGGGAGGAGTGGTGTAAATACCCATTGTATATGTTGTAATTTCTTTGCCTTTTGCCCGCTTGGGTCGGGGGTGTTTTTGTTTTATTTGACCTTTTGCCTATTTGGGTCGAAGGTTTGTTTTTAATGAAGTTTATTTAAAAAAAATGTAATGTCGCTAGCTAGCATGCAGAAACCAAAGGCAATATTAATTTCCATTTGGCAGTGCTCATCAATAATATAATACATACATCATCCAAATATATTTGCAGAATTGCAGGCAGGCAGGCAGGCGAATTGAGTTTTTGTAATTGAAATAAATAAAGTTTACAAAACAAGTTGTAACAAATATGAAATAAAAAAAAGGGAGAAACTTGAACATCCTAAATGATATTCTCCACTGAAGAATTGAATATCATGAGGGTTGATTGAGGATTCGTGTTCAATAACAAACTGAGCTGTAGCTATTATATATGCTGCTAAGCTAAACAGTGGCGAAGCTTGACCCGAATGATGGGGGGTCGAAAACGTATATACCAAAAAATTTATATAGAACAAGGGGGTCGAAAACGTATATACCCAAAAATTTCTATATGAAACTACATATATAACACTACTGATGTCACAGCCCCCGATCCCTATCTCCCGGAAACGGGCGGCCGTGAACCAGTTTCGGTGGTATCACATTTATTTATTCAATTTGGCAGCGGAAATTTTCATCAGGATCGTAGTTAGGAAATATTTTAATCAGAGTAAACCACCATGTTTATAACATTAAACATATGGGTGAAAACCCAAGTTTTCAATACACACGTTTCATAGGAATACATCCTATTTATTTGAATAAAAACATCCATTTTATTCTTAGGTAACTTTATTGCCACTTTTCCAAGCCTTCAGTGCTGTCCAGCTGGCTTCTATTTGGCTTTCACATTTTGTTACCTGAAACGCGTTTTAAAAACATTTTGTCAGTGGGAAATACTGGTGAGTGAATCCCAGTTTAATCAAGTTTGAGTAAAAACCAATTTGCAGTATTGAGGGCACATCCGCAATTACATTTGTATCCAAGACATCACAATTAACATCAGTGGTACGGTCATACTCAACTTATGGGATGTTACCACGCCAGTAACCAATTTTGTATACAAAACCCCAACATACCCACTATAATTGTATTCTTTACAAATACTCAATAACTGTCATTTGCATGAAAAGGTATTTAAGGTTTTGTAAAAACAGTTAACAAAAAGAAGATTACTCACAAAAATGAGTACATAAAAAGAAGGATCACTCACATTGCTGTTTTAGGTTTTTCGTAAGGGTTTCCTGGAGATAATCTATAAATTACACAAATGCACGTGTGTTAGTATAATAACCCATTTTAACATTAGTAATACCCTCCCCGAGACGGCATTCCAACGACTACGTCGGGCAGAACCACGACAGCCGTTACGGAACCCTAGATCAATCGGGCAGCGTATCTAATACGTCTCCAGGGGTTATAATACTTACATCGTAGCAGAACCTCGCTATTTTAGGGGGTATAATGCCCGGCTATAGTGTATACTACTTCAGAAATTAAGAAAGAAAGAAAAGATTTGAGCGAGCAGACTGAAGGCCCGATGCCTCCTATTTATATTGCTGAAATCGCGTCCCCACGCGGCCCGCGTGGAGTTTGGGCCTGGTTCTACGCGGCCCGCATGGCCTAGGGCCTAGGCTTAGCTGATCCGGGTCATCTTATAGGTTCGACACGAGTTGGACACGTGGCCGCTCCGGGTCACGCCACAATTCCGGACACTCGCGGCCCGCATGGACTTAATCCACCATGTACGCGGCCCGCTTGGGCTTAGGGTTTTGGCAAATCCTGGTTACTACTCGCGCGGCCCGCATGGACTTGAGGTGAGGCCCTACGCGGCCCGCCTCGACTTAATAATTATTGTTTTTTATTTATTTTATATAGTATAATCTATCTTGGGGCTCGGTTTTCACATACGGGGTGAATATAAAGACAAGTTGATATATTTACAATATATATTAGGGTATCAGAAATATTATGAGGATGTCGGTTTTACCGAGGGTTGTTATATCCTCCCCACCTTGTTTTAGAGCTCGTCCTCGAGATCTACTGGAACAAGTGTGGATATTTCTTTTTCATTTCTGACTCAAGCTCCCACGTATACTCAGGTCCTCTTTTGGAGTCCCACTTTACTTTGACCAGAACCAATCTCTTATGCTTGAGATTTTTAACTTTCCTATCTTCAATTTGTAGAGGCTTCTCCATAAACTTGAGTTGCTCATTAACCTCTATATCCTTAAGAGGTACTACGAGTGATTCATCAGCTAGACACTTTTTAAGATTGGATACATGAAACACATCATGTATTCCTGCCATTTCCTTTGGCAGTCGTAGCTGATAAGCTACAGGTCCTATTCTTCTAATAATTTCAAAAGGTCCAATATACCTGGGGCTTAGCTTTCCTCTTTTGATGAATCTTACCACTCCTTTCCAGGGAGAGACTTTCAATAACACTTTATCTCCCACTTGAAATTCTAATGGTTTGCGTCTGTTATCAGCATAACTCTTTTGGCGATCACGTGCTGTTTTCAGTCGTTCCTTGACTTGAATGATTTTATCAGTTGTTTCTTGTACTATCTCAGGTCCAGATAATTGTTTTTCCCCAATTTCTGCCCAACAGACTGGGGTTCTGCACTTTCGTCCATAAAGTGCTTCGAATGGTGCAGCATTGATACTTGTGTGATAACTGTTATTATAAGAAAATTCTATTAAAGGTAAGTGTTCGTCCCAATTACCTCCAAAATCAATTACACAAGCTCTAAGCATGTCCTCCATTGTCTGAATTGTCCTTTCGCTTTGTCCGTCCGTTTGAGGATGATAAGCTGTGCTTAGATTTAACCTGGTTCCCATTGCTCTTTGGAAACTTGACCAAAAATGAGAAGTAAAACGGCTATCTCTATCAGAAACAATTGATAAAGGAATGCCATGTAATGAAACAATTTTATTTACATATAATTTGGCTAATTGTTCCATACTAAAGGTTTCCTTCATTGGTAAGAAATGAGCTGTCTTGGTTAATCTATCTACAATCACCCAGATTGTATCATTACCTTTCCTTGTTTTAGGCAATTTGGTAACAAAATCCATTGTTATCCATTCCCATTTCCAAACTGGTATTTCTAATTGTTGTAACAATCCTGAGGGTTTCTGATGTTCAGCTTTAACTTGCGAGCAAGTTAAACATTTAGAAACATAAGCTGCTACGTCCTTTTTCATTCCTATCCACCAGAAATTTTTCCTTAAATCCTGGTACATTTTATCACTTCCTGGATGCATTGTATATTTAGACTTATGGGCTTCTTCTAATATACGGTGACGTAAATTTCCTAATTTAGGTATCCACATTCTCTTTTTATGGAACCTCCAAATTCCATCCGTTCCTTGTTCTAATTCCTTAATCATTCCCTTTAACTTTTCAGTATCTTCCTTGATTACTAATTCTTGTGCTTTTCTAATTTGATTGTTTAAATCTACTTGTAGATTTAATTTAAGAGAACGTACCCTTTTTGGTTTTTCGTGATATTTTCGACTTAAAGCATCAGCCACCACATTTGCTTTTCCTGCATGATACTGGATATCACAATCATAATCACTAAGCAATTCCATCCAGCGTCTCTGTCTCATATTCAACTCTTTTTGCCCGAAAACATATCTTAAACTCTTATGATCTGTGAATATGGTAAACTTACTACCATAAAGATAATGTCTCCAAATCTTAAGGGCAAAAATTATAGCTCCTAATTCCAAATCATGGGTTGAATAATTTCCTTCATGACTCTTAAGCTGTCTGGATGCATAAGCTATAACCTTTTGACGTTGCATCAATATGCATCCATAACCTAATTTAGAAGCGTCACAAAAGACTACAAAGTCTTCAGTTCCTTCTGGTAATGCTAGTATGGGTGCATGGGTTAATCTTTGCTTAAGGATTCTAAAGGCTTCTTCTTGTTTTGGTCCCCATTCAAACTTAACAGATTTACAGGTTAATTTAGTTAAAGGAATGGCTATTCTAGAAAAATCTCGAATAAATCTTCTATAATAACCGGCCAATCCTAAGAAACTTCTAACTTCAGTTGGTGACTCTGGGGTTTTCCATTTGGTAATTGCCTCGATTTTCGTTGGATCTACATGAATTCCTTCATGATTCACCAAATGTCCGAGAAATTGCACTTGTTCTAACCAAAATTCACACTTTGAAAATTTAGCATAAAGCTTCTCTTTTCTCAATAAACTTAAAAGTAAGTGCAAGTGCTTTGCATGCTCATCTTTACTTTTAGAGTAAATTAGAATATCATCTATGAAGACAATTATGAATTTATCCAAATATGGCTTACATATTCGGTTCATCATGTCCATAAATGCGGCTGGGGCATTGGTTAAACCAAATGGCATGACAGTAAATTCATAATGACCATACCTTGTTCTGAATGCGGTTTTAGGAATATCCTCTTCCTGTACCTTTAATTGATGATATCCTGATCTTAAATCGATTTTAGAGAAAAATCGAGCTCCTTGAAGTTGATCAAACAAATCATCGATCCTCGGTAATGGGTACCGATTCTTAATCGTGACTTTGTTCAATTCGCGGTAGTCAATGCACATACGCATTGATCCGTCCTTCTTTTTAACAAACAAAATCGGCGCTCCCCATGGCGATGAGCTTGGCTGTATGAATCCCTTTTCCAACAACTCGTCTAGTTGTTTCTTCAGTTCTTGCATTTCAGCGGGTGCTAAACGGTAAGGTGCTTTAGCAATCGGTGCTGTTCCGGGTAACAGATGAATTCTGAATTCAACTTCCCTGTCTGGCGGTAGTCCTGGCAATTCTTCTGGAAAGACATCTGAAAATTGGGATACCACTGGGATATCTTTTACTTCTTTTCCTTTAGTGTTAGTGATTATAGAAATCAAATACACTATAGATCCTTTTCTTATACAACTTGCAGTTTTCATCACAGAGATGAATTTAGTGGATCTAAAAGGTTTATCTCCTTTAATTGAGATCTTTTCACCTCTTGGTGATTTTAATTGAATTGTCTTTTGATCACATAAAATACTGGCTTTATTGGCTATTAACCAATCCATTCCTAACACCACATCAAATCCTACCAGATTCATTGGGTAAAGATTTGCCATAAATTTTTGATTAAAAATTTCTATTCTTGCTCCCTGCAAGATTTCAGAAATTTTAACAGTTTCTCCATTTGCGGTTTCCACTAGACATTCTTGTGGTAGTTTAGTTAATGATTGATTTAGGAGTTTGCAAAACGAAGTATTAATAAAACTTTGGTTTGCACCAGAGTCAAATAATACTTTAGCAAAAATATCATTAACTAAAAACGTACCAGCAATGACGTCTGGAATCATCCTGGCTTCCTCTGTAGTTAGCACGAATGCTCTGGCATTTTTAGGATTTTTGTTGGTTGCAGCTGGAGCCAATTTCGGACAGTTTGTCCTAATGTGACCTTTTTCCCCACAATTGAAACACATTCCATTACTGGATTTCTTCTTGCAATTCTCTTCCTTGTGTCCTGGGGCCTTGCAAAAATTACAGTAAGTAGAGCATCTTCCAGAATGCCTCTTTCTGCAGGCTTTGCAGTAGGGTGCAGAGGTAGAACCTATATTTCTACGATTGGAATTCCCAGAACGGAATTCTTGAGTAAGTCTTTGGGTTAGGTTTCTCCTCTGATCTTCTTCTCTAGTACGGATTAACTCATCTGTCAAGGTATTAGCTAGTTCTACAGCTTCCTCTATGGTTTGGGGTCTAGCTGCCTTGACTACATGTCTAATTTCTCCAATTAATCCCCAGATGTAACGGGAGATTAACACTGGTTCAGGTGATGCAAGGGTAGGTACTATCCTAGCATATTCAAAGAATGTGGTAGTGTAACCCTTACTGTCTACCCCGGTCATTCTTAGATTCAGAAACTTATTTGCTATCTGTTCTTTTTCATTGGGAGGGCAGAATTTCCTTTCTACCATGTTCTTGAATTCTCCCCATTCCATATTATAAATCCTATCACTTCCTCTGGATTGGAGGATAGTGTTCCACCATTCTAAGGCTGCATTTTTAAACAGATTTGAAGCAAACAGTATTTTATCTTCTTCAGCACACTTGCTTATTTTCAGAACTGCCTCAGTTTTCTCTATCCAGCGTAAAGCTGCAATGGGTCCTTCATTGCCCGAGAATTCTATTGGTTTGCAGGACCAGAATTCCTTGTAAGAACAACCATGTGGCATGGTTCTTCTTCTTTTGGGAACGGGCGCTTGAAATATGGGTCCATTGTTCACGCTGTTTTCTGGTTCAGTTGGTCGCTTACTGCTATGCTTACTTTTATTATTCGCTTCCTGAACTGTTTGAATAATAAATGGCATCGCATCTATAATTCCTTGTGCCACAATATGCTGAACGACACTATTATCCATTTGGTTTCCGTTGTTATTATTGTCCGAATTCTCATTAACCACGTTAATGTTACTCTGGTTATCGTTATTCAGATTTTCTTGATTTCCCGCGTCGGCCATCTGAATTTTAGACATTTACCAAATATTAATATCACAATTAATATTTGAATATATCCAATCACATAACACGCACGTTTACCCAAAAACGTCGAGCATTGCGACTTTTACTCTATTTATATAGTATGCATCAATACACACCAGTACAGAAATAAAAATTACAGTACCGACTGAAATGTAAAGCTACAATACTAATAGTATGCATCCGTAGTTTTTTTTTTTTTCTAACACATACACACATATATTATTTTATTATTATTATTATTACTGTTTCTACCATCACCTTCACTGATATGGATTCATCCAAAAATCCATATTACGCTCATCGTATTTCCATACGAGGCGTTCTCCCACCTGTCGCATACGATCACTGCTTTCTAAAATTTCTTCCCCAAAAGTCCTAAGTTCCTGGACATTTTCTGCACTCATTGGGGGTGCAGGTTCTAGGACTGGGTTTGGAAACTGAGGTACGGGTTCCTGATACGGAGGCATAGGGGCTTGGTACGGGTATGGATTTTCTAAAATTTCCCTAACATATGCATCACTAATGTTGTAGGGATCTTGAGGATCTAACCCTGGGTAAGCTCCTAAGTTGGGTATTGGCACATTTTCCTGAATTGGGTTTTGTTGCACGTAGTCCCTAACATCGTCCCACCAGGGGTCGTAATTGTTTGGGTCTAAAGGATCAGGTGCAGGTACCCTAGGTATCTCCTCCGGGTTGAAATCAGGCATTTCTATCTGGTTTTCTATTTCCATGGGTTGATCAGGATTTTGTGGTTGTGGTGCTAGCATTTGTTCCAGGTTTGGGTCAGCAGCAGTGGTTGCTAAAATATGGATATTAGCGATACCCCTATTGAGCATATCCTGATTATAAGCATCAGTTTCTCTTTTTGCTGCGGCTAACACTCGCTGTTCCTGCAACTTTTTCATTCTTTTCCTACGCTCGTGCGCTCCCCTACTGAACCATCCCCTCTTTTTCTGAGGAAATGGCTCTTCAGACTGAGCCTTAAACACAAAGATCCCTTCTTCTGTGTCAGCAGAATACCCTGAAAGGGCAGGCTGAGAAGAGGAGGTGCCTTCGCTCCTAGGCGAACCAGACAGTTGACGATAGGCGTCAGAAGGTCCTTGGTCACTCATACTGTAAACTAACAAATAGTCAGATAACACATAGCAAGAAATACAATTATACACGTATTTCCATAATTTATTTCCTAACACTTTGAATTTTGATGTCAGCAGAACACTTCTGTGGCTGAATCAGTGGCATAGCTCTGATACCACCTTCTGTCACAGCCCCCGATCCCTATCTCCCGGAAACGGGCGGCCGTGAACCAGTTTTGGTGGTATCACATTTATTTATTCAATTTGGCAGCGGAAATTTTCATCAGGATCGTAGTTAGGAAATATTTTAATCAGAGTAAACCACCATGTTTATAACATTAAACATATGGGTGAAAACCCAAGTTTTCAATACACACGTTTCATAGGAATACATCCTATTTATTTGAATAAAAACATCCATTTTATTCTTAGGTAACTTTATTGCCACTTTTCCACGCCTTCAGTGCTGTCCAGCTGGCTTCTATTTGGCTTTCACATTTTGTTACCTGAAACGCGTTTTAAAAACATTTTGTCAGTGGGAAATACTGGTGAGTGAATCCCAGTTTAATCAAGTTTGAGTAAAAACCAATTTGCAGTATTGAGGGCACATCCGCAATTACATTTGTATCCAAGACATCACAATTAACATCAGTGGTACGGTCATACTCAACTTATGGGATGTTACCACGCCAGTAACCAATTTTGTATACAAAACCCCAACATACCCACTATAATTGTATTCTTTACAAATACTCAATAACTGTCATTTGCATGAAAAGGTATTTAAGGTTTTGTAAAAACAGTTAACAAAAAGAAGATTACTCACAAAAATGAGTACATAAAAAGAAGGATCACTCACATTGCTGTTTTAGGTTTTTCGTAAGGGTTTCCTGGAGATAATCTATAAATTACACAAATGCACGTGTGTTAGTATAATAACCCATTTTAACATTAGTAATACCCTCCCCGAGACGGCATTCCAACGACTACGTCGGGCAGAACCACGACAGCCGTTACGGAACCCTAGATCAATCGGGCAGCGTATCTAATACGTCTCCAGGGGTTATAATACTTACATCGTAGCAGAACCTCGCTATTTTAGGGGGTATAATGCCCGGCTATAGTGTATACTACTTCAGAAATTAAGAAAGAAAGAAAAGATTTGAGCGAGCAGACTGAAGGCCCGATGCCTCCTATTTATATTGCTGAAATCGCGTCCCCACGCGGCCCGCGTGGAGTTTGGGCCTGGTTCTACGCGGCCCGCATGGCCTAGGGCCTAGGCTTAGCTGATCCGGGTCATCTTATAGGTTCGACACGAGTTGGACACGTGGCCGCTCCGGGTCACGCCACAATTCCGGACACTCGCGGCCCGCATGGACTTAATCCACCATGTACGCGGCCCGCTTGGGCTTAGGGTTTTGGCAAATCCTGGTTACTACTCGCGCGGCCCGCATGGACTTGAGGTGAGGCCCTACGCGGCCCGCCTCGACTTAATAATTATTGTTTTTTATTTATTTTATATAGTATAATCTATCTTGGGGCTCGGTTTTCACATACGGGGTGCATATAAAGACAAGTTGATATATTTACAATATATATTAGGGTATCAGAAATATTATGAGGATGTCGGTTTTACCGAGGGTTGTTATAACTGAGCGAAAAGTTCGGGGGGGTCGGGCGCCCCTCCCCGCCCCTTCTATACTTCGCCATTGAAGCTAAAGATGAACTCGTCAGCCTTATCTGTGTTGGCGTTAATGAATTCTTTAGATTGAGCGACTAAGAATTCACCTTTGTATGATGATGAAAACAACTTAGCCTCGGCCCATGTTTTTAAAAATTAATTATTTGATTCAAAACTAGCTCAATAGAAAAGTAATTCTCTCCGGATTTCAAATGAATTTTGAAATCTCATCTGCAATCACTGGATTTCAAGCGCGGACTTGAACAAGGTTATCACAATTGACTTTTGCAAATTCACATGTTTTGGTACCGGGTTGTGTAGCTAACCGAGATTGAAATTTGAAACATTTGGGAGGTGTGCCATCATTTAACAATTATTGGAATGGAATGGAATTTCATCATCCATGATGTAAGAATTAGAATGCTCTTAAAAGGTGAGATTTAGAGTGAAATTGTTTGTGTCAAAAATGGTATGAGAAAACAACAATCCAAACATTCAATCAATACTGAACAACAAAGAAGCAACAAAAACGGTGACAAAACTTTATTATTTACCCAAACCGAAAAACACCCCCCAAAACCCTAGATCTTACAAATAGTAAGATCTGTTAACAGAATACAGAACAATAAACATCTGATACAAACAATCAGATGTTCAGGAACAATGATCACAATCGATCACCAGATCTATCAAAGATCTAACAACAACAACTACAATACAAAGGATACAAATAAATAACAGAGTAGAAAGAACTAATCTCCTGAAAGACTTGTAGAAACTCTGATGCACAGTGACTCCAAAACGATTCAGTAGCTTCAACCAAACTTGAAAGAGATCAACTCATCATATGGACTGATACGCATACAAAATCAGATGAAGGATAATGAAACCCTAGATTTAATATATAGAAGATAATGATTTCTGTAGTGAATTAATAACCGAATGAGAGAGAGAACTCTTATATATGGCTGCACTTGAAAGGTTACACAAAGAACCATAAGAATTGGAAGATGCCCATTTCAACCCCTGATACTTCCACTTTACACCCTCCAAAATATCCAGCACATCAAAAACTGTTGCAACAAACTAGCAATATGAAACAAATTAGTAACAAGAGGCCCAAAATATATGGCTGAACCCAATAGAATGAGAGCCCATAAACATATCATTTCAACATTCCCCCTTCATTCAATTGGGTCTAAATAAATCAAACATACCCAACATTCATATACTATACATGTTAATAATACCCATTTTGCAACCTGAATGACAGCCTGAAAATATCATTTACAACATTTTTAACATGCCCCCTTCATCCAGGTGGCAAACACGTCTAAAAATACCAACTTCCTTTCATCAGTTAACACTCACTTTCTACGCAACCTGAACATCTATATGAACCTTTTCAAGTTCAATAATACTAGCAAAAAACCTTTTCACAGAATATGCATATTTATTTCAAAGTGAGAAGACCTCTCATGAAATTAGGATACATACAAATTGATATGATATTTTTACTAAGCTTTAACAGGTAAAACAAAGTTATCAGCAAGTTTTTATCAAAGAACTATATAACACAGAATACTAACTGATCCACCCTGTAACAGTCATATTCACAACAACCTAGAGAAATAAACCAAGAAAATAGAATTTCAAGAAACAATATTTCAACTCAGATATACAAGGAATCCAGACAATTACAATACGAGACAAGAGATCCTTTGAAGAAAACACAAACACTAACAACAAATCAAAGAATTCTCTATAAAAAACAGTCAACAAGACAGAGAAACAGTTCTAACTAAGAACACTAGACAACAATGATAGCCTACACAAACTCTGGCAAAATGCACAGTCACATGCTTTTATAACCAACAAAAAATATCTCTTACATAAGAGAAATATACAAGGCTAACATCACATACATACAAGTAACAAGACTGAGAATATCAAGACATACACAAGACTATAAGACACAGCCATACAAATCCTGATTAATCACAAAGTTATACAATTTGCAACCAGAACAATATTTCTCACAAGAGAAAACATACAAGGCTGTCACATATACAAAATAATCTTGTCAAAACTTTGGTTAAACATGAACCACACAGCTCAACTAACCATACAAACAAAACTATAGACAAGCAGACATAGTGACTGCAAACCAAAGACATTTTAACAGCATTCAAGACAAAGATTCTCAACATATAGACCTCAAGCAAGGCAGACATAGACATCAAGAACAATCTTGACAGATCAACAGATTAAAGAACACTCAAACCACAAGGTTCGACTAATCATACCACACTAAAACAATAAGACATACGGACTATATTCAGAAAACACTACAACGGTCCAAACAACAAAGTTGAATCACACGATTCAGAACAAAGAAAACATCTACACCATTACGATTGAATCACAAGACCCAACAACAAACCTGATTTAACTGAGGATCACATGATCCAAATCAGACACATACACATAACAGCCAAAACCAACTCTTTAGAAATAATGTCACATGACTTTACAATAAAAAAACATCTCACACACGAGAAAAGATACAAGGCTGTAAAAACATTCAAGATCATGAAGACACGGTCAAACAAACCATCCTGATGCGGTTTTAAAGAACTAAGAACCATCAAAAAACAGTTATAGTCGGAAAAACATTTTACCATAGTTCGAGACAAGATGAATTGCATAACTCAAGACAGAGGTTAGAGAACAATATTAAAATCTTGAGATTATCACAACTAGCAACTTTAATCAAGAACAAAGCTCAGTATACATAGAACACATAACTAAGCTCATAATATCCAGTATAACCTTGAACAAACCAACAACATTTCCAGGTTTAAACTTAATGAAAGTAGAAGACCATATAACCACAGAAATAGAATTTTTCATGAGAAACAACCTATTAAACATGACTGAAAATACTGAACCATACAATGAACATACAACATTCTATTATCAAGACATATAGACACAAGGTTCAATAAAAACAAGAAAACACGTAAAAATTTATTGAATATTCCAAAAAAAATTGAAGTTTGAACCACACATAACATATGCTAATCTTATTTAGCATACCCAAAAAAAAACAATTCAAACAAACCTGACTTCAGAACAACATAATCAATAGACAGGATCCTAGTTACACACTTGTTCCTTAAAAAACACTTTATCTTACCAAGACAATGAAGTTCATTTGTATAAATGATACTACATCTTGTGGAAAATGTAGACAACACCATATATGAACCAGATCAAGCATATTATAGTCAGACACATCTGAAAAACATAAAATCACACTACTTTCATGACAAAGACAAGACTTGTAAACATGAGTATCAACCAACAATAACCAACTTTAACTAGAAGCAGCAATAAACTCTCACAAGACAACCCTACTGATTACTGCACGATAACCTATACAAAATCTACAAGAATCAAGCAAATCCAAGAAACAGTAGATACTCCCGGGAACAAACGATACGAATCTCTAACATGATACAGAGCAACTCTACTCAAAATAAACAGAATTCTAACTAAAAAAAAATCCAAGTCTATGATGAGTACAGAGAAGCAACAAGTTATAGAGAGAAACAAGATTCAAGAACCAAGATCAATAACAACAAGAAGTACACACTTCTATACCAAACAACAATTACAGCCTAAACAAATAATAACATACAAAAAAACAAGTGACTTAATATCCCACAAACACGGCCATAATAACAAACAAGAAACTATCTTGAACCAATACAATGAACCACATGATTCAACAATCAAAGACAAACTTATAGACTAGACAACGTATGACAGAGTTAGGAACCAATTTTTTACTTAGACAACAGCCTCTATCATGAAAATCAAGCGACCAATCATGCAAAAAAAACACAGCTCTTATAACACAATTTTAAGACCCTAGATGACCATTAAATTTAAAAATAAAACTCTGTTATAAACCTTTTATGATATTAAAACAAAGTTCCATTCAGCAATTTCAATAGTCATATAATGAAAGAATTTTAAACAACCTCTTTACCACAAACCACACAAACAGAGGGAACACTCACACACAACCCATATGACAAACACCTTTTTACAAATATTAACATGTAAAAAACTGTAAAACTAAGACAAGAAATAAAGACAGCCAAGAAACAAAAAACCTCTAACAGACAATAATCAACTAGATGTAAAAAAACTAAGGCGAAGCTGTATCAGTTTCCAGATTCCAGGTTCATCACTTATAGTGCCTGGACAGGTCTTAATACAGGAGCCAAAACCTAAGACACATAACAAAAGAAAAAAACCACAAGAAACACAGAATAGTTATATAATCAACTATAACCAACAAATAATAATGCCAGTCCTCACTACCCCGACTTCAACTAATCAACAACAGGAACAAAAGGAGAGGGTAGGAACGATCTTACAGTGGGTGCTTATAACTTCCTTCAAAAGAATCTGAGTATGTAATCTTCTAGGATTACAATATCACAGATCAGCAAGAAATATACCAACCTCTGGTCAGTTTGCCCTATAATCAACAAGCGATTATAAAGACCAACGCAGAGTCTTCACAGCACTTTTAACCGCAACAAACCTTCAGCCGCACACCAAACCCTTGATCTTAGGGTTACAACTTCAGTATCACACGTACAATAACCCAACCGGTTTCTAAGAACAGAAATCCTAACTCCAAACAAAAGATCAGATTAGCTACAGTCAATAATCAAATAGATCTAACCAAATCCAATCTGCACACTTCAAGCAAAGGATCAAAACAGAACAACACTTAATAAAAAAATAGATTCAGACCCAAAACACGAGAACACAAAATACAAGACCCTAATCCGTAGCACTTAAATCTCTTAAACTTAAAGACCAATAACGAGAAACTATCCTATATACTCAAAACCTTGACAATCAACACTTAAGATCAACAGATCTATGAACCAAATACAAAGAAAAAAAACTCTCACAACTCTAGCTGCAGATTAACAACACAATAACTGCCGTAATCATTAAAAAGAAAAGTATCATGCAAGAGCTCACAATGAACACAAAAAAAAACTGTCAAGAAATAGAGAATAAGCAACCAAGGGATTCAGATCTACAAACCAAAAAAAAATCGTCAAAAAATTACAGCGGAAGAACACCAGAATCAATATCGACCATAGATCGGAGCCTAGGCTCTGATACCATGTCAAAAATGGTATGAGAAAACAACAATCCAAACATTCAATCAATACTGAACAACAAAGAAGCAACAAAAACGGTGACAAAACTTTATTATTTACCCAAACCGAAAAACACCCCCCAAAACCCTAGATCTTACAAATAGTAAGATCTGTTAACAGAATACAGAACAATAAACATCTGATACAAACAATCAGATGTTCAGGAACAATGATCACAATCGATCACCAGATCTATCAAAGATCTAACAACAACAACTACAATACAAAGGATACAAATAAATAACAGAGTAGAAAGAACTAATCTCCTGAAAGACTTGTAGAAACTCTGATGCACAGTGACTCCAAAACGATTCAGTAGCTTCAACCAAACTTGAAAGAGATCAACTCATCATATGGACTGATACGCATACAAAATCAGATGAAGGATAATGAAACCCTAGATTTAATATATAGAAGATAATGATTTCTGTAGTGAATTAATAACCGAATGAGAGAGAGAACTCTTATATATGGCTGCACTTGAAAGGTTACACAAAGAACCATAAGAATTGGAAGATGCCCATTTCAACCCCTGATACTTCCACTTTACACCCTCCAAAATATCCAGCACATCAAAAACTGTTGCAACAAACTAGCAATATGAAACAAATTAGTAACAAGAGGCCCAAAATATATGGCTGAACCCAATAGAATGAGAGCCCATAAACATATCATTTCAACAGTTTGAATGTTGAATGAGACTGTGTAGTTGAGTTTGGAAGTGAATGAGAGTGGGTGTAGGTTGGTTTTAAATTTAAAAAAAAAAAAAATTTATTTAATTTTCATAGCCGTTAATGAAAGGTAGTATTTTTTTTTTATAAATATTAATGGTACTATGGTAATGGGCCCCATTTAAATACTTGTAGACCAAGTCCTTCTTGGAGTGGGGATTGCGGACTTTCAGACAGACATCAACTTCATCGCGAGGCGTGGTCCGTGGGGTTGGACTGAGCCACGCAAGTAACAAGGTCGCTGCTCTTAGTTCCCTATAAGGCACAAGGCTATCAACAACCTTTTATGTTTTTATCTTTATTCCAAACCCAATGCAATGCAATGCAATGCACTTGTGATGCTTTTATGACATGGAGAAAAATCATCAGCTAAGTGCCTCCATTCATACCTCCGATGAGATCAAAGAACAATTGCCACTTGCATTTTTCGTAATCCTCTACTAAACTTGCAACTTATCCTTCAAAATATTCCAGAATGGAGTCACTGTCCAGATCGAAAAAACACGTACATACATTTCTATATACTCGTGAAAATTCAGTGTATTCATGAGACTCCGTACCCACCTTAGCAGTTCTGCCCGTGGATGTAATCTATGATCAATTTAATAAAACAGACGATTGTTGGTTGCACCATAAACCATTTTGATTGCTGGGTATTATCTTACTGATGGGATCTACCCTAACTGGTCCGTGTTTGTAAAGTCTTTTCCATATCCTCACATCCCGAATGAAAAAAAGTTTAAGAGGCAACACGAGGCCGCAAGAAAAGATGTGGAACGGGCGTTTGGTGTGTTAAAGGCGAAGTGGGGAATACTAAATCGTCCAATGCATTCGAAAATGGTGAAAAAGATAAGGTCCATCGTGTATACGTGCCTTATTTTACATAACATGATTATAAAAGACGACGGAAGGGCGATAGCACCGGTATATATTCAAGATCCACCAGTCGAACCCGTCTTCGATGATACAGCTTATAGCGAGCTCATTGACGAAGAAACGCATTGGAGACTAAAACACGATCTCGTTGAGCATCTCGGAAGTTTAGATCTACCTCACCTTAAAGTGAGTTCCGACGACGAGTAGTTTGTTTTTATATTTTTCTAGTTTGAATGTAATTTTTATTTTTCTAGTTTGAATGTAATTTTTTTTAATTTAATGAAATGTCTTTTATTTAATTTATTTTTATTAATATTTTTTTTTTTACAACAAACAAAAAAAAAAAAACACAAGTCCCCTAAGAGGGGAGTGCCGCCATCAAATTGGGGTGTTAGGGGAGTTTAAGAGGGGAGTTGACGTGACATATGCTGATTGGTGGTGCGTAAGAGATGGGACTCCCCTCTTAGGGTGAGCAGGGCACCAGCGGGAAGGGGGATCGGTGACCCCATTCACCGCTCGGGAACACCGCCGCCATCGGTGCGGGAAGGTGGTGCGGGGAGAGGAATCGGGGAGAAGACACCGAAGAGGGGAGTGGGTGCGGGGAGGGGGGTCGGTGGGCCCATGCTTGTAGCAACCAATCAACATTTTTTTTTCTTTTTTTTTTTTGAATAAAAAGACAATTCTTCTAAGAGGGGAGTGCCGTCATCAAATTGGGATGCGAGCGGAGTTTAAGAGAGGAGTTGATGTGGCATAACCTGATTGGGTGAGGGGAGTGCCCCGCTCACCCTTAGGAAATGCCTTTTGTCACTTTATGTGTAAATGTACCTTTCTAGAAAAATGTGTAGTTTGGCCCACATCCTTTAAAAAACCTACAGGTGTCATTACCGATCCCCCATCTAAACCATTGGCTATTATTTTTATTCAAATATCAATAATAGACATTGAATTTTATTAATAACTGTTGACGTGTACGTCTACATCTACATCTACGTCTCTCTTTTAATATGTTTTTTTTTCTTTTGTTTAATATACATGTGGCTAGGCTAGTGTCCATTTATTATAAAAGTATATTATGTAGACACTAAATACAATCTTATGTTCATACCTGAAATTAATCATACTTGGGAGTATTATCCTATCTTACTATGTTTTTATGAATTAAACTATCAACTTAATATGAAACGATTGAAAGAAAAATATGTGCTATGAGGACATATAATGTTAAAAAAAGAGTTAATTGTGAAAATCGTAATGAGGTTTGGACATATTTGTCATTTTCGTCTAAAATGACTTTTTTGTACCAAATAGCCCCCAACGTTTGTAACTTTTTGCCATTTTCATTCAAATGCCTGACTGGGTTAGAAACAACCGTTTGATGAGTTTTTTTTTTTTAAATTTCACAAGTACAGGGCCTGAAATGTAATTTCTTTTTAACCTCTAACTTTATAAAAGTAAAGATTTACATGTAAAACAAATTGTAGAATTATATAAAACAATTGTGGACAAAAAATAAAGGAAAATTGGTATTTAATAAACCAACCTTTGCCCAGTTGGTAAATAATAATCCAACCTACAGAATTGGTATATAATAATTCTACCTATCAATATGTTGGTACTCAATGAACCTCCGTTAGTTTTTTTTTAACTTAAGTTAGTTTTTAAGTTTTATTTATTACACAAACAGTCCCTGTAGTTGTAATTTACTAGTTTTAACTATGAGTTAATAGCCAAAATGGTCCTTGAGGTTAATAGCCACAGCACCGCCACCACCACCACCACCACCGCCACCACCACCCCCGCCACAGCACCGCCACCACCGCACCGCCACCACCACCACCACCATCGCCACAGCACCTCCACCACCGTAACCATCGCCACATCACCACCACCACCACCGCACCGCCACCACCACCACCACCGCACCGCCACCACCACCACCACCGTCGCTAGAGCTGTTGGATCTGTGATGTTTTTGGTCAGTCATCGTCTGTTGCTGCATCTGAATTCAAACCCCTTAGGCGTCGATGATCAAAGACAGAGATGGTGGTGGTGGCGGTGCGGTGGTGGTGGTGGCGGTGCGGTGGTGGTGGTGGCGGTGCTGTGGTGGGTGGTGGTGGTGGTGTTGGTGGCGATGGTGGTGGTGGTGGTGGCGGTGCGGTGGTGGTGGTGGTGGCGGTGGTGGTGGTGGTGCTGTGGCGGTGGTGGTGGTGGTGCTGTGGCGGTGGTGGTGGTGGCGGTGGTGGTGGCGGTGGTGGCGGTGGCGGTGCTGTGGCTATTAACCTCAGGGACCATTTTGGCTATTAACTCATAGTTAAAACTAGTAAATTACAACTACAAGGACTGTTTGTGTAATAAATAAAACTTAAAAACTAACTTCAGTTAAAAAAAACTAACGGAGGTTCATTGAGTACCAACATATTGATAGGTAGGATTATTATATACCAATTCTGTAAGTTGGATTATTATTTACCAACTGGGCAAAGGTTGGTTTATTAAATACCAATTTTCCAAAAATAAAATACTTAACTAATATCCATTGTCGATACTCCTTGTTCATAGCTTGAAGGCTTAAATAAGCCATGAATAGACACCGTTTATAATTCAACTTGATCATATTAATAATTAATGAAAATTTGTTTAGACCTGCTTAAATCTAACACTCGTAATAAAGATGGCTTTAGATCTAACACTCATTACAGAGATTCCGATTCAAATCATAAAGTTTCCATTCTAATTTCCGACGAACCGTGCGGTGGATTCAAAACATAGAGTTTCCGTTTTGATTTCCGACGAACCGTGCGGTGCCGATTCAAATCATATAGTTTCTGTTTTAAATTCTGGCGAACCGTGTAGTGTCGATGTAGGTTGTTTGACCGCGCAAGTGATGACGACGACCTTTAGCAGGCGAAAATTTGTTGAACGAAGCAGGTCACTAGTTGTATCACAGCAGAGATGAGTTCCTCCACCGGATTTGTCGCCAGCGAACTCATCAACGGCTGAAAGTTTTTACGAATTTCACGTGTTGATTTAGCCTTTTTCTTCTGATTCTGAACATGATATCTCGAACTTGTTCATCAAGCTTAGAAGGTGACATTCCGGTTACCAAAAGCCCTCCAAACTACAAATCACAAGCAAAAATACACAAAACAATGAGCATTACACGGTGGAGGTGAGTAACGGTGTGAGTGGTAGTTGATGGTTTGTTTTGAAGGTTGTAGAGAGAGAAAGCAGATGGTTTTAGGTTTAAAAAGAAATTACATTTCAAGCCTATACTTGTGAAATTTCAAAAAAAAAAAAAAAAAACCCTCATCAAACGGTTGTTTCTAACCCAATCAGACGTTTGGATGAAAATGACAAAAAGTTACAAACGTGGGAGGCTATTTGGTAAAAAAAATAATTTTGGACGAAAATGGAAAACATACCCAAACCTCAGGGCGATTTTGGCAATTAACTCTAAAAAAAAGAAAAAGAAGAAAAACTCCTTTATAAAAGATGTGGTCATATAAAAGATGTGGTCAGCTTCTTATGGTAACATCAAATAAACTTTCACTTAGGGGGTTGGGGCGCCACATTATGGAGCTTTCATCACTCGTGGAGTAACGTGGAACACTGTCGCCTCCCAATTCCATCACTCGTTGAATTCATTACTCATGGTGGCCATGACGCGTGACAAGTTGCAGAATGTGAGGGAAATTGTTGGGTGTAGTGAGTGATGGGCACCCCCACTAAAATCCATCACTAGTGATAGAACCAAGTTCGATAACGTGGCGGAACATGATTGGGTGTGGGGAGTGATGGAAAGTGAAGCACCCCTACCCCCTTACACCAAAGGTGAAAAGCCTTGTTGACTAGCGATATCAAGTCGTAAAATGTTGCTCTCAATCAAGAGCGTACTGTTATGGACTAATACCATTGCAAGGTATGGGACTTGTCCCACATCAGTTGTATGGGCAACTGATGTGGGGTTTATATACCAAATGGACTCTCTCACTCACCAGACTAGTCTTTAGGGTTGAGTTCTCACGTTTGGTATGTAACATTGGTATCAGAGCCAGAACTCGGAGTGGTGGCCTGGAGAGAGCCAGGTGTGACCAACGAGCCTCGGAGAGTGGTGGCCCATGGAGTGGTGACCTGGAAAGAGACAGCCGTGACCAACGAGGACATTGGCCCTTAAGGAGGGTCGATTGTTATAGACTAATATCATTGCAAGGTATGAGACTTGTCCCACACCAGTTCTATAGGCAACCAATGTGGGGTTTATATACCAAATAGGCTCTTTCACCCACTAGACTAGTCTTTTGGGACGAGTTCTCTTGTTTGGTATGTAACACGTACCCATCCTAATGCGTGGCTGGGCGAGCGCACCCCTTGGAATAAATTTTTTCTAGTGTTATTTTTCGCGGAAATTTCGACCGCACCCCTTGAAAATTTTCAACCGCCCCACTTAGAGAAAAAATATTATGAATTTATAAAAAAAATTAAACACTGATTATTATTTAATATACAAGTATATAACACAATTTATATAATTATTCTTTAGCCACTTATTCACTTAATTATTTAACCCAATCAAAGCCTAATCTAATATATATATATTTTTATTACGCCAAGCCCAAATCCAACCCAAAGAAATTTGAATTAAATAAAATAACCCAAACCCATCCACCCATTCCAATTCCAAATCCTGCCCAAAAAAAACTCCTAGCGACTTGACGCCACTGCTCACGATTGGACGACTTTTTTTGCCGGAAAAACCAAAATTTCGGCAAAACCGACCCATATTACGCTAGAACTCCGATATAGAACTAGTATGGTTTTTTATTTTGTTCTTTTATGTGATGATTAGGAGAAAATATAGACGTATAAGGGTTTGATTTTTTATGTTTTTTGGTTGTTCTAGACTTGTAGTTAAATGATTTTGGTAGTTAAATAATATTGTTGTTTTATTTATAGCTTTGTTTGTTTAAATGATAAGTTACAAGTAATCAACATTTAATACCAGGGCTTGAATCTTTAAAAATAAAATTGAAAATTATGGACTATGGTTGAACATGATTGTTTATTTTATTTAAGTTTTTAATGTTGTTTTATAAACTTATGGAGCGATTTATATATGATAGGAACCATGAGTAAGAATGTAATGAACTTATGGAGTGTTTAGTATCTCTAGATAATGTTTGGGATAGATTTCAAAAAATGAAAACCTGTAGGGTAAAATTTTAAATACGTTTGATGTGTTTTTTATAATTATATAAATTTTAGTTTGATGTTCTTTTGTCTTACATGACCCAACTCGATCCGACCTGCTATAAACCATTTTTTTTATATTAGGTTTAAGACTAAAATCTTAAAAAATATTCCGCACTCTTGAAAAAAAAAAAATCTTAAGTCCACCGGTGCTCTCAGTTTAGTTGAAAGATAGCTTGTGAGTTATCAGTTTTAAGGGAAAAAAAAAGTAAACTTTCAACTTCAATAGCACGGTTTTTTTTTTTTAAAGAAATCTTATGAGGAATAAATAACTTGTAAAACAATATTCTTTCATCATGATATAGCCTTTAAAAAAGAGTTAATTGCCCGGATGGTCCCTGTGGTTTCACGTTTTTTCACGTTTAGTCCCAATCTTTTGGAAATAACAGGTATACTCCCTATGTTTTGTCATTTTGTTACTCGGATAGTCCCCTGACATTTACTCAGGGGACTATCCGAGTAACAAAATGACAAACTATAGGGAGCATACCTGCTATTTCTAAACTAACTAACATCTACTCAGGGGACTATCCGAGTAACAAAATAACAAATCATAGGGAGCATACCTGCTATTTTCAAAAGGAGGGGACTAAACGTGAAAAAACGTGAAACCACAGGGACCATCCGAGCAATTAACTCTTTAAAATATGTAATTTATTCTTTCATCATCATATTGCCTTAAAAATATATATTATTTTATATAAATAAATAAAGAAAGAGAATCAAATCAAATAGAAAAATAGAAAAAAACAAGTAAAGCAATAATGTAGGAGGAAAAACCATGGGTGGTGGGACATGAACATCACCATCAATCACAATTTACAATTATTAATTTATTTTCCTCTTGTCTATAAAACAACCCAAAAATTCATCCCACACACAAACACAAATACACTCTCTCTCAATAATTCATTCACACAGTCAGTCTTGTGATCCCAAACATGAGTGCAGGCAAGAAAAGACGAGCAGTGATCGGGAAGCTGGTAACCAGCGGGCAGCGGGTGGAAGCGGGGGGCAGCAGCCCAAGAAGCCCTTTGGACTTGAAAATACTAGTATCACCAAAAAGAGGCGTACTTAATGTGGGTGGTGGAGTTGGGCTTGGAATAGTAGCCGCCCTTGGTGATGAACCGGAGGAGGAGGAGGAGGAGGACGATGAAGAGTACACAATAGTGACACGGCACATGCCAAATAATAACTCGTACAGAAAGGTGTATGATGGAAAAGGAAACAGTACAAGGTGTGTGTTGGACATATCTCCGGTGGATGTGAAAGGGGACTTTTTGAGTTGTTGCCATGAGTGTAATAAGAGACTGGATGGGAGAGATGTGTACATGTACAGAGGGGAGAGACCATTTTGTAGCATAGAGTGTAGAGCCAGGGCCATCTGGATGGAACAACAACAAGAAGAAGAAGAAAGGAGGAGTTGTGGCTCACAAGCAGCACCTTCTCCTTCTTCTTCTTCTGATGTCGCCACATCCGGCGGCATCTTTGCTATTATTTAACACAAACAATTTTGTAATGTTACTTACAGGCACTCAGGGAAATATATATTTAATAAAAAGAGGAGTAATTAACTGTTTGTTTATGCCACTATGAATGCTAATTTGGTGGTTGGTCTGAAAGACAGACAATTTTTCTAATACATAGAATAATTACATATAAATATGACACACCCATCCAAAAAAAATAATCTTGATTGATGAAATCAAAGCCTTTATTCAAGAAATTTGGGTTTGCCACATGATTGATCCGGCTCTTCAAGGCCTTTTCGTCTGCTGTTCATCAACACCGATCTTAGTCCATAAAGTTTTGTATCAACTCCTCGTCAATTTCACAACCCTAATCGTTGTTCCAAGGACTGTATGTAGCCTCTAATCACCGGCTTTTTTTTTTTTTTTTTTTTTGAAAAGAGACCTTCATTAACACACACCGAACCCGAAGACCGGGACGGCAAAAAACAAACAACACAACTTACATATATACCTTGTTAACAACTAGTTGCCTTAATAAAGTCCATCAAGAGTTATCACTATAATTAAGGCTCAATAAAGTCCATTAATATATATGTTTGATCTATTGTTATTCGTTATAATTAAGACTCACTATAACCTATAGGTGTACAAAACCTGGTTTGGGCCTAAAGTGCTTTGGGTTGTAAATCGGTAGTTTTTTTAATCTTAGGCTCAAACAAGTTTGGCGCAAAGCGGTTCGGTTGAGAACCGATTTTAGGGTTGAAAACCCCAATCCACTTAAACTTATTTGGATCGGGTTTAAAACCGGTTTTGCCAAAAAAATTATTTTACTAGGTTCAAACTTGTTATGCACAAATCGGTTCATGTTGTAAACCAGCTTAACACATGAGCACGAGGCCAAATCAATTTGGCCTAAACCAGTTTTTTTGGCTACCAAATTAGGCACTAGGCACTGAATCGATTCATCGAGCCCAACCGAATTTCTGTGTACACCTCTACTACAATCTAACTTTAAACCTAGTATGACCTAATGTGCATCATGATCCATTATGAGTCATCATTCGTATTAAGGAACAACTTCAAATATCAGTAATCATGAACACCAAAGGAAAAGAATTAAAAGATATTCCTGTAGTATTTAAATTCTCAGATGTTTTTCCAGAAGAGTTACCTGGATTAACGCCAGATCGAGAAGTTGAATTTAGAATTCACTTAATACCAGAAACGCCATCGATTGCCAAAGCACCTTATCGACTAGCGCCAACGGAGACGCAAGAATTGAAGAAACAGCTTGACGAATTACTAGAGAAAGGTTTCATACAGCCTAGTTCATCGCCATGGGGAGCACCGGTGTTGTTTGTCAAGAAGAAAGACAGATCGATGCGTATGTGCATTGATTACTGAGAACTGAATAAGGTCACGATTAAAAATCGGTACCCATTACCGAGAATCGATGATTTGTTTGATCAACTACAAGGAGCCCGATTATTTTCTAAGATCGATTTACGCTCAGGATATCATCAATTGAAAGTACAGGAAGTGGACATTCCTAAAACTGCTTTCAGAACAAGGTATGGTCATTATGAATTTACAGTCATGCCGTTTGGTTTAACCAATGCCCCAGCCGTATTTATACACATGATGAACATGATATGTAAACCATACCTGTATAAATTCATAATTGTCTTTATAGATGATATTCTAATTTACTCTAAGAGTAAGGAGGCACATGCGGAGCATTTGCATATACTCCTGACATTGTTAAGAAAAGAAAAACTTTATGCTAAATTCCTAAAATGTGAATTTTGGTTACAAGAAGTGCAATTCCTTGGACACTTGGTTAATCATGAAGAAATTCATGTGGATCCCACAAAAGATTGAGGCTATTACCAAATGGAAAGTCCCTGAGTCACCAACAGAAGTAAGAAGTTTTCTTGGACTGGCAGGATATTATAGATGTTTTATTCAAGACTTTTCTAGGATACCCATTCCATTAACCAAACTGACTTGCAAATCAGTTAAGTTTAAATGGGGACCAAAACAAGAGGAAGCATTCAAGATTTTGAAACATAAATTAACCAATGCTCCAATACTCGCTTTGCTAGAAGGAACTGAAGACTTCATGGTCTATTGTGACGCGTCTAAGTTAGGATATGGATGTGTGTTGATGCAACGTCAAAAGGTAATTGCTTATGCCTCTAGACAGCTTAAGAAACATGAAGAGAATTATACAACCCATGATCTAGAGTTAGGAGCAATAATTTTTGCCCTTAAGATTTGGAGACACTATCTCTATGGTAGTAAGTTTATTGTATTCACCGACCATATGAGTTTAAGATATGTCTTCGGACAAAAGGAATTAAACATGAGGTAAAGACGTTGGATGGAAATTCTTAGCGATTATGATTGTGATATCCAGTATCATGCAGGAAAAGCTGACGTAGTAGCTGATGCCTTAAATCGAAAATATCAAGAAAAACCAAAAAAAGTACGCTCTCTTAGACTAAACCTGCAGATAGATTTAAATGAGCAAATTAAAAAGATACAAGAAACAGCAATCAAGGATGATGCTGAAGATTTGAAAGGAATGATTAAGGAATTAGAGAAAGGAACGAATGAAATTTGGAGATTTCATAAGAAAAGGATCTGAATACCTATTCAAGGGAACCTACGAAACCGAATTTTAAAAGAAGCTCATAAGTCTAAGTATACGATGCATCCTGGAAGTGACAAGATGTATCAAGACTTAAGAAAGAATTTCTGGTGGATAGGAATGAAAAAAGATATAGCAAATTATGTTGCTAAATGTTTAACCTACTCACAGGTCAAAGCTGAACATCAGAAACCTTCAGGATTATTGCAGCAATTAGAAATACCAATTTGGAAATGGGAACAGATAACAATAGACTTTGTTACCAAATTACCCAAGACACGAAAAGGTAATGATACAATCTGGGTAATTGTAGACGGATTAACCAAATCTGCTCATTTCTTTTCAATAAAAGAAACTTTCAGTATGGAAGGGTTAGCCAAGCTGTATGTAAATGAAATAGTTTCATTACATAGAATACCTTTATCTATTGTGTCTGATAGAGGCAGCCGTCTTACTTCTCATTTTTTTGACAAGTTTCCAAAAAGCAATGGGAACCCGATTGAATCTAAGTACAGCATATCATCGTCAAACAGACGGTCAAAGTGAAAGAACAATTCAGACAATGGAAGATATGCTTAGAGCTTGTGTGATAGATTTTGGAGGAAATTGGGATGAACACCAGCATCAATGCTGCACCATTTGAAGCCCTCTATAGACGGAAATGCCGAACACCAGTATGTTGGATAGAGATTGGAGTAAAGCAACTGTCAGGTCCTGAGATTGTACAAGAAACAACTGACAAAATTATTCAAGTCAAGGAAAGACTGAATGTAACATTCCCAAAAATTTTAGTTATAAAATATAAGATAAAGTATATAAAAACTTATGTTATTAAACGGATAGATCATGGGTAAGTTGACTGTTAGAAATATAAAGTATCTAGACGGGCCTAGGAACCGTTTAATAATTAAACTAGCTTAGAACCCCATGTACAGTAGAAACTCGATAAATTAATACTCGATTATTTAATAAACTCTCTAAGATAATATTTTTTGCCGGTCCCGACTCGGGGATAGGGTGCTAAATTAATAATTCGCTAAAATTATAAGATAATACATTTTTAATAATTTCTTTAGACCCCATATAAAATATAAATTAATAATTCCTTATATATAACATGTTACATGAATGATTTATGAAGGTTTCTTGAAAAATGACTCAATTGTCTTTTGTTTTTTGTTGAAATCAATTTCCCCTTGAATCTCGTCTCTAATTTTCCTTAGCATGGTAAGAACTTCTGGTGTTGTTTTCTCATAGCTCAACAAGAGATTGTTCAATGTGATTGCCGCTTTAATAGCTTTAAGAAATTGTTCAATGTGATTGCCGCTTTTATGCTTCTTGTTTTCTCACAGCTTTAAGATGGGAAGCCATGTTGTGTGTATGATTTGTTTGTGTTAACCTATTTTGATCTTGTATTTATATAGAAAATATTTTTAATGTCCATAAAGTGATACATTGAACACAAGAAGCATAATAAGGTGGGAGATTGAAGGTTTCTTTCAAATTGGGCCGTTCATTTGATATACATGCATTGTATACAATAATTAAGTGGAAGCTTGAAAGGTGTTTGTAAACTAAGTATTCTACTATAAATTAATAAAATATTAATTAATATATAAATTAATAATTATTAATTTATCGATTAATTAATAACTCTTTTAATTAATAAATTTTGGTGATCCCAAGTGTATTATTTTATAGAGTTTCTACTGTATTACACGGGTTGAATACATGTAATTTTATATATTAAATAATAAAAAGTTATATCTTTATGAACCCCGTGTATTGTACGGGTTCAATAAATGTAATTTTATATATCAAATAATAAAAAATAGTTATATCTTTAAAAACCATGTGTATTACACAGATTAAATAAATGTAATTTTGTATACTAAATACTAAAAACGTCGTTCTTTAAAAAAGCCCGTGTATAATCGGGTTGAATAAATCTACCAAATAATAAACATATTACATCCTTAAAACCCCCGTATGTTACACGTGTTGAGTAGATCTAAAAAAGAGTTATATCTTTAAAAACCATGTGTATTACACATATTAAATAAATGTAATTTTGTATATTAAATACTAAAAACGTCGTATCTTTAAAAAAACCCGTGTATAGTCAGGTTGAAAAATCTACCAAATAATAAAAAAAATTGTATCCTTAAAAACCCCGTGTATTACACGTGTTGAATAAATCTAATTTTACATAGCAAATGATAAAAAGTTAAATCTTTAAAAAGTTCGTGTATTACACGTGTTATATAAATGTAACTTTGTATAGTAAATAATAAAAAAGTTATATTTTTAAAAACCCCGCGTTTTACACGAGTCGAATAAATATAATTTTGTATACCAATTAATAAAAAAAGTTATATTTTTAATAAATTAGGATAACATTTAATATTAATTTATTATTTATATATTTAATATAAGATAAGTAGGAAATAAAGGTACTTGATTTAAAAAATGTATTAAATTAACCATTTAGATTTGAGGATAGTATTTTATTAAAGTATGATAAGATTTAATATTGATTTATTATTTATTTAATTAATATAAGATAAGTATAGATTTGAGGATACCTCCTATGAATGACATGTGTCCAAAACTTGGTTTCTTTTATTATAGTAGATAGATTATAAAAATACAATATATTTAAACCTACTCCGTTTTTAATGAAACTTGGTTCAAAATGTAGATAAGATTATTCTCGTTCTAATAACATATTCATTGTTTTATAAAACGTCATATTTTAGAAGTTATAAGCGCCAAATAAGTGAAGCAGCTGAATTAATTATAATATATAAATTAATAAAATAATAATAATCAAAATTTAAACTTTACGTAATTTGAATATAATAATAATAATAATAAAAAAATTCAACCACTAACATTCAAAAGAATGTTGTCTACGTGGTGCATGATTTTGCATGAATACGTGTGTTTGATAATTATGTGCACGTATGTAGCTTGAAATACAAGCTAAAGAAGTAGTATAAATAGATAATAGATTTAAGCATTCCAACCACACCTTTTCTTTCTTTCTGTTCCCTCACGCTCGCTCTCTAAATTCTATACTTATATTATTATTTTTTAACCAATAATAATAATAAAGCGCTACCTCGTTTTAAGTGTCGTAACCCCTGATCACTAAGTCAATACCCTATCTGATTGATTTAGGACCCACCAACGCATGTCAAGGCTCTGCCCGACTAAGTACGTTGGGGTTCTGTCTCAAATATATTGATAAAGAGTGTTCACAAGGTTCCAATGAAGGAGTGGAACTTAGTTTGGAAAGCCCAAGCTTCCATTTGTTCACACTTCACAAGTCACAAGTTCATCATATGGAAGATGATGGCTTGTGCTTGTTTTCATCATTGATAAACCATGTATAAACAGAAATAAAGTGAGTGTTTGAACTCATAACTTTGATGGTAATCACCCTAATACAAACCCACAATCATAGACTTGATTGTGAGCTTGATGGGAATAAGATTCCATCAAGTTATTAATGTAGAAATGAACATACAAGTGCTTATATCAAAACAGAAAGTTTATGGCACTTTGGACTGTTGATGCACAATGTCTAAAGTCTGCGTCTTTGTAATGATAGTTTAATGTATAGGGTCCAGATAGGTCATTTTGTGATAGTATAGGGGGTAAAAGTGTAAAGTTATGACTTTAATGTTGTAGGTCCGCTTTTGTGGCATATGTCCACAAAAGCGAACCAGCTTAGTAGTCTGGACCGCTCTTGTGGACATGTCACATGAGCGGACCAGGATCCCTATATATACCCCCATAGTAATCTTCATTTGTAACGTCTTCGTGAACTCAACGTCGAACTGCTGTCCGTACGACAAGCGTTATCAAGTGAAGAAAAAGTATTTTAAGTGTGAATCTTCTGTTTCTACTCCTTTCTGTTACATTTTTCTTTGTATCATGCTGAAAATGTGTTTCCGCCACATTTTCAGTAAGCACTAGCTCTGATTGACTCACTCGAGAGGTCAAACTGATCCTACATGGACCTCAAATATAGTGAGGTTTCACCTTAGATTACCCAAGTAATCATGTGAAAACCTTCCTAGAGGTTATCCAAGTGCTAAGAAAGAAGAAATGAGTAGAAAAGAGTAGTAGAGGTGAGTTAGAACTCATTTAGAAATGCTTGAACTTTCTGATTATAATCTGGAAATTAGATGATATTTTGGGAGTGCTTTGAGAGGGATTGTGAGGTTTGTAAAGTGGTAAAAGAGTGTTAGGAGTGTTGGTTTTATAGTTGAGGTTTAGGGTTGAGTTAGGTGGGTTTTAAATGCAATTAGGTGAAGTAAACACAACCAACAAACACAAAATGGACCAATAAAGAACTGAAATATAATTTTCTGCGGATTTAGGGGCCTGGCGGGCCGCGACGGAGGAGTGTGGTGGCGGTGGCGGGGCACGACGGCCTCCTTCCGTGCCAAACTTTGATTTTTTGTCATTTCAGCCCCTAAAGTCTTATATATTGTACATGATAGGGTATTTTAGGTGTAGAGAGCATGTGATAAGTATAATAAACATAACATTATGAGTGTTAGGTGTATAAGTCCCGTATTTAGGTATTAGTGCATAAGTATGAAAACAAGTCTTGTGAAGGTATAATCAAGTATATGCATATGTATACCTTTAAATCTCGTAACTACGAATACGTATCAAATGTATTTATGAGTTGAATAAGTAGATATGTATAAGTAACCAAGTATAATTCTCATGAAGTAATCCATTTATTATGACAAACGCCTCGAGTTTATAACGATTTAGAACAAAGAATGATTACAAGAGGTTACAAGTTTCCTGGAATAGAATTACAAGGCGAGCTTTCTAAATATGAAAAGTTACGAAAAAGAGAGGCGTTACAGTATTGGCCATCGGATTGTCTGATGTTTTCTTTATTGTTGAGCTTTGACTCTAAATACAAGCCACCCCCAACCCATTTCACTCACCCATTTTACTCTAAACTTTCTAAAATATCAATCTAAGATATATCTCTTTAATTCCATTAAGATTCAAACTCCAAATCCAAGAAAGATTCAAGATCAAGTGCAAAAAGAAGAGTTGTTCTAGAATTAAACTATTATTCATACTTTTATATGAGCTTTGTATCGTAAGCTTGTATAGTGTTGTTGTAAGATGACGGGTGGTCCGTTGGACAACCCTTAATCATGTTAAAAGACGAAATAATCCTTCACTTAATGGTGTAATTATCTTGAATTAGATAACTACTGTTGCCTATGTTTCAGGTGCTGTTCGGGAGTTAAAAGATGGATTAAATGCAGCTTTGGAGGGTTTGGAGATGAATGGGTCGAGCGTGGAACAAGAGATGAAACAAAGAAGAACATTCAGGTCACTACCGTAAATTACGGCTCCACCGTAATTTACGGTGGACCTGAGAAACAATTAGTGGCCACCGTAAATCAGTCTCTTGCCACCATAAACAAATCAAGTCCACCGTAAATTACGGTGGAGCCGTAATTTAAGGTGGCGGCTGCGATCCAAGTTGTAACTGCCTCATTTATGCAGTTTTATGATGTCTTTTCAAGTGTGATCATCATTGAACGGTTAGAGAACATCTTGGGGGCGAATTTTGGCTGTCTTGCTTGGTTTTGAACAATTGCTATCATTCGGTTTGTAATTTCGATTCGCATGAACATTGGATTTGCTACTATGATGATTCACCAAGCCATGTCCGGCTAAACTCTTTGGTGATCATCTTAGGTGAATGTTTCTATTAAACTTTGGTGTGTTTATTTCTGAATTTCTAGAATGATAACTTGCGTTGCTTGAATATCATGGTGTATGTTTAATTGCTTGTAATTTGTCAATCGATATTGCAATTTCTAGTCTTAATCGTACGTTCTTGGTGCCGTTGGCAATCGAGATATCACGGGAAGGGTTAGGGTTGGTTATTGATTAATTGGTCATCGGGAAACAACCTCACGTTATCTAATCCGAGTACTTTGTTCCCTTTTATCACAACAATTATCTATACACGAGTTATGTCTATGTAACTCTTTCTAGTTGGAATTACACACAATTGTTTAGAGAAACTGAATCCTAAGATGGTCATTGTTCTCTCCTAATTTGTTTTACAACCAACATTTGATTTGCAACTAGTTTTTAATTTAGTATTCTAAAACAACAATCCAAACTCTTGAATTTTAAATTCTGCAATTTTAGTTTAATAGTAGTTTAAGTACAAAGCTATACAACCGACATACCTTCCACATACTCCCTGAGTTCGATACCCTCTTACCGCTATCTATAGTTGTTTTGGGGATTAAATTTGATAGTGACCACGACATCACGTCAAATTTTGGCGCCGTTGCCGGGGAGTAGTGCGCAACGTGTGTTAGTTTAATAGTTTTGTTTTGTTATTTTCGGGTTTACGCTGGTTGTGTTTTAGTGTGCAGGTACTTCAGGTGTATGCATACTAGGGGCTCTCACAGGTCATCACCGCTATCGTTTGATCCGGAAATTGAAAGAACGCTAAGACAAAACAGAGTTTTAGTACGAGAAAACAAGATCATTGGTTCACCCACTTCACCCATCACACCGAGAAACATCATGGCTGATTCTCAAATTCCACCTACAACGGGTCAAACGACCTCATCCTTTATACCTACTTCCACTCAACCATCACCAAACACCACATTACCCAATACCACCGCTGAATTCACACCATCCAATGTCACCCAACCAATTACCACTCAAGCTGAACCCGCCATCACCTACAACCCATCCACCACAATCCCACCATTATCCCACTTCTTTCCCCCAACTACGGGTCAATCATCATCCACTTTCACAATTGCACCAAATTCAACTATTGTGCATACTACTTCATCTTTTAGACCACAACAACAACAATCGGGTTTCCAGTATTCGACTCTTCCATTTGGGCAAACTTCGGGAATCCAAGGAGATGGTTATGATGAAGGGTTTGAAGAATTTGAGGGTTACGATGAGGATGGATATTTTTATGGAGGTTATGGTGATCAAGGGGAGTTTGGGTATGTGCAAAGTCAATCTCAAGGGATGACAAGTGTTGGTGGAATGCCACAACAACAACTTATACCACAACACATTCGGCCAAGACCACAAGGGCCACCAATGCAACAACCTATCCCATTGCAACAAGTCCGACCACAACATGTACAACAACAATTCCAAAGACCACCTCAACGCCCACCGATGCGACAACAACAGTTTCAACAACCGATCGCACCACAAGGGTAAGTACCAAGGCCAAATGGTCCTATTATTCCAAGAGGTAGGTATGGTGTACCAAGGAGACACCTTAGAGAAAATGTGAGGGGCATCGAAGCACATTTTCGGCCGGTAATCACTCAAAACCCTTCACCGGTAGTCATTCCTCATAATGATCAAGGGCGAACATTTGAAGTAAGGACCAACTCTTTGCAAAGTTTACCAAAGTACAAGGGGTTGGCAACGGAGGAGCCTTACTTTCATTTAGAGGCTTATGACTCGATTTGCAACACTCTTGGGAGTCAAGGGTTTTCGGCCGACGATATCAAATTGGTATTATTCCAATTTTCTTTGGAAGATAAGGCGAAGAAATGGTTTTACACGTTACCTTCGGCATCCATATATACATGGGGGAGATGCAACAAACTTTCTTGGATGAGTTTTACACCGCCCAAAAGACCAACGATGCAAGAAAGGGGTTGAGAAGCTTCCAACAACAACATGGTGAGATGTTTCATGAGGCATTCGAGCGTTTAAATATGATGATTAAAAATTGCCCTCACCATGGAATTGAATTGTGGGAGTTGATGAATGCCTTTCACGAGGGGTTGAGTGCCGAAGATGCACGTGATTTGATGTCTATTACCGGTGGGACTTTTGGAACAAATTATGAGAACGATGATTGGGAGTTCTTGGAAAGCATGGCAACTACATCAAAGAGGAAAGCTCAAGCTTCAAGAAGAGCCCGACCGACCACTACCCGACCTCAAGTGCACGCCATAGATGATGGTAATGTTCAAACCACTAACCAAATTTATGATGTTTGTGCTTTGTGTAATGAAATAGGTCATGCGGCTGAAAATTGCCAAGGGATGTTGGAAGGGCAATACGAAGAGGTCCATGCGGTTCAAGGTCAAGGTCAAGGAGGAGGTGGTAGGAATTACAACAACATGAACTCTAACACCTACCACCCCGGGTTGAGGAACCACCCGAATTTTCGATATGGGAACCCTTCAAATCAAGCCAACCCGAACTTTCAAGGTAGCCAAGGTAACTTTGGTTCACGCCAATCTTACAATAACCAAGGTGGGTACCGAGGCGGAAATAACCAAGGCTATCAAAAACAATACCAAACGGGTCAAGAACAAGGGGGTTCTTCGGGTGGAAACGAGATGATGGAGATGCTAAAGAGTATGCAAATGGAGATGCAAAAACGGAACCAACTTGATGAAGTGCAAATGCAAAAGGATGAGGTTCGTGACAAAAGCATCCAATCACTAACAACCCAAATGGGTTAATTAGCAACCGATGTGGCGGAATTGAAGAAAGGCAAGGGTCAACTTCCAAGCGATACTAAGGTAAACCCTTCACATGGGTCGTCACGAGGTAATGTTAATATTAATCATGTTAGTGTTTTAAGAAGTGGAAAAGAATTTAAAGCCAATGTGTCACCCGAATTGGTTGAGGGGGTAGTTGAGGATGTTACGGGTAATGAAAGTGATGATGAAGTTTCACCGGTTAAACCAAAAGAAACAATTGTTAAAAAACCGGGTTTGGGTGAAAACGAAAAGAATGAAAAAGTTGAGGGTGAACCGAGTCAAGTCCCGTTTCCATCGGCCTTACTTGACCCGGGAAAGAAAAATTTTATCGTGTCGAGAGGTCCACAAAAAGAGGAGATGTGGGACATGTTTAAACAAGTGAAAATAAATCTCCCACTTCTCGATGCAATAAAACAAGTCCCCGCTTATGCAAAATTCTTAAAAGAATTATGTACACAAAAAAGGCAAAACAAAAAGAAAGTGCCTAAGCGGGTGGATTTAACCGGGCAAGTGAGTGCGGTTTTAAATGGGGAGCTTCCTCCTAAGCTCCAAGATCCGGGCACGCCATTGATTAATATACAAGTTGGAAATTTTCAAATGGCTAAGGCGTTGCTAGATCTTGGAGCCGGGGTTAGCATTTTACCGGGGGGCTTATATGACCAATATGACTTTGGTCCGTTAGCAAGGGTGGAGACAACGGTTGTTTTGGCCGATTTGTCTCATAAGCTAACTCGGGGTATGGTCCAAAACGTAATTGTCAAAATTGATGAGTTTTACTACCCGGTTGACTTTTTAGTCTTGGATTACTCATCGGCGGACCCTAAGCTACAACAAAATATAATTTTGGGTCGGCCGTTTTTAAGCACCGCACATGTTATTATTGATTGTAGATTTGGTACAGTTGATATGGCTTTTGGAAATAGAAAAATGCGTTTGAATGTTTTTACTAACAATTCTAATACTAACGGTGTTGATGAGTGTTTCATGGCAGATATAGTTGATGGATGCAACCCGCATGAGTATGAGGAGGATGGTTTGGATATTTGCCTGTGTGATTTTTCTGAACAGGTACATGCTTATGCACTCCGGGTTGAAGAGGAAGCGCAAGATGCAATAGCGTTGAAAGAAGGTAGGCCACCATGGACCCACCAGTTCGAGGGTCTACCAGTGGAGATTGATTCGGGTACGAAACCATCATTAGAGGAACCACCAAAGTTGGAGCTCAAAGACTTGCCTAGCCACTTGAAGTATGTGTTTTTAGGGGATAATGACACCTTACCGGTCATTATTGCCTCTAATTTGGAGTTGGCACAAGAGCAAGCATTGATGGAGGTCTTAAAAGAGAACAAGGGAGCTATTGGATGGACGATTGCCGACCTCAAAGGAATTAGTCCATCCATTGTCATGCATAAAATCATTACCACTGAAGATGCAAAGCCGACACGAGAGGCTCAAAGGCGATTGAATCCGAACCTACGGGAGGTAGTTAAAAAAGAGGTAATTAAATGGTTGGATGCGGGAATTATTTATCCAATTTCGGATAGTGCTTGGGTGAGTCCCACCCAAGTTGTGCCTAAGAAGGCCGGCATTCAAGTAGTCAAGGATGAAAGTGGTGAACAAATTGCCACCCGACCAGTTACCGGGTGGCGTGTATGTATTGACTACCGAAAATTGAATGCCGCCACTTCTAAGGATCATTTCCCGCTACCATTCATTGATCAAATCATTGAGAAACTATCGGGTCAAAAATACTACTGTTTTTTGGATGGGTATTCGGGTTACAATCAAATCGCCATACACCCGGATGACCAACACAAGACCACCTTCACTTGTCCATATGGCACCTTTGCCTTTAGGCGAATGCCATTTGGCTTGTGCAATGCTCCGGCAACCTTCCAACGATGTATGATGAGTATTTTCTCGGACATGGTTGGAGAGTCGCTCGAAGTATTTATGGATGACTTATCCATTTTTGGCACTACTTTTGATGCTTGCCTCAACGAATTACAAAAGGTTTTAAAAAGGTGCGTTGAGAAAAATCTAGTGCTAAGTTGGGAGAAAAGTCATTTCATGGTGCAAGAGGGCATTGTGTTGGGTCATGTGATTTCTGAAAGGGGGATGGAGGTGGATAAGGCAAAAATACGGGTAATATCATTTTTGCCACCTCCGAAAAATGTTAAGGGTGTAAGGTCATTCTTGGGACACGCGGGTTTTTATAGACGTTTCATTAAGGGTTTTAGTGTTATCACCAAACCCTTATGCACCTTGTTATTGAAAGATGTCCCATTTGATTTTACTAACGAGTGTATGCAAGCTTTCACTGTTTTGAAGGAACACTTGGTCAAGGCTCCTATTTTGCAACCACCGGATTGGTCAAAGCCGTTCGAGATAATGTGTGATGCAAGCGACACCACTATTGGTGCAGTTTTGGGTCAACGGGTTGATAGAAAGCCGGTGGTGATTTACTATGCAAGCAAAACTTTATCCGAAGCGCAACTTAACTACACCACAACCGAGAAGGAATTACTAGCGGTGGTGTATGCTTTGGATAAGTTTCGCTCGTATATTTGGGGAAGCAAAGTGGTGGTTTATTCAGATCATAGTGCGGTCCGGTACTTGATGGAGAAAAAGGACGCGAAGCCTCGATTAATTCGGTGGGTATTATTGTTACAAGAGTTCGATCTAGAAATCCGAGACAAAAAGGGAAGTGAGAATGTAGTAGCGGATCACTTGTCTCGGATTCCGGTGGAAGGGACCGATGATGTGAGTGAAATTAATGAAAGTTTTCCCGATGAGCAACTTTTAGCCGTTTCCACTTTCGTTGCACCGTGGTATGCTCATTATGTCAATTACTTAGCCACGGGTGCCATCCCAAGTCATTGGACCAAAAAGCATCGACAACAATTCATGGTCCAAGTAAAGCAATACATTTGGGATGAATCGGATCTCTTCAAGATTGGACCGGATCAAGTTATACGAAGGTGCGTGCCCGAAACAGAAGTGTTGGAAATTTTGACCCATGCCCATTCGTCCGCATGTGGGGGGCATTTTAGTGGGCATAAAACAGGCTATCGGGTTCTTTCCTGTGGGTTTTATTGGCCCACCATTTTCAAGGATGCAATTGAATTCACCAGAAATTGTATAAATTGCCAAAAAATGGGTAGTATATCGAAGAGGGATGAGATGCCGTTACAACCGATCTTGGTTGTTGAGATATTTGATGTATGGGGGATAGATTTTATGGGTCCCTTCCCGAATTCGAATGGCTTCTTATACATTTTGGTAGCGGTAGATTATGTCTCGAAGTGGATTGAGGCTATTGCAACACGAACGAACGACCATTCGGTTGTTTGTAAATTTGTTCAATCCAACATCTTTTCTCGCTTTGGAATCCCGCGGGTTATTATAAGTGATGGTGGTTCGCATTTCAAGAACTTCAATTTCGGGAAATTATTGAAAAGGTATAGCGTGAATCACCGAGTTGCCACACCTTAACATCCGCAAACAAGTGGACAAGTCGAAGTGTCCAACCGTCAAATCAAAGAGATCCTCATGAAGACGGTAAGAACTGATAGAAAGGATTGGTCGAGCAAGTTAGACGATGCATTGTGGGCATACCGAACGGCCTACAAGACTCCTATTGGCACAACGCCTTACCGGATGGTGTATGGTAAGGGTTGTCACTTGCCAATGGAGTTGGCGCATCGGGCACATTGGGCGATCAAGACGGTCAACGCGGATTATGATGAGGCGGGTAAGTTAAGAAAGTTGCAATTGAGCGAGATAGAAGAGATTCGAGATGAGGCGTACGAATGTGCATCGGCCTATAAAGATAAACTCAAGAAAGTGCATGATGCAAAATTGAGAAAGAAAACATTCGAAGTGGGGCAAAAAGTTTGGTTGTATAACTCAAGGTTGAAGATGTTCGCGGGCAAGCTTAAAAGCAAATGGATGGGTCCGTATGTCATTCGGAGAGTTGGGAGATTTGGTGATGTAGACATCCAAGACGAGCAAACATTGAAACAACAAACGGTGAACCGTCACCGCTTGAAGCCATACTTGGAGGGGAATGACATCAACAACTTGGAGCTTGACAAAGCGGGCTACATCTTGCGCCCGGTCGATGAGGAACAACCATGAGAGGCCCAGGTTTGGTAGTGTACATAGTAGTATTTTGTTTTGTTTGTTTTGTATAATTTGCACAATTGCCATAGTTCCTCAAAATCCGTGTTTGAAACAAGTGTGGGGATGTTCGGGTCTCGAATTACTCTAACATTGTGTTGAGGACAACACGGGATTTTTGAGGGGGTAGGGTAATTTTTACAAGTTTTTGAAAAAAATTAAAAAACATAAAAAAATCGAAAAAATTGAAAATCATAAAAAATGATACCTTAAAACAGCATTTTGCATGAATCAGGATCGCCCAGTATCCACCGTAATTTACGGTTTTACCGTAATTTACGGTGGAAAGGAAATATTGTTGGTCTTTACGGTAAAACTCTACTGATTTACGGCGGAATTTCATGTTCAATTATCACCGTAAATTACGGTCATACCGTAATTTACGGTGAGTTATGAAATTTGTTGAGTTTTACGGTATAGGTCTACTGATTTACGGCGGAGAATTGAAGTCCAGGTCTCACCGTAAATTACGGTGAGACCGTAATTTACGGTACGGTGAAATTTTGTTTCCGTCGTTTGGGGTTCCGTATGTAAATAAAAAAAAAAAACATAATAACAGCAGCTTACGAGAGTTAACCCTAGCCACACATACCCTTTGCACTCTACATTCTATCTATCAACATCATCTTTCTCAAACAAAACCCACAAACCTCCATAGTTCTTCCCCAACCCTTCAATCCTCCATAGCTCCATCAATTCTTGTCCAAACTAAGTGAAATCGGAGTCTATCTTGACTAATTTTTCACGTAGTCTCTGATTTTGACAAGAGATTTAGGAGAAAACACTGTTTTTGGGTCCGAATCCCAAACCCTAGTTCGAAAAATTTGGGGGTTTTTGGAGCTTTTGTTTCACAAGCACTTTAGCATCTTCAAGCAAAGGTATGAAAGCTTATTTGTTATATTTTGATGCTACATGGTGAAAAGTAAGGTGATCTAGGTTACTTGCTCATACCCACTTTCTTGTTCTTAGATATGGTTATGAAATTGATTATTTGAACATGGTTATGGTTGTAGATGTAGAATTTGTGGTTAAAGTAGTGAACTTTTGGGTGTCTCTACATTGTAGAGACACCATGCCCGATTTTTGAAAAAATTTTGAGATACTTTTGGTTCACTAACATCTACAACCATGATAACAAGCAAGTGTGGGGATGTTTAGGAGGAGGGAGCCTAATTTTGTGTTTGCTTTTGTTGATTGTCTAATGTGTGTAGGAAATGGCTAAGACAAAAGAACAAGCGGGATCGAGTTCATCATCATCAAAAGGGAAAGGCAAACAAAAGGAACAACAACCACGAAAAAGGCAATATATGGGTCGTATAAGTGAAAGCGAGAGTGGGAGTGAAGAAGAAATGGAGTTGGATCCAAGTGAAAAGCCGGTGTGGAATTCAGGTCCATTAGATGATCAAGCAGAGGAGTGGCAACCGACACTCTACCATGACTGCATGAATAAGTTGAAGAACAAGGCAGCGGCCTTCATTTGTGAACGAGAGGTTCGGGAAGTGGAGCTCCAACAGTTTGGGGTGTTTGATAAGTTTCGGGCGCTAGGATGGGAATCAGCGCTCAAATGTTTTGATAAAGACAAAAGCAACTTGTTTATGACCGAGATACAAGAATGGATGGCGACCTTGAAATGTCATAATTTTAACAAGCCGTCACAGATGAAGTTGATTGGTGAGGTGCACGGGGTACTGGTGGAGATGTCATTTGACACTTTGAAGAAGCTCGGGAAGTATGATAGTCTCCCGGCTCGTGAGTACATGGTTCCCACTCTCGATGACCTCTTGCTTAAACCGGAGAAACATGTTAGATGGAATGATATGTTGGCAGCAATATTTTTACCCGGTAAATACAGTGGTATTCTATACCAGAAGAATTTGAAGATAGAAGCTAAATTGTTGCATACAATCTGTCTTCTCAATGTCCTTCCAAGAAGGGGAGACAAAGAACAGGTGAGGTTTCCGGAGGTACCCGTTCTTTATTCGTTAATGCATGGGGCTCCACGTTTTCCGATACGTTATCTTATCATGAACCACTTATGGATCTGCCGGAATAAGTATGGAAGAGACATCGTCCCGTATTGTCGAATAATTACGGGATTGATGAAACAACAGAAAGCGATAACATCTGAAGATCGGGGAGTAACAAAAAGGCACCAGCCTTTTACGTTGGATAAGTTGGGGAGTGTTTGGACGTATACTCAGACGGAGCGTTATCACAAGTTAAAGTCGGAAGGCCAAAGGTGGAGAGCTCTTAAGGCGAATGCGAGAGATTTGTTACCGGGTGAAGAGGATGAACCCGAGAGTGAAGCAGAGATCCCAAGCGGGGATGAAGATTATGAGGAGCAACCGCAAGGTGGGGTGAACTTGAATGTGGGTTAAGGAGGTCACGGTGGTATGTTCTACGATTATGCGCAACAAACTTATGAGCCGGGTTGCACTTATAACGGTACAATGCAAGAAGTGATTGAAAGTCAACGCCCTCCGGCATCTATTTTTGATACATGGTCGGGGTCGGAGAGGACGTTGTATGATCAAAACACGAGGAATAGTGCAAGTATAGAGCGGTCGTTAAAACATAGCTTTGATTGCCAAGAGTCGTGGAACCGCACATTGGTGTATTCCCGAGAGGTGGAAACGAATAATAGATATCATGACGATCAAGCGAGGAGGATGCATGCAGATTGGCATGCCGGAATGCCGGTTGTTGAGGATCCACAACATGTGGATTATGCCTCGTTACCGCCTTATGACGGTAGTGTCTCATATCCGACTCCACCACTTCACCATTCTCAATGGCTTGACCCGAGGCAGCAAGAGGGAGCCCAACAACAAGGAGGGAGTAGCAGCGGCGCGTTTGGATTCGGAGAATGGAATGACATGATGTCATCCATTTTTGGACCTCCAGGACCGCGCTACTATTAGTCAGGTGGTGTTCTCTCTTTTGTATAATTTGTGCATAGTTTTAGTTTTATTTTGTTTATGGTTGGGCGGTTGGGTGGTGTATGATTGTGTCGTTTGTTGGGTTGGTGCTTGTTGGTGGTGTTGTGTGTTAAAAAGAAGAAAAGCATAAAAAAAAATATAAAATGAAAAATACAAAAAGAAATTTGGGGTTTGAGTGTTTGAGCTAATATTGATGTTGAATGAGTTTAGTGATCAAAGCCTCCCAAAGCCATACATTGGGGTCAATGTATCCCAAGTGTGGGGATGGGGGGAATTTTTTGAAGTTTTTGAAAATTTTGAGCCAAGCGAAATGATGTGAAAAGTTGAACACCCTAGATTAACCCCAAGTTGATGCACCGGCAACCCTTGATACCTTTTTCATTCTTGGTGAGAGTTGTAGCCACACTTGTACATAAATAATGCTTATCTTTGATGAGAGTGGCTACGGGTGGGGGTGCATTAGAACTTGTGCTTGAATGCGATTTGAGTCCTTAGTTAGACATGAATGCAAAAAGGATAAGGGCATTTAGGTAGCCTCGTCGTTGGTGTGAGCGAGTGTGGGATTTGGGGGGTTGGACCTCATAAGTTATATATATGAGCATGGTAGTGAGAGGGGCGGGGGTTTGGACATTTAGTTGCCCATTTTGTGCCTTAAAAGCCTATCATTTGTTACCCCTAGCTACTTACCTAAAAATTTGCCCAATTTGACCCGGTCTTTTAGTATTAGTAGTTTTGCTAGTTTGAAGTAGATATGGTTAATGCGTTATTGTATTGTTGTTTGCAAAAAAAAAAAAAAAGCAATGAAAAATAGAAAAAAAAGTGATGTTAGTTATCTTGTATATAGTAGTTAAGTTTGATAGTTGTTTGTTTGTTTATTTTTGTAATAAAAGACCGGGTCAAGTTTTCGCTACTTCATATATATTCCATTTCCTACCTATACACCTAGCCGCGTTACAACCTTGAAAGTCCCTTTGATTTGCATTTATGTTTGACACATTTTAGGAGAATGATCGATTTAGGTACAAGCCTATGATTGTGCAACCACCCGTTTGCCTAGTGTGTATCTAGCTTATCTTTGCTAGTTTTCACTTGTAGCCGAGAGGAGAGATTTAGAGAGGGGTGCATTAGTTGGGTGTTAAAAAGGGGTTAGTAAAAGGATTGCTTGTTTTGCTTGGGTTAATTTGATCACTTGTTTTGAAATTGATTTGATGAGTTGCTTGGGACAAGCAACGGTTAAGTGTGGGGATGTGACGGGTGGTCCGTTGGACAACCCTTAATCATGTTAAAAGACGAAATAATCCTTCACTTAATGGTGTAATTATCTTGAATTACATAACTATTGTTGCCTATGTTTCAGGTGCGGTTCGGGAGTTAAAAGATGGATTAAATGCAGCTTTGGAGGGTTTGGAGATGAATGGGTCAAGCGTGGAACAAGAGATGAAACAAAGAAGAACATTCAGGTCACTACCGTAAATTACGGCTCCACCGTAATTTACGGTGGACCTGAGAATCAATTAGTGGCCACCGTAAATCAGTCTCTTGCCACCATAAACAAATCAAGTCCACCGTAAATTACGGTGGAGCCGTAATTTACGGTGGCGGCTGCGATCCAAGTTGTAACTGCCTCATTTATGCAGTTTTATGATGTCTTTTCAAGTGTGATCATCATTGAACGGTTAGAGAACATCTTGGGGGCGAATTTTGGCTGTCTTGCTTGGTTTTGAACAATTGCTATCATTCGGTTTGTAATTTCGATTCGCATGAACATTGGATTTGCTACTATGATGATTCACCAAGCCATGTCCGGCTAAACTCTTTGGTGATCATCTTAGGTGAATGTTTCTATTAAACTTTGGTGTGTTTATTTCTGAATTTCTAGAATGATAACTTGTGTTGCTTGAATATCATGGTGTATGTTTAATTGCTTGTAATTTGTCAATCGATATTGCAATTTCTAGTCTTAATCGTACGTTCTTGGTGCCGTTGGCAATCGAGATATCACGGGAAGGGTTAGGGTTGGTTATTGATTAATTGGTCATCGGGAAACAACCTCGCGTTATCTAATCCGAGTACTTTGTTCCCTTTTATCACAACAATTATCTATACACGAGTTATGTCTATGTAACTCTTTCTAGTTGGAATTACACACAATTGTTTAGAGAAACTGAATCCTAAGATGGTCATTGTTCTCTCCTAATTTGTTTTACAACCAACATTTGATTTGCAACTAGTTTTTAATTTAGTATTCTAAAACAACAATCCAAACTCTTGAATTTTAAATTCTGCAATTTTAGTTTAATAGTAGTTTAAGTACAAAGCTATACAACCGACATACCTTCCACATACTCCCTGAGTTCGATACCCTCTTACCGCTATCTATAGTTGTTTTGGGGATTAAATTTGATAGTGACCACGACATCACGTCAGTTCCTATTCATATTCTATTCAAATTGTTAGATAGCTTCTATCTTTATATGGTTCTCGAGGTTCTCAAGTTGAAATCCAGATGTAATGGATTGTATTTCACCCTCGCGATAAGAACTATATGGGTAAATTCTTGACGATCTATCCAAAAGGAGCAGTGTCCATGCGGTTTTCCTCTCTCGCATAGAGCCAACCTTACTCTATGTGCTGTCCTGGGTGGGCTACCATCCTTTTCCATTCCACTACTTTACATGTTAGTTCGTCTCTGTCTTCGTCTTTCTGTCTGCCGATTCAATTGATGCTGCTCGTCCGTCAGTATGGCTCGACGTGGGTCCCTGTTCTTATTCCTAGTTCCACCTTCTTGACATAGTTTCCGTCTCTTGAATACCAACTTTCTGCAGGGGTGTCTTGACCTGTGGAACAAGCATTTGTAAACATCTCCGGGTCCTTGAGAAAAGACTGTGGCTGGGTCCATACCTACTATCTGAAGCAGCAAGAAATTGACCTGGCTACAATCCCAGTTGGGTCATCAGGAAAATCCTAAGTGCCAGGAAGTCTTTCCAGGACTGATCTGAACTCTACCGGGCATAACTGATGGAATCAAGAAGGCTTACTCTTGCTCCCTCTTTATCCAAGAGAAAATGTTCATGACTGGTTCCTAAGCTCATGTGAATTGCATTGAATGGCAGGCTGACAACTGTAGATAGTTAAAAAAATGGGCAGGTTGCACAGGGAGCAAGATGAATCATTTGGTTCTTTCTCCAAAAAAGGACAGGAAATTGGATCCATCCCTGGAGGCATAGGCATAGACGAAGAAAGCAGAAAGATAGGGGTAGATGAAAGCTGGAGCAAAGGGGTAGATGAAAGCTGGAGCAAAGGGGATTGAATGAGGGATGAATCTTCTGAACTGCTTGAGAGCTGGAAGATTGGGATATCCCGACTTCCAATTCTTATACCCGCTTTAAAGGTAAGATATCGACCTTTGATGGAGGGCTCTCACTGGTCTACTCGCCGGTGCTCCTTCCCTTGCCAGTCCTAGCGGGGTTATCAGGTACTCTGAACCCTAAACCTTTTCCATGTGAAAGTCAGGAATGAACCTGAATACTGGTACGATGGTCAACCTGATTTAGGAATGGGACGAACCGCATTGATTGAGAGCCTGCTAACACCTAGAAAGGAAGGAAATGTTTTACCTTTTGGTAAAAACATAAGGAGCATCAGAAAGGATAGCCTGATTCACGAGCTGAGGACTAAGTTGAGATAAAGTCTTTCCTGAGCTATCAATTCTCTTCGGTTCTGTCTGATAGTCAGTCCCCGCGCTTCTTCTGGCTTCAGTCAGTATGGTTGCTTCCTTGGTTCAGTCTCTCTTTCGGTTAAAAAGATCCGTATGCCCCTGGCCTTTCTAAATATGAAAAGTTACGAAAAAGAGAGGCGTTACAGTATTGGCCATCGGATTGTCTGATGTTTTCTTTATTGTTGAGCTTTGACTCTAAATACAAGCCACCCCCAACCCATTTCACTCACCCATTTTACTCTAAACTTTCTAAAATATCAATCTAAGATATATCTCTTTAATTCCATTAAGATTCAAACTCCAAATCCAAGAAAGATTCAAGATCAAGTGCAAAAAGAAGAGTTGTTCTAGAATTAAACTATTATTCATTCTTTTATATGAGCTTTGTATCGTAAGCTTGTATAGTGTTGTTGTAAGACATTAGAAGGGGCATCATTAAGTTTGTTTATAATTAGAGATAGTGGTGATCACTACCACTTAAGATTAGTGAGACGTAGAAGGTGACCATTTCCTTTTAAAGAGTGAGACGTTTGTACAAAGTGATCACTACTTTTTCTTGGTGAGACAATTATGTAACGAGTATCCCTACCGGATTCAAGGAGATGACTAGTGGAGAAATTCTCGATCGGAGGATCAGGGAGATGACGTAGAGGGATTTTAACATCTCACAAACCTCTAGAAATCAGTTTTATCATTCCTTCCGTCAACTCTTCTCGTTTTCTACAAACTGGATCAGTTTCTTTTTTTTACACTGCGAGAGGTAGACATATTGAGTGGTATGTTAAAAAAACAAATCGAGAGAAATAGAATATTGAGTATTGTGTGTTTAAAAAAAGTTGTTTTGAATTTGTTTAAATAATGTGTAAAAATGTTGTCGCCAAATCTGGGAAGCATTTGAGGAAACTCCCCAATCTTAAAACTTTTTCACGGGGCCATGCGGTGCTCCCGATTGGAGCCGCCCACCCTGAAGTCTTTATCAAGACCACTCTATATTCCCTTTAGACAATCAACTTGTCTCGTACCCCTCTAACATCATTTTATCTCTCCCTAAAACAATGGATATCTCTTTCATCTAACATTGCCTAAAATTGGCATTCCTTAGCAAAACCATGATCGGAGTGCCGCGCTTCGGTCAAAGATAATATTTATAGTCCCAAATTACCCTTAAAATTGCGTTAATGGTAGTAAGGGGTCGAACCACGAAGAGTTTGTGGTTTGTGTACGAATGTGATTGATTGTAAAGGGTAGCACTCTTATGAAGCTTGCTAGTGGTTTAAATTGAACGTTTATTTGTTTAAAGAGATGTCAGATTAAACCGAGGAATTTGTTTTAGTTACTTAACCACGAAAACTTGATCAATTGAGAATTGCATGAAAACTTGATTTATGGATTGAAAACAATAGTGGAGAACAAGGTTCACACCTGGTTCGACAATTGTAGGACCTAGGGTTACTACATGTTTTAACTTGGCTTAATTGAATTAGTTTATTAACGGTTTAGAATCACGAGGCTTGGGAGCTGATTGCTATCAACGTATAAGACGAACCGCAATGCACTTCGTTACCTCGGACAAGTAACTCCTATCAAAATAGTAAGGCATAATTGCACATAAACATTCCATAAAGTCAAATTTCATAAGTCATTCGACAATTCATGGATTCAATACAAATGTAAGACAATTATCTAATGATTCAAATGCAATTCAAATTGTCACAAACCAAATATTAAACAAGTAGCAAACCCTAGAAATCCTTACAAAAGTCTACACCGGGGTGAAACCCAAAGAGACTAGCCGCTCAGGGTGAACGGAACGTGATCAACAGATGATGAGAGCTTGAACATTGTCATCTTGAAGCCTTGATGGTGAAATGATGAAGGTTAGGGTTTGTGGTTGGTGATGGTGGAAAATGATGATGATGAATTAGGGTTTCGATGATTTGAATTGATAGAGGTGATTAGGATTGATGGAAGGTGACGGTAGACGTGTTCTTGGCTCCAAGATCAAGTTTTAAACTCACAAAACTCGTAACACTTTTGAAAAAACCCCTAAAATTGGGTTATAGGTCGTCCAAATCAACAAACAAGCAAACATTTGCGTCGGGCACCAGGGGACGGTGGCCCTCCCTGGCGTCACCGACGGGCTCCAGAAAATCCAATTCTTCCCGACGTCTTATTCTACTGCCTACGCATGTTTCTGGCCGACAGGATCACCCAGAGGGCGTCGCCGACAACCAAAGAAGGCGTCGCCAACGACCAAAGAGGACGTCGCCAAAGACCCCTCTAAGTCTTTGTTTCTGTTTTTCTTGTTTCTTGCTCCCAGTTGATCCATTTTCCGTCCCGATGCTTCGTATATCTCTCAAATAGCTCCTTAAACTCCGTTAGACCTGCAAAACACAACTCCAATCAAAAGTAGGCTATTCGAAACTAAAAGTTATGTAAAATCATGAACTTAAACATAATAGGACACCGGTTTTCGACCACCTATCAAACCATAACCAATTAACCACACCCTTCCTCAGTCTCACTCTCCTTCCTTTCACTTTTATCTCTTCCTAAAACCACCTTAGTTAGTGTTTGTTAGCTCAAGGTTTACTTATGTTGTAACCACAAAGATACATATGTTATTGTCACCAATTATGTGTTTTTTCACGATTCGTTTATATTTGTTATGCATACATGTAGAAGAAAAAAAGTTAAGATTTTCATACTTTTAATACTTTGGAATTAGCCATTCCAGCTTTGGCTGGGTACTAGAGGCTCGTACCTTTTGGAAAAAATAAAACTTGGAATTTAATGTCCTTTCTAAATAAAACTAGGTGTTATAAAAATAACTTATGACACTTGTTACAAATACATGAACAGTGTGATTACAATGCGTTCAGGTACAAAGAGCCTTATCATACAAAACACACGAAAGGCAAAAAAAAAAAAAATGCGGTGACATTTTTGTAGTTATTTGCTCGTAGGGTAATTATCAAAATTACTCTACAAATGATTTTGTCGGGTAATTTTGTAAAATTATCTTGTAGGGTAATTATCAAAATTACACTACAAGTGTATCAAAATTACTCTGCAAGTTTATCAAACAGTATACAATTCAAAATTACTCTATAAGATCAAACTTACCATACAAGATCATTTGTAAAATAATTATGATACTCTACAAAATCACTCTGCAAGATCAAAATTACCCTACAAGATCATTTGTAGGGTAATTTTGATAATTACTCTACGAGTAAATAATTATGAAAATGCCATGACATTTTTTTATCTTTTCACTCTATTCGTACGTTTTATATGACTAGCAGGGGCGGATCTAGTGTATAACAAGGGGTAATGCCCGCTACCCCTTAGCGCTCCGGCGGTAGTGTAAAACTAGTGTAAATTTTGGAAAAATTTGACGTTTTTTCTATTTCGTTACCGCTTATTTATAAAACGTTACCGCTTGGCGCGAATCCTAGATCCGCCACTGATGACTAGGGTATTTGTATTTGATATTTTGTATGCAATGCTAACACAATAAAAACATAATACTGAAATATGTACGCACCTAACTTTGTCCAATAGAAATTATAACCAAAATAGATCTATCGATCAACATGTCTCTATTTATGGTTTGATGGCCATGGCGGACCTTACTTTTCTCTACCACTACTTCCTATTAATGATTTCCTTTTTCACCACTACTAATAAAAATTAAATCGTTTAATTTTGAAGCATTTCTTCTAGAACAATAATACAACGACTGTACGCGTTAGTGGCATCCCTTTTTCAGGTAGGGGCGGAATCAAGCGCCAAGGGGTCAACAGAGCTCCGTTGACCTCAGGCCAATGAAAATTTATATATAAAAAATTAAAATTTTCTTAAAAATGATTTGAACCTTTCAATTATAGTTAGTAGATAAGAAAATCTTATATAAAAAATAAAAAAAAAAAATAAAAATGATTTCAACCTTCCAATTATACTTAGTAGATAAGAAAATCTTATGTTAACCCTTCTACAAAGAATTTCTTGTTCACCTCTACATTAATGGGTACAAGTTTGTAGCCTCAAGACAACCCTTCGATCGTCAGATCAATATCATATTGATAACCATGTATACTTGTGTATAATCTATATATCAACATATTTTTACGTATGGGTGTAAACTAGCAGAGCCGAGCTCGAGCTTGTCCTTTCGAGTTTTATTTCTAAAGCTCGAGCTTGACTTGTGTTCTACTCGTTTATTATATACAAATTAATTTATATACATTTATAATTCTTATTATATAAATATAAGTTACAATTTATATATAGTAATAATAATAATTATTATTATATAAATAAGTTACAATTTTTATATAATAATAATAATAATAATAATAATTATTATTATTATTATTATTATTATTATTATTATTATTATTATTATTATTATTATATAAATATACTTAAGATATTAAATAGAAGTTAATAATAGGTTTGCTTAGCTTTGCGAGCCAACTCAAGCTCAAGAAGTAATGGTCGACTTGTTTCTTAAACAAGTTTATTTTTATACTCAAATGGAAAGGAAATGCTAGTCTTCTAGCCAGACCCAAGTGTGGAGCCAAATCCTTCCAAGATACCCATCTTTGGTTGATATATACATATTTTTTTTCACAGTTTACACAAATACAATTTTAATGGAACATACATATTCATTGTTACTTAAAGAGTATTGGTTTTTTCTTTCTGTAATGCATAGTTGTTTTATGTCATCATGGCTACATCAATCGTTTGATATATAGATATTTAATTAATTAGACAAATTAATAGTCTGTTTGGTTTGTTTATCCGTGTTAGTTAAGACAATTTATTAGAGTAAACACGTAATTACTAATTAGAGCAAATCACATGGACAAGTTGTGTTTATTTATAGGACGATACACAAAAAAGAAAAGAGAAAAAAAGGGTTATGGTAGCAGGAGGGGGTCCGTGAAACAAAGAAGCTAGGTAGTTATAACTTATAACCAACCACCGGGCATGGATAGATAAAACAAACAAACGATTAGGAGTCTTGGATCATTAATCGGTGATGTACTTGCTACCAATTACGAATATAACAACAACAACACATCTAATAACATTAATTAATTAAGTAGATCGATCCAAGCTGGCTTGCTTTGCTTTGAAGGAGACTCATCATCATATTCAGATGCAGCAGCAGCTGCTGCTCTAGCCGTGATTCTGTCAGTAATAATTAATTAAATTGTTATTAACTTAATTAGCTATTATAATCCGTATGTATATATGTACGTACCTCTCTTTTCTCTTCTCCAAGAACCGGGCGAGGGAAGCCTTTCTCGCCAGTGGAAGATCTGCAGCACAAACACAAAGCAAGCAATCACTTATTAATTAATTAAACTGGTAACCACAAGACAAGACAAGGCAAGGCAAGGCAAGACAGAAATATGAATGAATGAAATGTTTTGTTAGTTACCAGCAGCAGCAGCAGCAACGGCTAAATCGTTGTGTGCGGAATGTTTTCGGATCCAATCAGCGGGCGTATTTCCTCTTCTTCTAGCCAACATCATGATTTCCTTAGCCCTGTCGGCTGGGAAATCATCCACCACCACCACCTGCCCCCCATAGATGATGGTCATTCGATTCTCCTTTGCCCCCCTTGAACCCATACCTGATAAAACAACAAACAAACAAATACTCAAGTAGTATTTACATAATAATGGGAATGAAAGAGAAATAAATAATACATGAAGTAGTAGGTACCGTTTTCCTTCAAGTAGTGACTGAGGAGATTAACAGTGTGTGCGAAGGTGGACTCTTTGTTGCCGGAATCTACAATCTCAGACATACTTACTTACTTTCTCCTTTATCTCCTCCTCCTCTTGTTTCTTTCTATTTCTAAATAGGAAGGAAGGAAGGATATTATTATTTATTACATTTCTGTTTCATTTTCAGCACGAGGAAATTATGCCTATTCGTATGGACTTCAATTTGTGACGCGTCTACTCCTAAGCCCCACCTGCCCCCCATTTTACTTTTCTTTTCTTTTTTTCTTACACACAAAAAAAGAAAAAGAAGCTTTTGTCCTCCTCTATAAACCCACTCTCTCATCCATTTATTAATCAATAAACACACAATAGACAGGCATTCACATGGATGCTCCTGTGGTTTCATAAAATTGCGGTTTTAGTCTCAAATTTTAAGAAACTATAACTTTAGACCAAGAGTTTGGAAACTAGTAACTAGGCCTTGCAAAATAGACTGGTTGGGTTGGGTTGGGTAATAGGTTAAATTGGATTTGGGTCAAAACGGGTTCGGTTCAAAATGGGTCAATTATAATAGTTTTAGTTTGCTTCGGTTCGGTTCCCAAATCTTGCACCAAGCTTGGGCGTGAGTGACCATCACCCGGCTTATTGTCCCAATCGACAAAAAACTTGCCTCAGTTCGTGCGGGCACGCGTGAACCCGGTTTGCTTTCCCACTCGGGAAAAGATGAGAATCTCACTTTGTGTATGAAAATGGCTGTTTTAGGCAACATACGCAGAATGCGGTGATTGTTACTAAAGATGATAGTTATTACTATCATCTGAATCCACATCTTCTACAACTGTCGTGTTCCTACATTCACTTTCTATCAAACACATTTCCATGTTGCGTCCCGTGCGGAGACGGCGAAGGAAGTGCAGAGTAATGCGTAGATGTGTGGACCTATACACATACAACTTACCCACCGCATGTTGTGAGCTTGCGCAAGCCCGCAGGACGCACGCATAAGGGCAACATCTTAAAATAATGCAAGTGGAACTGTCACCTTGACTTCTGTGGACAACCGACATGACTTAACACTGACAACAGCGGTCAGCTGATCGCCCAATACGCGACTACCTAATCCACTTGCATAAAGCTGATAAACAGACTAACAACCATAGCAGGCCACGTGGTGGCCGTTCCTTCATGCGACTTAGACAACAGGACACGTGGCGACACCTCTGCGGCCTACGCTACTGCTAGGCCTGTGAAAGGCTGCAAGTTGTCAGTCGGGCCCAAGGCCCATCAAGATGCCCATTGGCCCTTCTCCTTCACTCTTCGGCTATAAATATCAACTTCGAACCAGGTTTAAGATAATGCTAATCTGCTCACTCACACTTACTACTTAAACATTTATCTTGCTTCTAAAACAAATACTTATTCTCACGCCGGAGGATGGTAACAAGGAGCAACCCTCACCCCATTCTCCTTGTTACAAGTCACGATGTGTTTTACTGTGCAGTGCAGGTGACAGATTAGAGACGACTCAGTCATCGATCGAGCAAATAAGGGATTAACCCTACTTGACGAGACTCGACCCGTGGACTAATCCCCTAGTTAACCACTGTTTCTTTAGGTGGTCCATAGAAAAGTGCTAGAGAGCTCATTCTAACCACTTTCCTGGTCTTAAGTCAAGCTATTCTAACTCGTTTTAAAAATTTACTAGTTTCAATCCAACCAATTCTATGTTGGATTAATCGGTTGTTTACGGTTCACGGGTCACACGGTTAGCACCTTAGCGGGTCACGGGTCACCAATGCGATGAGTTATCGTATGAAATTATAAGCTTGGCTTGATATAATCACGTGAGTTGCATGGCAAATCATGTGTGGCTTTATAATTTAGTTATTTAATAGTTTAAGTGTTAAGTTGCATGCTGCATATAATGAAAAGTAAGTGTTGACCGATTCACAAGGAGATATACGTTGAGGGAGAAGAAGTCATGATTTGTAGTGGATCTTTAGTAGAATATGGAGTATATTCTTTATTTCTTATTCCCGCGTTTTGTAAATGTATGGCTATTTAAAGCCCTTTTTGTTTAATGAATAGATGTAGCCTTTTGTTTTCTTTCAGCAAATCGTCTGCCTCATTTATTCATCTTCTCCAATTCATATTCACATCTATATAATAGTGAGTGTGTGAAAGGGGCCTGAACCAACATTCTAACTCAATATTCCCTCCATCCAAAATGACCCAGGAGGTCATCGTAAAGACCCAAAATTAGGCATTCGGGTTGGTTTCGCCAGGCCTACTAGTTGATCACGTACTAGAATGCTTAGAAACCTCCTTCAAGTGAGCAGGTCGCTCGGGCGAAGTCTGCTTGATGTGGTAATTGATCGTTGCAGTGGTGCTGAAGACGAATTCGCCGGTTATACTTGATGTGGTAGTTGGTTGTTCGACTCTGGTGGTAAAGACTGTTGGATAATTAGTGGTTGACTCATTCTATTGTGACCGAGTTACATGGGAGCCAGAATAAAAACGTGCATGTGAGTTCAGTCAAAAGAAACGTTGCTTTAGTTGAGCAATTTCTGGAATAAGACCTGTTCATTAGGTCCTTTCTGTTTCAGTTTTTTATTATAAATAGGCAGCCTAGCTGCAGAATAAATCAGTCGAAAAAGCAACAGTTTGTTTTCCTTTTCTTTGTAACCTTTTGAAGCATTCAGCAAAGAGAATCATTCGACTGTGTTTTATCTTGTTTATTTTGCATTCTATTTTCACTTTTGTCCAACATTTGGTACCAGAGCCTGGTTCTTTTCTTCCTGTTTATGCCAGAATTCATCAAAACAGAACCGATGTCGATTGTAACCAATACTCAGAACCTTCCAAAAGAACACCCGATTACCTTTCAGTGCCCCATTCTCACAGCTTCTAATTACACTACGTGGGCTATCAAGATGGAAGCAATAATGGAAGCCCAAGGATTATGGGAGTCCGTTGAACCTGCAGTCGGTGTGGCTGTAGACGAGAAAAAGAGCAAGACGGCTCGAGCTTTTATCTTCCAAGCGATACCGGAAGACCTCTTGATGCAAGTAGCGAAGAAGAAGACGGCGAAAGAAGTGTGGGAGTCTTTGAAGACAAGATTCGTGGGTGCGGAGCGGGTTCAAAAGGCTCGCTTACATACGTTGAAGAGCGAGTTCGAGGGATACCGAATGAAGGAAGGCGAGACTATTGATGAGTATGCGGGTAAACTATCTGGCATGATATCGAAGTACAGCAGTGTCGGTGCAACACTAGAAGATGCAGAGTTGGTTAGAAAGCTTCTCGATACGGTTACTGATAAATACATCCATCTCGTTGCGTCAATGGAACAATATTCAGATGTGGAGAAGATGCCGTTCGAGGAAGCAATTGGTCGGTTGAAGACCTATGAGGATAGGCTCCGGCTTCGTTTGGGTAGTTCAAACGGTGATAGCTCGTTGTTATTCACCAAGAAGGAAGGCTCGAATTGTAACAAAGGTGGCAAAAGTAACTCGAACCAGAACCGTGTTGGGCCTGGAACACGGGGAGGAAGATCTGGGTCTAGGGGAGGTCGTGGTGGAGGCAGGGGCAGAGGCGATAGATATGGGAGCAAGTTGTCTCAAGAAGGTGCCAACTCCTCAAGAAAACCACGAGATAAAAGTACCGTTCGGGTGCTACGAGTGTCAACAGTTTGGACACTATGCGGCAGAGTGCAAAAGTGGAAAGAAACAAGATCAGGAAGCCCATCTAACACAAGAAAATGATGATGAACCGACTCTCCTTTTAACCGTGCATGGAGAAGAAACCCACAAAGAAGTGTTTTTGAATGAGCAAAAGGTACTCCTACAACATGAAGAAGGGTGTAAACAGAATAAACACACGTGGTACCTGGATAATGGAGCTAGTAACCACATGTCGGGCGAGAAGGATCTATTTGCCGAACTAGACACGCATGTGACGGGGTATGTGCGTTTTGGTGATGATTCAAGGGTAGAGATCAAAGGGAAAGGATCACTTTTATTCCAGTGCAAGAATGGAGATCAATTGATGATCCAAGATGTGTATTTTATACCGGCTTTGAAGAGCAACATCCTAAGTCTCGGTCAAATGACGGAAGACGGTTATGACATATCTATGAGGCACGAGTTTTTGAAGATTAGAGATGCACGGGGAACACTTGTGATGAATGTTCGAAGGTCGATTAACAGGCTCTACAAGATTGTGTTAAGTCCTTCGAAACCCGTATGCTTAGCAACCAAACTCGACGATGATGCTTGGGTTTGGCATGCTCGTTTTGGGCATGCAAACTTTTAAGTGCTTGAAGCTATGTCGAAGGGGGAGCATGCAGTGGGGCTTCCAACTATTTCTCATCCAAGACAACTTTGTGAAGGTTGTTTAGTATCCAAACAAGCCAGGGGCAGTTTTAAAAGGGAGGCACAGTGGAGAGCTTCTCAACCATTGGAACTCTTGCATGCTGACTTGTGTGGTCCCATCACTCCATCATCATTAGGAGGTAACAATTAGTTTTTCTTGATTGTGGATGATTTTAGTAGGTATATGTGGGTTTACCTACTAAAAACTAAAGGGGAAGCTCTGGCTAAATTTAAGATTTTCAAGACCCAAGTTGAAAAAGAAAGTGGGTTTAAAATAAAGATGTTAAGAACGGATAGAGGGGGTGAGTTCAACTCACAAGCTTTTAACGATTTCTGTCAAGAAACAGGGATACGAAGACAGAAAACGGTACCTTACACTCCACAGCAAAACGGTGTTGTGGAGCGAAGGAACCGAACAGTCGTGGGAACCATACGAGCTATGCTTAAAACTATGCATGTTCCTGATGAGTTTTGGGGGGAGGCTGCAGCACATGCGGTTTATGTGCTAAATAGGGTTCTCACAAAAGCTGTTAAAGATAAAACTCCATATGAAATGTGGAAGAAAAAACGACCAAACTTGAGGTACATGAAGATTTTCGGTTGCATTGGTTATGCAATAAAGTTGAAAGGTCATGTTACTAAACTAGAGGACAGGAGTAGACCTCTAGTTTACCTAGGAGTAGAACCTGGGAATTTGGGCTTTAAAATGTATGATCCAGTGAATAAAAGAGTAGTGGTGATAGGAGAAGGTGATGTGAAGTTTAATGAAAAAGAAAAATGGGCATGGGGACAAAATAGTGCTTCTACTGTCACTAACCCCATCACAAGGGTCCACATTAATACACATGTGCATGCAAGTGAAAATGAAGAAAATGATATTTCAAAGCATGCAACAGAAGATGCAGGTACTCCAAACCACAATAAGACCTCAAGCTGTGAAGAAATCTCATCTAGTTCCATAAAAATTAACCCCTCTTCAAGTGATGTAGATGAAGAGCTTGTTTGTAAGTACCGACCCCTGGAAGAAGTTTATCAAAATACAAGGTCGTTCACAGAGGAAGAAGTACGAGATTTGTATGAAGGGGAGGAACTCCTCCTTGTTGATGACGAACCAACAAGTTATCGTGAAGCCGCAACCGACGTCCACTGGAGAAAGGCAATGCAAACTGAACTTGATTCTATCATCAAGAACAAGACATGGACTCTAGTCGATTTGCCTAGCAATCACAAGGCAATCGGACTAAAGTGGGTTTTCAAGCTAAAGAAAGACGCGAATGGAAGTGTAACCAAGCACAAAGCCCGGCTAGTCGCGAAGGGTTACGTTCAGCAGAAAGGTGTCGACTTTGACGACGTGTTTGCTCCGGTTGCACGGTTGGAAACTATCCGGCTGTTACTTGCGTTGGCTGCGAAGGGAAACTGGCTTGTGCATCACCTAGATGTCAAGTCAGCGTTTCTAAACGGGGAACTAAAAGAGGAAGTTTATGTGACACAGCCGAGCGGTTTTGAAGTCAAGGGAAAAGAGGATATGGTGTACAGGTTACATAAGGCACTCTACGGTTTGAGGCAAGCTCCGAGAGCCTGGAACACCAAGCTCGACAGGTCACTTAAGGAACTTGGATTTAGTAGGTGCAATCAAGAGCAGGCCGTTTATAAGCTAAGAACCTCCAACTCAGTTATAATAGTTGGCGTCTATGTAGATGACATGATAGTTACGGGTTCAAGTGAAAAAGATATTGCGGCGTTTAAACAAAAGATGAAGACAATTTTTGACATGAGTGACCTGGGTATGTTGAGTTATTATTTGGGTATAGAAGTAGACCAAACGCATGATGGGATCATCGTGAAGCAGGAAGGGTATGCCATAAAGGTGCTGAAGATGGCTGGCATGGAAAGTTGTAATGAAGCTAAGTGGCCCATGGATCACAAATTGAAACTGACAAAAGATGAGAAAGGCAAGGTGGTGGATGCAACTGGGTATAGAAGAATCATCGGGAGTCTTCGTTATTTACTCCACACTCGCCTGGACTTGAGTTACTCGGTTGGGCTCGTGAGTAGATTTATGCAGTCACCTAAAGAATCTCATCTTGCAGCCGTGAAGCAAATATTAAGGTATCTAAAGGGTACCACAAGTTATGGACTAAAATACAAAAGAGGTGGTGACGGTCGGTTAGTGGGTTATTCAGACAGCAGCCACGGAACCGACCGTGAAGATTGTCGAAGCACAACTGGTACGGCGTTTTATTTTTCGGGAAATCTGATTACGTGGTCCTCTCAGAAGCAGAAAACAGTGGCTCTTAGCTCATGTGAAGCTGAATTCATGGCCGCGACATCGGTGGCGTGTCAAGCATTATGGCTAAGAAGTTTACTCAGCGAGTTAACCGGCAAAGAAACTCAAAAGGTGTTGTTGTTAGTTGATAACGAGTCTGCGATTGCGTTAATGAAGAATCCCGTCTTTCACGGGCGAAGTAAACACATTGATACAAAATTTCATTTCATACGAGAATGTGTAGAGCGGGAACAAATCGAAGTCAAGCATGTAAGTGGCGAATTGCAAAAGGCAGACACACTAACGAAAGCATTGCCTCGGATCAAGTTCGATGAAATGAGGAGTCTTGTCGGAGTCGAGGATCTGAAGAACGGAGCCAACACTAAGGGGGAGAGTGTTGGATAATTAGTGGTTGACTCATTCTATTGTGACCGAGTTAGATGGGAGCCAGAATAAAAACGTGCATGTGAGTTCAGTCAAAAGAGACGTTGCTTTAGTTGAGCAATTTCTGGAATAAGACCTGTTCATTAGGTCCTTTCTGTTTCAGTTTTTTATTATAAATAGGCAGCCTAGCTGCAGAATAAATCAGTCGAAAAAGCAACAGTTTGTTTTCCTTTTCTTTGTAGCCTTTTGAAGCATTCAGCAAAGAGAATCATTCGACTGTGTTTTATCTTGTTTATTTTGCATTCTATTTTCACTTTTGTCCAACAAAGACGAAGTAGCTGGTGATGGGTTTGTAACAATAAAATACATACATCATGGCTAGAGATCAATACTGTCGGTAATATGTATTTAAATAAAAAAAAAAGTGATTATAATTATTTACGTAAACACCACATGCCATGCCCTCAAGTGGTAATTAGTCAAAGTTTCATATTTAATAATATTGATCATTAATATTAACTACACACAATACGCTAGTATGTATACGTATCTCATATATGATATGTGGATGATATTCTTTCTTCTAATTAACATACAACGAAGAAAAGAAAATGTCTATTTTGAAAATTTAATCCACACTTCAAATCAACGAATCTAGCTTAGCTCTCTTCGAGGTCTGTTTCTTGGGTGTTTGCCAAGGACCTTTTGACTAAATTTCATGCTCCATTCCCCTCTCTCATTGCATTTACAACTTAAATCTCATGAAGATGAACCTATGAATTGTCTACGACGACGACTAGTTAGGAACTTAACCCATACATACATACTAGACCTGATTTGGCTTTTGCTGTTCAATTTCAAAAGTGATCCACGAGTTCCACATTAATTGGGATGCAACCTGGCCTGGCATGCATGCATACTCTTAGAGATCGATGTGAAGGTTACTTGTTCACAGGGTTTATTTTCAATGATAAACCATGTTTCCGTCCTTCTCACAAGTTATTATTCATACGAATCACATGGCGGCAGCATGTTACTTAGTGAGCATTTCATTTCTATGTGGGGAAGACTGATTTCTTGGAAATTCAAGAAGCAACCCATTGTGTCTATTGTCGAGGCTGCTTAGCATCATTCCATTCCACGAGTTACACAAGAGTTGGCTTCGTTAACTCATTTATTCTTCAAGTTTTAAGCTCATTCGATCATATCACTACTAGAAAACTGCTATTATTCCTACCAAAATTTCATACGAACGAAAATGCTGACACATTTCCTACGAAATTCCGACGTATAAGAAAAGGGTCTTAGTTTTGTGACAAAAAAACGCAAAAAACGATAAATTGGTTTGCATAGGAGAAGTGTTAGAAAATTCCAACAGATCTCCGACGAAATCCATTTTCATTTTAACCATTAGTCGGAAATTCGTAGGAATCATTATGCGTAGGAAAAGTGTCGGCAATTCCCGACGGAATTCCTATGGAATCCGTTTTCATTTTAATCATCGGTTCGAAATGCATAGGAATCCAATTTATCATCATAATATAATGAAATTACTGATATTAAAATATAAAGTTTTATTATTTATAAAAATATATATTATAGAGACACTATGAGGGACTTGAGAGAAAAATCTAAAGACAAAGCCAGAGACGTTGGACATGTTATAATAAGAAACAAGCCCGGATTCGACATAATTTATAAATATCCACCAACTGCGGTGTAAGGTATGGGACTTACATTACTATTATTACTACTTTTTTTTATATATTATATTGCTCTATATATGTGTGGTTTATATTGTACGTGGCATATAGTCTAGCCTACACACACACATATATACATATATATATATATATATATATATATATATCGTTTTCAGAGTTGGAACACCCAAAAATGGATAAAAAAGTCAGAGAGCAGGAGAACAAACCGCAATAGCAATGGTAGTGGTGAAGGTATATCCCGACATACCCGTTGATCCATAGGGTTTGACGAGCATCACATTCGTTTGGTAAGCTAATCATCTTTATATAAATTAGTAAAAAGTGGGGTTGAAAAATATAATTGTTTGTACTCAAATGTATTACGAAAATGCTTTTTAGTAAAGAAGATATGGCCGAAAAGTAAAGTGGATTGAAGTTTATTTTGATACCCATCTCAAAAAGTAAAGCAAAAAAAGGTATTGGGCGAGAGAGCTGGACATTAATAATCTTTAGGGATTTAAGTTTATTTCTGAAAAATCAAGAAAAATATATGTAAGTTATCTTTATCGTTTTTGAATAATTAGAACATTAGCGTATTAAGTTTTAGTACAACCACTAACAATTTGTTTCCATAAATTGTAGTTACGGTACAAAAGTGATATGATCAAGTTGCATTGGGTCGGATCTCAACCAACATCCGGATGATCTTGATGTGTGGGCGAGAGTGGCAGGAGATAGAAAGGATCGAATGATCGGGGAAAGATCTCCGGATCCTAGTTTCGTGATAACTGGGAAATTGTCTACATCTATCGAATCTAAATTATATTTTGATACCATAAGGTCGCAAAAGGAGGTATTGTTTACTTCTTATCAAAGTATTGCAATTGTATAAATTATATAATTTTCAACAATTAATTAGTAGAAAACAATAACTTAGATTATTGTTCGTTTTGGAGCCGAGGGTCTCTCTGGAAGCAGCCTCTCTATCCCTAAGGATAGAGGCAAGGTCTGTCTACATCCCACCCTCCCCAGACCCTATAAGTAACTTTGCTATTTGTGGGATTTACTGGGTATGGTTGTTGTTGTTGTTGTTATTAACCCGTTTTAACAATTTAGGTTGAAAAAGTCCGAATTGAAATGGAAAATGAACTTGCAAATGAAAGGGTGCTAGACAAGAGTTGGAGCAAAGAATGCAACAGATGGAAAAAGAAATGAAAGAAAATGAAGAAAAAAGACAAAAACAAATTGAAGAGTTTATGAAAAAATTTCAGTCTCCCGTTAGTCATTAGCAGTAGTCTTTTAATTATTCTGAATCTTTATGTTTAACAACGGTAGTTTTATGATTGAATCGAGCTCGGAATTTTTGTTATTTATTCTGAATCTTTATGTTTAACAATGGATGATTTTATAATTTAAACGTGCTCCGAATTTATGTTATTTGTTTTTGTTAAATTTATATTCTGAATCATATTTATCAATATGCATCTTTCAGCCGGAAAAAAATAGGTATTTTTTGTTTTTCATAATTTTTTTTAAATGTATCTGTAAGAAATGTGTAGGAAAAAGACTAAACAGGTTTAGTCAGATTCTGTTAGAATTGTGTAGGAAAAAAAACTAATTATGTCAGAATTGAACAACAAATTATAGCCTAAATTCACAAATACATTCAACCTGCTGCCTAAATTCACAAAAATCGACACACAAAATCAATCAGAAGCGAATTGAACAACTAAAAAGTGGAAGAATACGACCTGATTGAACAAACATACGATTAATTAGGATGTGGTCGAAGAACAAGACTCGTGGATCTGATCGAAGACCAAAACTTGTGGATGGCCGGCGGTGATAGAGAGAGAGATGCTTGCCGGAGAAAGAAAAGAGGAATGCTTGTCGGAGAGAAAAAAAGTGGTCGCCGGAGGGTTGTACCGCCGTCGGAGAGAATCAAAATCAACAGCAAACCTTAATACTGACCGGAGATTGCTCAGAGATCTACCATTGGTTGGTGTCGGAGATTTACGGTTGCTTATTGCTAGGAGATTTACCGTTGCCTGTTGCCGGTAATTGACCGGAGGTTGGTCGGAGATTGACCAGGTTTACATTAAAAAGTGTACGGAGGGAGAAAAAGGGGGTGGTGTACAGAGAGGAGTAGAGAGGTTGGTACAGTGTTTGTAGTTTTGCATTGCAAGAATCCAATTAAATAAACCTATCTAATAAAAAGATAATCCAAACTACTTAAATAAATAAACCGAAATATATATTTATCTTGAACCCACTAGAATTATCTTTAACCCATTTAAACTTTCAGGATAATCCTCCAAATTAGAGTTATGTCTTCATTCACCCCCTTAATTCTAACTTGGACCCTCTTCGCATCTACACCATTATCGACAACTTTAATTGCTTAATCAAGTTTGGCATCCCTCTTCCCGGGTCACGAGAACAACCCCGTTCTTGACCACCGATCAAAGAAAAAACAAGCTTCCCGCATCTTTTGTTTTCTTCTTTCCTTGCTAGACACGACAAGATTCAAAGCCATCCCGCTTTAACGAATTTTCTTCCGCTTGTCTACCCACAAATTCCAATCGGATATTTCTGCCAATAAGAATAATGAACACCAGCTTTTCAGTTCTTATCCTTGGCTGGAAGGACAAGGTGATGATATTACCTGGATTGAGAAATGTTAATGCTACGAAGTTTATCACCACCGAAACAAACTGAACTGATCACGTGTTGTTGGAAAAATAGGTGAAAATAGCATTTTTCACAAATATAGGAAAATGATTTTTTCCTATTTTGGACTAGAAATAAATATAATAAAATGAGCGGGTTTTATATATTTATTTGTGGGTTTGTGTTCTATGTTGGAAGAGCTTCGCAACGAACTAAACCACGTCCAAAACGGAGCTAAGATGAATGAGATATCAGTGCTCAAAGTTGGGTGTTTGGAACATTCAATGCAGAAACTAAAGGGAAAGTAGCACCTTGTCCCACATCGGAGGAGAGATGGAACTTAAATGGGTATTTAAGGTGGAACTCTCCATCCTTATTGTTTCATGGAAGCACACACTAATGTCCTCGCGAAGGGTGCTCTCTAACTCGCACACGCTCGCGCGCGCGTGGCGTGGGCGATGAGGCGCAATGTGGCGCTTTGATGGCGCACTTTGCACTTTGCACTTCGCATCGCCGCTTGAGAGCCGCCTTTGTATTTTTGACCACGTGCGCGTGGTTGATCACAGGGGCTGCAAGGACCAAGTAGCGTGCAGGTTCGACGCGCGTGACGTGGCAGTCCGCGCGCGAGTACAGGTGGCACGAAGGCGCGCGGTTGCGCATGGTGCATGGGTCATGTTGTGCGTGCGCGGCGCACCAGAGTGAGCCAATGCGGCGCGACTGTGTGGCGTGTTCGTAGAGGCTCACAGGTGACGTGACGCACGCGCGCGTGGACCTGAGCCAGTGTGGCGCATGCGCGCATGGCAGTGAGCCAGTTGGACGCAACGCGCATGAGCGTGCGCGCGCACCAGTGTCTCTTGCGCGCGCGCGCAGAAGCTTACAGCATTGAATGACAGTGCAGTTACAGTTCAACTTCGAAACTGACGAGTCAATGGTCTTTGACTAAGAATTAAATGACGTATTAAATTGCATTGAAGACGTTTAATGCAATTTAAACCTCTCCTTTAATTCTTTTGACCGTTTCGATGAAGATGTAGTATAAATACAACATCTCCACCACTGTAGAGGGACACCAGCTACACAACAGCATTTCAACCTTTCTCTCTACAACTTTTCTAATCTTTCTCTTGCAATTTCAAGGTACTCTTCGGGTTGTAGGCTATCTCCGGCAGTACGCAGCTTCGGCTGTTGTACCCTGGGAAACAAAACGAGTACTCTTGGGAGACTCAGAATTTGTTTTAAGGGAAGCGTGTTGAACACGTGCCTCAGCCTTCTTCTTCATCTAAGTTCTTGTATTTTATTCTATTTCAGTTGTAATTGTACTGTAATTTTGCTTTCTTTATTTCTTTGTATTGTAATCAGTAATAAAAATTTGTTTATTTTATTTATTTACGCGAACGGTTCCTACACGTGTCACTATCGTTTTCACAACGATACTCCCGTGACACCCGCTGACCCGAACCATTGTTCGTAACCGCTATGAACCCACCAAAGACAACCGATTTCAGCCCCGAAACCCGATGTTGATGTCTCGTCTGATAACCCACACCGTCATTGGTTCGCCACTGAACCGTTGCTAGCTTATAGTTGGTCACCACCCATACCGCCCCGTAGTACACCATTAACACATCACGTTAAAACTCTTGATCCCCTTTTTCCTTCTTTTTCTTTCTATCTTTGTCTTCAAGGGTTTCGCCACTGTTGTAGCTCTGCGAGGAGCTACTCCCCTTTCTCAGAAAACGACTCTCAAAACCGTTAAGAGCGAGAGTTCTGATACCAATTGTTGGAAAATTAGGCCCTTGATCGAACGGATGAACACCGAATGAACGACTATGTTTATAATTTAATATGTAGGTCAATTTGGGCCTAGAATGAGTACTCTCAACTCCCTAATGGAGAGACTATGTTTAGATGAAGATTGAAGTGTATGTGATATTTTGACTAAGTTTACCCTTGGGATTAACGAAAAAGTTGGCGATCTCGTGTGTTACGATGTTTGGCAAAGAAAGAAAAGAAGAAATTGTGGCAACGTGGAAGCAAGAAGCCCTCCCCCCCTAATACTCTTCTTCCTTCTGTTCCTTGTTCATCGTCGTCATCATTTCTTGCAAATGCATCGATCGGCAGCGAAGCGGTTGCTCCACTATTCATTCTTCTGTGCTAACCGAACCTCTCCAATTCGGACCCCTCTTCATTCTCGATCTCCTTTACGTTTTCTCTCATCTGAACCGCCCTTCTCTGATTTCAATACCCGCACCTCCACCACACATCATCATGATACTTCTCATACCCATACCCATACCGATACCTCAAGAACAAGAAGGACTACACCAACAACACCTCCTAGGGCTACTTACGAAGAAGAACAAACCCGAGTGCTTGCCGCATCTCTCCACCACGTGGTACGTCTGTCTCTCCCTCCCTCCATCCCTCCTAATATTCAATTCAATTCAATAGAATAGTTACTTGTATAATCATCTATTCATGAATCATTCCGATTTCCTCCCTACCTAGGTTTAGTGTTAGATTGCACTAGTATAAGAAATTCATCAGGTCCTGTCCTCTAGGCAGGCATGTGGGTTTGTTTAGGGTTCTCACTCTCAGGATTGATTACTGCACTTATCCATAGTTTCAGTTATAGTTATAGGCAGCAGCAGCAGCAGCTGCTTCTTTTAACATTTTTAGGTTAGTTAATTTAGTCACCAAGACAAGACAAGTACTTGACTTGTGCAGATTAGACTGGGATGGAGTGAGGCAGCCATGATCGCTGGTGCTAGGGATGTTGCTGTTTCCCCTTCCATTGTTGGAGCTATTCCACGAAAAGAAGCTGCACTCGTAGAGGTATTTACTTTCACCTCCCTTACTACCATCTCACAACTCTTTCCTCTTTATTTTATTACCCCCTGACGTTCCCTTGCCCTCCTTATACAGTACTTTATGGACGAGTCTTTGCAAAAACTTATTGATATGATCGACTCAGATGAGTTGCAATTAAAAGATTTAGTAGCAAGTGAGCGTATTGCCAAGCTTATTAAAGCTCGCTTACAAATGCAAGCTCCATATATATCAAAGTGGCCTCAAGCTCTTAGCATTCAGGTACATTTAATTATGTTTCTTAGATAACCAAACCTCCTAATGTACTACTAGTAACTTACTAAAAATCATATAATAGGCGCAACCATCAAATATTTCAACAAGCTTTAAACAACGAGCAATGCTGGTTGATGAATTCTGCCATGCCTCAAATGATGAAGGAAGTGGTGTCGATTGGTACCTAAAACGCAGTATTGTTGGTGGGATATACTCCACGACTGAAATTTACATGCTAACCGATAACTCCACAGGTTTCTTTTCCTCTCTTTTATTTCTCAAAGCCAACAACAGTAAATTTGTAAATGTTGTTGCTTACATATGGTAGCGATGATTGATGATGGTGGCGGTGTTTTTCAGATTTTGATGATACTTGGGTATTCTTAAATGAGCGAGTCAGAGACGCTTTTGATTTGAAGAAGACCTTTCAAGAGGTTGTCTAACTCTTGTTGGTGATATTATTTATATACACATTTGGAATGTTAATGTTTAATTTTGGGTAATGTTTTCAGGTGAAGTATTTTGCGGAAGCTGTGGGTGCAGGGTTGGGCACTTCATTGCAGGGATTTACAAAGAAAGGTTGCTAGGATTGAATTTGATTCGACGTCTCTTTTCTGGTGGCATAAAATAAATCCAATCCAATCTTAGGTTTGCAAGTACCTTTGTTGTTTTTGAATTGCAGAACAGGTTTCTTTCAACTGTAATCATGCTTTGTTTGATTGCTGCTTGCTTATCTTTTCTGTGACCTAAAGAAATAAAGTTATCTTTTATATCTTTGCAATTGTGTGGCGACATTCATTAAGTTTTGGACAATGGTTGTGTTGTAAATGTTCATGGTACAATGTCTGATCGTCCATCTTAAGTACTAGGTACCCAAAATCAGTCATCTGTAACATACTTAAATCCCACTAGCACTGATTTAATTCCATTTCCCTAGTAACAAAGAATGAGCTAGCAAGCTAATTTTTTTTAGAACGGCTCCTAATCCCTTCCTATTAACCACCTATACCAACACCACCTTGCAGGATTTGAACTCTTCATCTTTTGAATAGAGGGTAGACACCTTGTCACCAGTATAAAATATATAAAGAAACAAAAAAATTGATATATGATGTATTTAATTTCCACCTCTGAGTGCAAGTTTTATTGGTTAATGTACAATATCCCGATGAAAGACCCACTATTCATGGACTGACATCTGTTAGTTGGAGCATTTGAATTAGAGGTGTAATAAAAAGAACGGTTTGGGTCCAACCCGATCCAGAGGTCTGTAACAGGTTTTGAGATTTTTGTGTTGAAAATGGTTCTAACTCGAACCGGTATGAGCCAGCCTAAAAAAACTGGAAAAAAAAAAAAGAAAAAAAAAGAAAACAGTTTTAAGTTTTGAACCTGATCCAAATCGATTTGGGTGGGTTGGGGTTCCCAAACCTAAAACCGGTTCTTAATCTGAACCATTTGAGACCAAACTAAAAAAAAAAACCTGATAGGTTTGGGCCCAAACCGAGTTTTGTACACCTCTACTTGAATTGCTCTTTTCGGGTTATTAATGTAAAGTTAATAATACACAAAGAGTCTGAACAACAAACAAAGAAAGTCTTGATTAGTATAAGAAAAGGGTTAATGGTTGTAAAAAAAAATAAAAAAAAAAAATGGATTGGGGATGCTAAAGATTTGAAGGATGGTCTTAAAAACATTTCTTGTTTTAGCATTCACCACTTGAATTCAGTCTGATTTCATCATTTCAGCTGTCTTGAAAATTGGGGAACCTTGTTACTTGTTAGTTGATAATATTTTCAAACACATCTCTGTGTGTTCACGTGTATATATGTGTTTACATATTAACACTAAAGCAACTTATAAATTATACATGTTTGTGCGCATGTAGCAGATATCACAAACGACAAAAACATCCATATGGATGGATCCAAGACTCTTAGCTTGCTTATCACATTTTCCTGTTTACAGATAACATATAAACACTAAAGCACTGCAGTCAGTGTCATCAATCTCCACCACAGCACAGTTCACAACACGCAAAGCACCCAAAAAACGCTAGCCCAGTAATAATCTGGGTCACCAAAATAGCACACTGGTCGTTGATCCTTGAACAGGCTTGAATGCAGCACATGCAACAGCACTTGCCACATAGATTAACACAACAGTTCCCAGCTGCTCTCACCAACATTTCCGCTTGATCCGGTAGTTTCGGTTCATAACCTTGAGGAGTGTTTTCAACAGTCGCAATCAAGTTACCAAACCCCATACCCACCCGCTGCAACACCTTTATCATTTCAACCTTTTCCCTAATTTCAACACTTTCTTTTTTTCCCTGCATTCAGAACCCACAGTCCTAATCACATCCCTGTTACGCTCAGAAAACAAATTGTATAAATCCGGTATCTCACCTTTTTAGTCCCCGATGATGTTGAGGCTTGCTTTTCTTGTACTTGTACCGTCTCCAACAAAACCATGCGCGTATACTCACTAACAACACCACTCTGCATGCTCATTTTTGCTACCTGCCCACCCACATAAGTATGCAAATATCATGAAACTGATATTAAAACATAAAGCTCCAACAATCTTAAAATCTATAGATTTGATACAAGCCTACATGCACAACGTGTGGAGTAGAGGTTATGGCAAAACCGAGACCTTAACCGAAAGTTCAGTTTTCGGTTTCTAAAATCCGTTCGGTTTAGGTTTTTTCGGTTTTTAGAACAAAATTGCATAAAATTCAAAAATAAATAGTATAATCCAAGATTTAAGACTCATTTTTAAATGTTTACATCTATGTCAATATTTTTAACCTTTTTAAGTAATGTTGTTCACATAAACCTAACCTTCTAATCTATTTTTATGTTTCTACAAAGTTTTTATTAAGAAATTTGCTCTTATAATACTTTGAAAATCATTGATTTTTTATGCTAAATTTTGTATTTCTTATAGACAATGGATAAATCATTTCAAAGATAAATAAACTTTGCTAACGTTCTTATTATAAATACTTAACATTCAAGAATAATACTGATAATTCCTAAAGCAATATATAACAAACATAAAAAAATGGTTTTGTGGGTTATTCGGATCGGTTCAGTTTTTATATTGCAAAACCAAAACCGTACCGAAAATTTCGGTTCGGTTTTTTTCCGGTTCGGTTAAATCGGTTTTTTTGGTTTTCTGCTCACCCCTAGACTCTGAAGCTTGAAAGCAAATTTACACAATAAATTAAGAGTTACATTATGTCTACCTAACTCTTATTCCTAATATGGGAAAAACATACAAGATTTCAAGTTACTGACCTTCTCCTCGAGCTTTTTATCTTGTAAAAACCATGCTTGTGAGGTGTAATGTTCAATTTGTTGCTTCGCCAGGATCTAGTGACCAAGATGAAATCAAGCAGAAAATGAAAAAGAATTTGATCAAAAGGATTAATAAGAGCATATTCATCAAAGGGAAGAGGGAGACAGAACAATAGTATAACTACATATATAGTAGAATCAAAAACAACATTGGTCAAAAGGGCTACCTTGTCAAGAGGTATATCCTTCGCCCGTTGCACCTTAAGGTCAATAGTGAAATTACTCATATCCGCAAGAAGCCCTTTAACTTTCAGGGTGTCCGAAAAACCACCCCTGTAATGCCCAAACACAATCAGAGGCCCTTCCGAACAAAGATCTGAAATAACCGAAGGATAAACCTGATGAAGATAGACTAGAATTAGATCTCTTACGAAATTAAATTATATAGACTTCCATGTAAAATGATAATTAAAATGTGATTGGTATAACATACCTGAAGAGCATCAAGATCATCTAAGCCATCAATTGCGATGTTCAGCAAAACTGTTGAAGAAGCTCTAGAAAACAAAGCTTCCATTCGAGATACGATTGAATCTGATCAAACATATATACACCATCAGCAACTTCTCACTGTCTCAAACTCGAGTAGCTTTAAAACAGTTAACTTTCTGGACAACAAATCTCCATTATGTTATGAATTACCTGGATCAGAAGCAGCCACAAAATAGCCTCTGCCAATCATTGCAAGCATTCGCAAGAAGTAATGATTGCAGAACGAACCTACAAACAAAAACAAAGCTTATGTAGCCTGTAATGGTATAGGGTGCAAGCGTAAGATGAAAACAAGAGGTTACCACCGAACACATTACCTATACCAAATGTGTAAATGCGTGGACACAGTTCTGATCCTTGATTTTTTAGTTGCTTCATCATAACTTCACAAATTTGTCTCTCATTTTCAACTGCACCGTCAGTTATAAAAAAAATCATTGGAACTGATCGCTTGGTACCCGATAACATCTCTACAGCCTGATGGATCATTAAAAAACCAATAAAAAATCAACCAAACCTATATTACAATTATCTAATACACAAACAAAGGACATATATGCATTAAAAGGACGGAAATGATCATCAGAAAAATAACCTGATCAAGAGCAATTGACATGTTTGTACCACCACCAGGAATAAAATTCATGCCCATCCAATCCGTAGCTTTTTGAAGGGCTTCCTCGGTTGCCAATTCGAGAGTTGATGAATATAAGAAAGTCTGGTCATTAAATGCCAATATACTAAACGAATCCTCTTGATCAAGCTTTGATAGTGCTGCAATAACCGCACTTTTTGTAGCCTCTATTGTCCTACCCTTCATGCTTCCACTTATATCAACAACAAAAAGCACTTCCTTCTTAATAACCTTTTATACGAATAGCAAACATTAGCCTTCCCAAAAAAAAAAAAATACATCGCATTCAGTTACGTAACGGAAGAGAAACAAACATTTAAAACGAACCTTTTTACTGAGATCCGGCCCTGGAAATAGATACAACGAAAACATCTCTTTCTGGTCAATAGCGAGTGATGATGGAGACTGCAAAAAGACACCCCCAAATGCATTGCTTGTAGGAACCTGAAAGAGGATGAATGTCCTAAGCTCAAGCACATTTAATTCAACTTATGTCAAAAGATAATACATGTTTAAACAACAAGATAGAATCTTACAGAGTATGTAAACACGAAATCAGAACTTGACCATGAAAGAACTTCTGCTTCATACAAGAAAACCAATTTCCCTACTGCCCGTTTTTGCTCCTAAAAAATAAAGCACGATTAGTTTTCACTTTTCAAGATAAATAAGCCATAATATGAGAAATTAAATCAGATACAAGTTACACCTTCAACGGATGGCTTGGTTCCTTACACATAACTTGTGTACCCAAGCCGACATTAACACTGAGTTGAATCTTTTCCTTTTTGGTAAGTTTCTTTCCCGCTGGAGTGACATACTCAGGGAAACTGAAAGGAACATCCAGCGTGAAATCGCCGTCTTTATAAATTAACTTCTGCGACCATCTTACTTTGACCGAAATATTTGAACCACCATCAACCTAAATGAAGCAAGTGAAATTAGATTAGATTCCACTTTGAGAATGATAATAAGAAAGCGATAATTTATTTAACCTGTGGTATGGTCAAAGTAAAGATGTGAGGTTTGAGAAAGCCCCCATCTTCAGGCTTGGCATTGTTTTCGGTGTCCCCCTTTTCATCAACCACAACTAGCTGCGTCTTGTATGACTTTCTAATCAATTCAACCTCTACACCTAGAATGGAACCCTGTTAGCCAAATCATATGATGCTAAATTACTTACTATATATATATAAAGTCAACTCAACTCAAATAAGAATGAAAATTTTGCAAATAGGTAGATAGATACCTCTAAACCCATAGGAATAGCGAGACGACAATCACATGTAGCACTACCCATAACACAGTGAACACGCCAAGAGCCAGTGAGTGTAACAAAAGCTGTATCTAAACAACAGTCGACATCAATGTCAATCCCGTTCATCTGAAGAGGAATCAAGGCAGGGGGATCGCACCTGCCGTGCACGTGAGGCTGGTAGCTGGGGACGTCGGGGTTATCGACGATGCCTGGATTAAAGATAACCGCATAAAGCATAGGTGAGACGGGGTACAAGGATCTCCTGGCTTTCTCCATGGACATGAGGGGTTTAGGTGGGGCTACTGATCGATCTTTGCCGAAGTAAATGCGTTTCGACAGCCTGAGGCCGTCTTCAACGCCTCTTGTGAAATCATCAGTGGTGGTGGACATTTTTTGTGCTCAAATTAGGGTTTGGTTTGGTTTGGTTTGGGGAGAGGAAAGGGAGCGTAGAGGTGAGGTTTTTGAATATCTATCTATCTCCGTTTCTTGTGCGTGTTCTTGTGCCTGTGCCGACGATTTGGTAATAATAATAATAAGAAAAGAAGAATGTGACATCCAACGGTCCACGACGATTTAGATGTCGCCTTTGCTTGCTTTCAGTCCACTTTTGGATTCCAAATTTATTTACTATTTCTACCCTTAACTATCTGTTTTCTCTCCTTTAAGTACATCCAATCGAATCCAAACTTTATTATCAAAACTAAATAAATGCTACCGTCTCCCTCATGGCATGGCATGGGATCCGTGGTACCCCCATGCTAATTTATTCTCTACATCATCAAACTATCATTCTTTTAATTTTCTCTCTCTCTCTCTATGTTATCATGACAACTTATTCTACTTGTTAAAATTTTGTTTTTTTTTTTAGTTTTGTATTTTAATACAGGGTTTTATATTGAACTGACCCATTAAGAAAGGTTAAATTTACAATATCAAACTTACTAAAGTTCTTTTTCAATGGACCATACGTAACTAACCACTGACATCCACTGTGTTGATGCGATACAAAGTGTCATTCTTTGTTGACAAATATTCTCCTTATGGCGAACGAGCATCAGTGGTTTGGTCGAAACCCCACTTTTTTGAGGATCATGTTGCATTGACATGATTAATAATGAGGTTAAACATATGATGTCACTAGGTCATGAGACCATCTTTTCTATATATATTCTCTTTCATTTAATTTCTTTGTGTAGATTAATAACCATAAAGGTAACATACTTTTATAGCCTATAAAACCTCCTGGACTTTCATAGAACTTGCTTTTAATATCCCCAACCTCATTCTCTCCCTCCCTCCATGAATGAATGTAAAACAATATAGTTATATAGATATATATAATATACCTTTTAATTGAAGCCTCGTTTAAATAGCAAAAAAAGTTTCTGATTCATCTTTATTTATAAAAGTATATTACAACCTAGCTTTGGAGTTAAAGTCATTCCATTAATTATCAAAGGCACATATTGAGTTTTAATATAAAGAAAGAAGGTGAAGAAGGACAAAAATTGACGTTTGTAAAAAGTAAAGGGAACTATTTGGCAAGTGATGAAGAGTGCACTAACGAATTAACGTGCAATCCACCCTGGCAAGTAAAGGGTACAGTTGCCGTCCTCGCACCCAAGATATGAGTTAAAGACCAGTCCAACGCTATCAAACATTAAATTAAATTAAATTAAAATTAATTAAATTAAGAGTTAATTGCTCGGATGGTCCCTGTGGTTTCACGTTTTTTCACGTTTAGTCCCCACCTTTTGAAAATAGCAGGTATGCTCCCTATGGTTTGTCATTTTGTTACTCGGATAGTCCCCCAACATTTACTCTGGGGACTATCCGAGTAACAAAATGACAAACCATAGGGAGCATACCTGCTATTTTCAAACTAACTAACATCTACTCAGGGACTATCCGAGTAACAAAATGACAAACCATAGGGAGCATACCTGCTATTTTCAAAAGGTGGGGACTAAACGTGAAAAAACTTGAAACCACAGGGACCATCCGAGCAATTAACTCTTAAATTAAAACCTATATAAAGGGTAAATTACTTTTTGAGTCCCTGTGTTTTATGTGTTTTAACTAGTTAAGTCCAAAAGCAAAAAGTTTAACGACCTGAGTCCCTATAAGCATTTTCTTTAACCATTTGAGTCCAAATTTCTAACACTGTTAAAATTATTCTGTTAACTTTGGTTGAATGACCAAATTACCCTTTTAATTAAAAAGCCATTTTATTATTAAATATATATATATATTCCTTATTCATATATTCATATCCAGATCATCCTCCATATCATAATTCATTACCAAATTTCTCCACCACTTTCTCTCTCTACTATCAACACCTCCACCAACCACCACACCTCCACCATCAACACCACCTAGCCACTGCACCTCCACCGTCACCACCACAACACCCACAACTTTCTCTCTACTATCAACACCGATCTAGCCCTGTTGCACTATCTCCCTCTCAACTCTCTCTCATCCCTCTTTCTCTCTCTCAAACACCCAACACCGGTACCACCACTACCACCAAATCATCCTATAATCAACCTCCTTAACAACAAAGATCCCACACCAAACAATCATTCTGTGTTAACCTTCAGTTACTTCTTCTTAAGGTTTCTTTTTCGACTTACACATGAACCAAACCATTTCTTTAGGAAAAAACAAGGAAAAAGACTCATAAACATCCATGGGAACCTAAACCCCAGGATACGCAGGTGACCAATTACCTCTGTTCTCTTTTTTCTGTATAAAATTTTAATGTGTGTTTTACTTTTTACACTTTTATTACTACCGTTTGGATGTTAACTATGTTTGCAACAGTGGGTATAACTCAATTTTTGAAACGGATGTTAACTATGTTTGCAACAGTGGGTTTAACTCGATTTTTGAAACCCTAATTTGATTGTTTTGAACAGATTGTTATGTCAGATAAGCAGCCACAGAAGTCTTCAGGGTTAGTGACATCGTATTTATAAGAAAAGTGCACACGGTGCCTCACCTTCTGGGCGATAGATAGCTCCGATTCCAACCGTTTGATGTTATTCAAAGCTTCAGGAGCCAAATCACCAAAACAACTTTGAAGATTTAGTCTCTCAGATTCTTCTGTACAACAATCTGTAACAAGATTTAGTCTCTCGGAGGTGGTGTTGATGGTGGAGGTGTGGTGGTGGGATGGAGGTGGCTTATGTTTTAGAGAGAGAGAATGAAATATGAGAGAGAAAGATCTGGTTGAGAAAGGTAAATGAGAGTGAGAGAAAGGGAAAACTAAAAATAAATTAGTTTTTTTAGTTATAGGGGTAATTTGGTCATTTAACAAAATTTAACAAAAAAATGCTAACAGAGTTAGAAATTTGGACTCAAATGGTTAAAGAAATTGCTTATAGCGACTCAGGTCGTTAAACTTTTTGCTTTTGGACTCAACTAGTTAAAACTACTAAAACATAGGGACTCAAAAAGTAATTTACCCCTATATAAATTAGCAAACTTTTTGTGCATAGGGACTTGTAAGTTGTGCATAGGGACTTGTAAGTTGTGTTTTGGGTGTTTTCTAAAAAAAAAAACTTGATTTTTTTGTTTTAACCCAAAGGTTTGTACATTTTCCAATTTTAACCCTACATAATTTGTTTTTTTAACTTTAACCCAAAACTTTTCATTATTTGCAATTTAACTTCACAACTTTTATCACTTATACTTTTCATCTTTCGCAAATTTTCGTTTTACGAATAGGTTCTAAAATTTTCGAGTTAATACGACACAACGTGCATGTGTGGTTCAACGTTTTTACCTCTATTTTTCCATGTTTGACAGGTTCGTCGCAATACACATATTATAGGTCGAGTCAGTGTTGGTTGTCGATGACGGTTGTGTGACATTAGTACTATTTGACACCGTTTTACGCCCCGCCGCAACGCGGGGTGTGCTTTGGGGATTTTTCAAAGAAAAAATTGTTATGCGTATGGTTGTCGTAACGTTGGTTTTGGGGGGTTTTCCAAAAAAAAAGTTGATTTTTTTTTACTTTTCACCCAAAAGTATTTCATAAATTACTTTTAACCCAAAACTATTTGTTTTTTTACTTTTAACCCAAAACTTTTTATCTTTTACAATCTATCCTCATAACGTTTTTTACTTTCAACCTTGGTCCTTTATAGTTTTTATTTTCCGCAAATTTTGTGCTTTTTGCTTGGTTCTAAATTTTGTGACTTAACACATCACAGCGTGCGTCTTTGGCTTAACGTTTTTACGTTTCGTTCTAAATTTTGCGAGTTAACACGACGCAACGTGCGTGTGTGGGTGAACGTTTTTACATCGTTTATTTTTACCTCGTTTGACAGGTTTAGCATAACGTGTGGGTCGTAGATCGACTTAGTTGTAAATAAAGAATCCCCGCCGCATTGCGGCGGGTCGTAATCCTAGTTTTTGCATTAAATAATAAGCTTCTTTTAATATCATACTTTACATTTTCATTATTTAGGTTTACGTCAGGGGTGTGCAAAAAACTGAATTAACCGATAAAATCGAACCGAAAAAACCGAATCAAATAAAAAACCGGTGGGTCGGTTAATGGTTTTTTTTGAAAACCGAATGGGTCGCTTATGGTTATCATTTTTTCCATAACCGAACCGAACCGACATGTAATAAATCTTTGTAGGATTTAGAACTTTTCACTATATTTTTAATATTTGATTTTTTTGACCCAAGATTTTTAGTACCTTTTGGTTTTTGATATCATTTTGTGGTTTTGGTTGAATGTTTATTTGAATTTATGAAATGTATCATATCACTTTATTTGAATATTCGATAATAATTGGTACTAATATTATAGATTATATGTATTTTTTTAATACTATGTAATATAGTAATATATATAAATATGCAATAACAATTTATTCCATGTTAAAATAATTAAGCTATTTTAAGCTAAGCTAAATACACAGTTAACCACCCATAACCGACCCGCTATGGCCATCAAAACCGAAAAACTATAACCATCATAACTGATCGGTTATGCTTATGGTTTTTCCAATAACCAACATCGTGGTTATGGTTTTTGGTCAAAACCGACACATGCACACCCCTAGTTTACGCCAACTTACAAGAATCCTACTTAATATACGGATATTACGCTAGTCATCCTATCGTTTTGAACAAATAGCCTTCACTGACTTTATCTTATTTTTTATCATTATTTTACTGATATATGTCGTTTCTTTATAGTTTTAATTTCTATTATTATAATTACCACTGTTATTAATATCATGGTCAGTGCTTTGTTTAGGCCAGGGGGTCCTCGCCCCCTCTTTTTTCGTTTGTAGTATTAATTTTATCGAAAAAAATACAGCTTGAATGGTTGAAAGGTAAAAGGGTTCAGAATTGACCAACTGTCGTGAACAACAAAAAGCACAAAAGAATGACAAGTCACATCACACTTTACGTGTGAACTCTCCCACTCAGCCGCAAAAGGAGCATGTGGGAAGATACATCCTTTTACCCGCATGTCCAAAGCCTTTAACCTACCAAAAAGGGCAAGCCCTCCACTGCAGCCATGGATCACTAGTCAAAGGTTTCTTCTTATAGCCAGCCCTTTTTCTATAAATGACAACACTTTGTCATTCAGCTGGCCATTCCGGAAATCTCACTTCTCCTCTCTAGGACTTGCTCCTTTCATGTTCTATTCTTCACTCACTTTAATACAATCACATTGCACACAAATATTTTGGGTTGAATATTCTTCAACCCAAAATTCGAAGCAAGCAATAACAAAGTGATCCAACCCTACGTATTGCATACGTGGGGGGACCCCACGACCTGTGTTATGCAAACCGAAACCGTTGAACCCTTTTCCCTAACCAATCCAGTCACTATCCTTGGTCTTATATTTGTTGTAGCAACAGAACCATTGCCCAGCATCATATCAAAGCAAAGAATAAACGAGAGACATTTGTTTGGCATCAATATGCCGTGGAATAAACCATCAGTGGACGAATATGTAACCCAAAACCTTTTTAAAATTAATGACAGTGATCATGGACAACAACAATGGACAGATTCAACGAATTAGTGTTGTTACATGTGAACGTGATATAAGGCTACTTGGTGTAAGAGGAGACAAGTCCTTGGAGGATGCCCCTCCATCTCAGCATCGCGTCAACATCCAAGGAGGATGCCCCTCCAAGAATGGATCAGGGAAATGGAGGATAGGCCTAAACATATGTGTGTGTGTGTGAGAGAGAAGGAGGCGGCCCGGCCTCAACGTCTTTGGGAAGACGGTCATGACGACCCCGCGGCTGTGGAAATGGTGTACAGGGGCAGGGGCGGTGCCGGGGCTCGACTGGCGTAGGACGCCCCCACACCGAGTAGCCTAACTAACTAAAGGTGACGTTTTCTGACACCACTAAAAAGATCAGGGGAGAGAAACAAACAAAGAAAACAAAAGGTATTAAATAGGTCTTAACCAAATATATTAAGTATTTTCACATGAAACCAGCTAACTTCCTGTTGCTCTCCAATCACATTTATTGGTATAATGAACAACAAGTGATGATGTATAAATATTCTATTTCGTATATAAAAAAAACAAAACAACACTCTTTTCTTACGTGACATCCTAGTTACAACTCCAGGAACCTAAATTAACATTCAAGGTTTACAACGATTTCAAATTTGTGCAAAAAGCACCTCGTTCCACGTGTCAGGAACACCCGGCAAACACCAATGCAAACAATCTTGCATCCCTGGAGCTGCGCGAATCGAATATCTTGATATATGACCTTCCTCTCTCACCAGAGACAGCCCCGTTATATCCAACAGCTTAACATCTGTTCCCTTAACCGCACTTGCAGCAACCGGATCACTAGACTCGTCCTGCAACACTTCCAATGACCCGGGTGATGTGCTGTCACATGTACCTCCGGTGTTCCATTCTCCGTTAAAGAAATGTCTCGGTGAAATTGACCGCAAGAAAGCCTTTAATCCTGGGTGCTTTGGTAGCTCTGCGTTCACCCACCTGACAACACTGTGAATCGTAAAGTTTTTAGCCCCGCCGATATCCGCAATTCTCCTATTGGTGTTCGGTTTCCCTCCAACATACATAACCCATCGGTTTGCGTTAAGCTTCCCTCTGTTCCAGTGATGCCCCGTGTTGAGGACAAGAACATGAATTCGGTCAAGAAAATGTTTCAAAAAAGCTGGTGGCCGATCAAGGTGCATTGCATAATCTGTGGTTTCACTTGTGGGGTCAATGGGCTCTATGTCACAGAGACTCGCGGACCAGTAGTACAAGATGGTGGTGTTAGTCGTAGGAAATCGGTAAGCCCACCCATCGGGCCGGGCAGATCCTTGGGCTTTCGCCAGCCCGAAATCCTTTCCAACGTCTTCAACATCTGGCATCTCTTCGCCACCTGTCACCATGCACATTAGAGACTGGAACTGCTGGCGGCCCAAAGAATCCCCAACAAAAGCTAATGTTTTGTCCTGCATTCTGAGTACGCATAACAATTAGTGAAATGGTAATCACCAGCAGCTATATATATGTATGCAGTATGTATACCTTTTAAGGAACTCAGCTCCTGTAAAATCATCCATTTTGCAATCTTTTGGTTGCCATTTTAACTTCTCATACCCAAAATCTGTGCGTTGTGTCAAACGACAAGCCCACATCCCAGACAACCATTGTTTACAACCAAACCCGGAATAGAGAGGTCGATTATCAGCAGGGACCCACTTCCCTTTACCAAAGTTGCATGCTGGAATAGGCGTATAAACCAATAGGCAAACAAGTAATCAGTATTGATATTAAATAACTCTAAGCTAATTAGCTAAAGAGAATTGCACTACTTTTAGTCACCTCTAGTCATCGAAATCTATGTGCGCTGGTTTTTGTTTGAGATTAAGATCTAAAAATTGCAACCTGAGTCGAATATCATCGTATACGACTTCATATGTATTCAGTATATATGTCTTATGGTTACACCATCTAATGTCATTTACTTCGTGTTGGAGCCTTAGAAATCACATATTCACATACGGCATGACAGAACTCTAAATGTCGTTCTGACTTTTTATTCAGAAAACTACAGCATAGGGTGCATGCTACTTTACGACCACTTTTTTTCATGAAAGCTTATAAGAAGAAACAAAGGGCTTCAGAAAACTGATAACTATATGTTTCTTATCTAAGCAGCATAGTTATCTCTTGGTCTTAGGAGCTTACAGATTAGTATAGAAAAATTTAAATCCCTAGCAAGGTAACTAAATAACATGCCTTTGGAAAGAGATGATATATATCATGTTTCTTAGGATGCGTTTGGTTCGCATAATGTTTTCAAAGGAACTAGAATTTGGAATCTAAAGGAATTTGGACTTGTAATGCATTTAGAAGAGAAAACTTCAGTATTACTGAAAATACATGAGCTTTGAACAGACGATAATGACTACTGACTAAATGATGTTATTAGTGTATTGCATATGATTGACCTAGATGGATAAATCCAACAGAATTCAGGCCACATCATAGTTGTTAAAAGCCATCGCCTCTTGCGCCTAGGCCCATTTTCCAGGCAAGGCGAGGCAATTGTGCTTTAATTCTCTAGGTGATGATTCACGCGCACATTCCGGCGAGATTCCTAGTTTCCAGCCGAATTTTCTAAATTCCGGCAAGATTCCAACCAAATTTCTAATTTTATCTAAGGAAAACTACTTTTCTACACTAATATTTTAGAGCTTTTGGTACTAAATAGATGATATTAAATGTTATAAAATAGCTTTTGTTTATTTTAGTTGAAGAATAGTATTATTTTTCTAAAACATGATATATTTTCATTGTGCGCTTATTTTTTCTCAGGCCCTCGCTTTCTTTTTTGCACCTAGAGCCTTTAATAACTATGGGCCACATGTGTTTCTGCTGCATATTTGCTGACTATAACAGCAAGAATCATTTATGTAATTTATACTAAAGCAAAGAAATGAAAGTAAGACAAACCTTTTGTTTCTGCTTTAGCCATTGGAGTGTCGATGACAGTTGATTCCGTTCTTTGAGAAGTTACTGACTGCTGTTTAGCCGTTTCCGACAAGTCTTTTGGTTCAGAAATAGAGTTGTCAACGAGAAGCTTTGTGTTTTCTGCACCAATGTTACATGAATAAGTGAGAAACAAATGATGAGTTACACTGCACAACAAAAAGAAGCAGCAATCTAAGTCTTGCTCAGAATAGGTATAAAAAGATAAGCATGAGATGGTAAAGTAAGTGTTAAGAAGATATATATATACATACCAAGGTGAGAAGTTTGTGGAGTGTTGAAGTCTGTTGAGAGTGATGGAGGGGCTTGTTCGGCTTCTGGTTTTACTCGAGTGTCTTGTTTCCTTTCAACTTCAACTGTCATGAGAAACAAGTTTTAGGAATTTGTAGAAAAAGAAGACAGTTAGTTAGTTAATTATGAATGATAATGCAAACCTGGAAAGAGATGAAGTGGCTGATCATCGGGGGGAAGTAAGGCTGTAAGATGAGGGGTTTTGTCCCAATTCCAAAGAACAAGAGATGCACAAACAAAAATAATAAAGAAGAGAGAAAGCTGCTTCATTTTCAGCCCATGTTTATTATACAAGTAACCTCCTCCTCCTCCTCCTCCTCCTTTCATCACTCACAGTTGTTTGTTTGTTAGTTAGTTAATCCAATAATAATAATAATAACATTATCTGCAAACACAAAATGAAATATTTCCTTATTGAAATCAGGCGAGATCTGGTCTGAATCGGAGGCTAAAATGGGCCATCGGGATCTAAATCTAAAAGAACAATATGAAATAGCCAACATTGTAATCGACAGACAAAGTAATCGAGGATCCATAGATAGGGTTTAATCTCCTTAATGTTGTGTTGGGTAATGTGCATTGAGGAGGAATTACTACAAACATACATACATACATACATACCTGAGGGCGGGCGGGCGGGCAGAGGGAGGGGAACCTCGGAAAACCAGAAAGCGGTGCGGTGCGGTAGCTAGATCCGGGCTAACTTTCAATATATAGATTCGCGAAACCCTCTTTACCTTTTTCTTCATTTTTAGACTTCCATTTTTTACTCCTATCTGTTTTATTCTTCTAAGTCGTACTTTTGATTTATACATTGATACATTTATTATAGTTTTGATTTCTACATACATTATAGTAAATGTTGCTTTGATAACCAAAGTAATGGGACCCCACATTCTACAAACAATGAAATGTGAATTTTATTTAAGGTCAACATTTGAAATATTTGGCATGATTTCATATTGACTTTTAAATTGCCTTGGGTGTTCACATTTAAAATAGCTTCTATTTTCTAAATTTAAGTTAAATGTGTAAAGATGATTATTTTTAACTTCACCTTAGAACTACTATATACTTTTTATATCTATCAAATTATTGTGAGTGTATAAAGATAAGAAATATAATAAAACAAGTGTTTGCGAGTAAGATAAAAATAAAAAAGTTGGATGAGATATAAGAGGTTTTTTAAAATGAGATATAATTTTGTTTAGCATAGTTTTAAGTTAAACGATAGGGTAGAGTTTGGTGGGCCGGGCCTTACACAAAGACGATTGGAATTTCTCCTCTTCTTCACTTCACTCATGATGTGACCTTTTCTGGGCTAAATCACGGGGCCAGATGACAATAACCTTTTCTTAAACAGAAAGAAACAGAGTCTTTAATCCTTTTTTAACAGTGTTTGAGTCGTCTCCTCCTTTGATTTCAAAACATTAATTAATCATATTTATAAAAAAACAACTTTCAGATCTTAACGCGGTGTTTATGTCCGTTAACTGAAATTACGTGTTTGGAGAAATATAATAAATATAGTTTTGGTTGGTTATAAGATGATGGTGTGACGTCCGACACGACAGTTGGCTACGGTTGGTATTTCACACGTTTGACATATTCTGATACAAAACAAGAGCAGCCAGCCACCACTCACGTCTCCTCCGCCACCCTTCCTTCCTTCCTTTTAATATCTGCCCGCATCTTCTTAACAAACAAACAACCAACCTCTTCTATTCATTCCAAACTCTCTTTTGTTTCTTTCTTTCTTTATTGCTTCACTTTCATTGTTTCATCATCCTTTCTTTTAAATGAAATATTACCTCTTTTTTTCTTTCTTTGTTTATTGATCATAACTAACAACCCTAATCTCTTCATCTCCTACAAATTGTGGTTCCTTTTTTTTCTTGTAGATGGGACAATTCACGACAATTTTTCATGGGAGAGCGGTTAATTATCGAGCTTGTTTTCACGGTCTATGTACACTTATATTTATTCTTCTTTGTTGTAACCAAATCACCAATTACAGGTCGGGTGTCGACCGTTACACAGCTTTGACAAGCATGGTAATTACAGAACCGTCTGAGTGTTCCGGGCTGAATCAACACAAGGGTTATGAAAACCAATGTGAGTTTTTGAAAGCTAATCCGCAATGTAAATCCGATGCCTATTTTTATTATTTGAAGTTTTTCTACTGTGACTGTCAAGATTTTGCTGCTTTGGCTTATATTGTTCTTGCAATATGGGTGGCTGCCTTGTTTTATCTGTTAGGGAATACGTCTGCCGATTATTTCTGTTGTTGCCTTGAGAAATTAGCAAATGTGTTAAGGTTGTCACCAACTGTAGCAGGGGTGACCTTGCTACCATTGGGGAATGGTGCGCCTGATGTCTTCGCTAGCATCGTTGCTTTTGTGGGTAATGCTGATGTGGGACTAAATAGTATTTCCGGTGGGGCGGTTTTCATCATTTGTGTAGTGGTTGGGACCATTTCACTATGTGTGGCTGATCAGGAAGTGTGTATTGATAAGAAATGTTTTGTGAGAGACGTGTGCACGTTTCTGTTTGCTGTCGTGATCCTTGCGGTCATCTTGTTTGTGGGTGAGGTTAGTGTTGGTGGCGCAATTGCGTTTGTGTCAATCTATGTTGTCTATGCGACCTTCGTTGTTGCTAGTGAAATTGTCAAGAAGAAAAATGAAAATTTTAAAATACAAGGGTATGCACCGTTGTTACCTCTTGCTGGAGATAGAGAGCCGGATGATGTGGCAGTCGTTGAATCTAAGGTCCCGCATTGGATGTGGGCGTCACATGTGGCGATATATTCAGAGGTCAATAGTCATGGTTTGGAAGAGAAGCCTCAATGGGGATGGATCGATGAAGAAACACAAAATGAGAATGAGAATTCGGGTTCATGGTTTTTGTGTTCCAAGTGGTTAAAGTGGCTAGAGTTCCCGTTAATGCTACCACGACTGTTAACCATCCCAATCATAGAAGAAGAAAGATGGTCAAAAGGTTATGCTGTAGCCAGTGTTACTCTTGCACCCTTGCTTCTAGCCTTCCTTTGGAACAGTCAACATCCATCAGGCGAAGAGCTGATCTATATAGGAAGTGCAGTAATCGGGTGTGTGCTAGGCGTTGTTGCATTTACATGCACTAGAGCAGACCAACCGCCACAAAAGTTTTTGCTTGGGTGGGTCCTGGGAGGGTTCTTTATGAGCATTATTTGGTTCTACATGGTTGCTAATGAGCTAGTTGCTTTGTTGGTTTCACTTGGTCTTATATTTGGAGTGAACCCAGCAATTCTTGGGTTAACTGTGTTAGCATGGGGAAATTCAATGGGAGATTTAATGTCAAACGTTGCGCTTGCAATAAATGGAGCTGAGGGGGTGCAGATAGCGATATCTGGATGCTATGCAGGGCCAATGTTCAACACGCTTGTGGGTTTAGGGGTTTCAATGTTAATTGGGTCATGGTCAAAGAGACCGAATCCTTACAGTATATCTGGTGATAGTGGGTTGGTGTGTAATCTTGGGTTTATTGTAATGGGGCTTGTTTGGGCGCTGGTTGTGTTGCCTAGAAACCAAATGCAGCCTAGCAAGTTGTTGGGGTTGGGACTTATTGGTATTTACTTGCTGTTTTTGGGTTTGAGAATTGGGATGGCTGTTGTTGCTAAACAGTAGCTAGGTGATCAGGCCGCTGGTGAAGCTAGAAAGATAAATAAACTGAATGTACGTATGTTGTATAGCTTTGCTTATGTAGTAGTATGTATTGTCTGCCATTGCCCCGGCCCCCACGAATGTGGTGTGAGCTCAAATCCCTCCAAAAGTGCAGGTTGATTAGGTGGTATTTAGGAGTAAAATGTAGTGTCTAGTTCAAACGAGATATTATACGTTTGGTAATTACATGTATTGTAGCTAGCCAGGTTATCAAAACAGCAAGCAACTGATCTCTTAAAATGTTGAATTTCAATTTAAGATTTATAAGGTATAATAAACATGTGTTTCAACTCAGAAAAGAGAGACATGAGCTTTTATATGCTGCAGCAGGACTAGTTCCAAGGTTTGCATAACAGTCCTTCATTGTTGATCATTTCATTTGCCTGGCAACCCTTTCTACTCTCCAATTTGAATCTGTACATTTTTTAAAAGTACTTTGATGTCCTAGAAACATAACTATAGTTTCAAAATCTTCTTTCTTTGCTATGTGTGAAAGACCCAGATAATTTCACACATAGCAAAGAAACTATAGTTATGTTTCTTATATTTCTAGGATACCAAAAATGTACAAATTCAAATAACACATCCTTTCCTTTTGTTATCAACCACTTTCCATGATCAGAATCATCATAAGTAAATTTTCAAGTGAGAATTCAAAGGGCAGTGGATAAGCTTTCTGATATATTTCATATTGTACAAGAAACATTGTTATTATCACAAAATATCTCATCTCTAGACATAATGTAAGTCCTTAATTAGAGTGCACTGGGTAAAGAATAATCCAATTTTTAATTCTGGAAAATTGGCGTGTCAGATACTAAGCTATTGTGTAAACATTTTTTAAATGCTATTAGAAATGTTTAAACTTATTAAGTCAAACTTTGAAAATTAGAATAAAAAAAAAAGCATCGGAAAATTACCAAAATAGACAATGTTGACCTTGACTTTTCCAAAATAGACTTCTGCTATCTTACCAGCTAAACAAAAAGTGGCGGCTAAACATAAATTTTTGTGTCAAAAAGTACCGGCTGAGACTTATTTGTAGCTTTCTAATTGTCTATTTTGTGTGACTTTGACCAAATTCAATATAACACTAAGGGCCTGTTTGGTTTATTCAGATCTGACCGAATCAGACATCCATGTCTGAACCATTCAGCTTCATTCACAATCTGAACCATTCAGACCTTATTTCACTCATTTAGACATCATTCTTTTTGGAATCAGACGCTCTGAATGCAATTCAATCTGACTGAATCAGATGTGGACCTCTGAATGGTTCTCATTCAGTGGTAAACAAACAGGACCTAAGTTAAGAAAGAAAATAAATTAATGAATTCAGCATGTATGATGATTATGTTATAATAATGTAGATAAATGGTGGAATATATATTATAGGGGTGTTTGGTGTTGCGTTTTCAAAAAGATTATGCGTGTTTTGAAAAAGCATGTAGGTACATGCTTCTCCAAAACTGCGTTTTAGAGGCAGATAATCACTTTTTCATCCAAACATTTTTTTAGATTATTTATGTTTTACAAACGCAATAATCAAATAATCACTTCAAAACGTAATCGCCAATGATCTCTAGATCAAGTGGTGGAGGGCTTGCATTTCTCTTGAGAGATGCAGGTTCGACACCTACTTGGTGCAGAGTGAGGCATTGGTGGGCAATGATAGGAGACCCAGGGAAACCTGGGTTGGATCCTTGAGCCAAACGGGTTTTACCGGTAATTTCACCGTCGTGCCTACGGGCGGGTGGGTTACCGGGTTTTTCCCGGAATTGGTGGTGGACTCGGGTTACTCTCGGAGTACTCCGTTTGTCCAGTGGGTGCCCCGAGAGTGCTCGGGATTGAGTTTGTTGGCCGTTCAAAAAAAAACTTCAAAACGTAATCTCAAACACCCTCTATATAGAAGTTTGTATGTAGATTCAACTTGTTTAGACCATGCGTAGTGGTAAGGGTGAATAATGCCCCTACCCTTGGGCGTTTTCCGCCATGTGGCAGTACAGTCAGCAAGGGGCATTATTGGGCGTTTTTCTAAAATGGGTGTAGTGGGGATGTGGGCATTATGTTAAAAGGGTGTAGAGAATTAAATAAAAATAAAAAAAAAAAAAAACCAACCAAAAAAGCTATTGGGTAAAAAAATGAAAATTAAATGTGATTGGTCAAAATTTCGCTCCTCCAGCGTGATTTTAAACACACACAAACAACAAAATCAATCAAACATGCCCAAACATGCCATGGGGGTCGGATGTGCAGCGTTTAGGGGCGTGATTAAACATTATTTTTGAAAAAAGAACGCACATTACGGGTGTTCTTATTATTAAGGGTTGAGTTTTCCTAAGTTTGGAAATGAAAACTAGAGTGTGAGAACCGAAAGACAAAGCCTTATGAATTGACAGTAAAAAACTAATATTCTGTATGACGTTAGAGAAAAGAGATTTGATTATTATAAGTGGGGAGCTGAGTGGCAGCATTTATTTATTAAAAAAAGAGAAGAGAGCAGGCAGCAGTAATAAATAAAGATAGAAAATGAAGAGGCGTAGTACGTAGGAGTAGTAGTAGTTGTTGTCCTACAAGGCAATCACGTGCGGCTGCAGACAGCTTTCCTTCCTTCCTTCTGCCACCACCTCCTCTTCTGCCCACTCATCACCATTTTCACTTTCATCCATCCTCCATTCCATTCCATTGCTTCTTCTCACTCTCTTGTTTCAATTAACATACAAGATTGATTGTATGTATGGAAGGAGGACCAAGACCTAAGTCGCCGCCTGGAGGTGGAGGTGGAGGTGGCAAACGGAGGAGAGAGTTGGCTATATTGGAAACACAAATCCGTTTCTTTCAGGTAATAATAAATCTCTTCTCTTCTCTTCTCTTATCTTCATTCCATTCAAATTAAACACTTCACTTCACTTCACTTCACTTGTGTGCATAGCATACATCATCCATCCTGTTTTTTTTTTTTTAAGTATAACATCGATCGAGCGAGCTCTTCCTTTGCTATCTATGTGGCTATTTTTTTAAATATACATTATACACTCTTCTCTCTCTTATCTTAATTTCTTTTTTAATTTAGTAGTTAGTGGGACCAAACCCAAACCCAAGATTGTTTGATTGCCGAAAAGCGTGCGTCTTGACTTTGAAACCAAATCAGATGTCTCAACTTAATTACAGGATTGGAGGGAGCTTGGGTGATTTAGACTTGAAACCAAATGCTTGTGTTTGTATTATTATTTATTATTAGCATTTCATTTGATTTTCTTTTGTGATAACAGCTATACATCTCTCATTTTTCTTGGATCAGATTCATATTTAAAAGCTTACCTCCCATTCATATTCCTTTCTTTCTTTCTTTCTGCTCATTTACTTATTTTTTTTATTTTATTTAATACTAACTTTATAATTCTGTTTATGTGATTTATAAAAATACTAGGCAAACGGTTTTGGATAAATAAACAATCCAAGACTATTCATTCGATTGTTTAAGCTAATGGTCAACTAAACTGTAACAGCAACCAATTACTCACATTTTTTTTCTCAAAGCCATGTAGAATTATCATAGTTTACATACACACTTATTAGTTATTATACTAATGTTCAAATTTCTAAACACCATACCATACCTGACTGGCTTTTTGTATCATTGTAATATATTCTTCATCATATTTGTTACTTGTTCCCCTTGATATGTAGAGTTTGTTATTCTTAACTGTAGGAAGAATTGAAGTCCATTGAAACATTAAAACCTGCTTCCTGTTGCATTAAAGAGTAAGTACCTAACTAGTGTTTATCCTTTCCTGCTAGCCAGCCATTTAACTTTGAGGAACCTGGTTTACTTACAGGGTAGCTGATTATGTGGTCACCAATCCAGAACCATTAATCACTCTGTAAGCCACCAACCTTAATTATCTACCTTCTTTCTTTGTTTCACTTTATCATCAATCATTTATACGTTTAAACAGCAGCAGGCGTAAGAAGACCCGTAAATCTTGTGGTTTCTGGAAGTGGCTATGGTAGGTATCTTATGCATTTTAATTACCAGTCACTTTAGTATTATAACCTTGCTTGAGTGTCAACTGGATAAATGTTTTTTTTTTTTTTTTTTTTTTTTGCTTTTGCAGCAGCTTCAAAATGTCTTGTCTTTGCTGCTGCTGCTGCCGTTGGAATGACTGTTCTGGTGTAACACTACCCAGCAGCTGCTGCTCTTTACCAGAGTGTTGTTCATGCTCCTTACCAAAGTGCAAGTCACCTGGGTGCCCTTCATGCTGGTGTTCCGGTTGCAGTTGCCCAAAGTGCACTTGTTGTTGGCCAGCCAAGTGCTGCCGTCCAAAATGTTCAACTTGTGGTTGCTGTGGCCTACAAAACAGCTGCTGCTGCTGTTCTGCTTCCTCTTGTCAGTGCTGCTGCTGCTGCTGCTAATGTAAAATGGCAAGTTCCTTTTCAGTTGCAATCCTTAGGAGGCATGTATTCTATTACATTAGTTTTTCAGGCTCTAAAGAAACAAACAGAGCCCATTTTTGGTTTTGATGCTATATCTTATGAATTATTATAAGCATCCCCCCTTCAAAAATCGTTGTTTTAGAGAAAGATATATCACCAAATACATTATTTCCTTGTCACGTAAAATTGTCTGCGTAATTGACAATAGAAAATAAATACGAATGAAGAAAATAACACCCATCCAAAACAAGCATATATTATAATAACAATATATATTTTGAACATTACTCACGTCCTAAAATGCAGAATAATATTAAACTTCATATTACATGGCCATACAAAATATTTAAATAGTCATAGGAGAATAAAATGCAGAAAGTTTCTAGTGGCCATACTTCTGGAATTCCCATTCACTGTTATCTGTAAACACAACCAAACCACAAACCTTGTGAGTGTCGTCGGTATCTTAAATCTTGCTTGCATATGAGGAAAGAGGGCTTGCATACCTAGTGGACACACTTGACGAGTTTTCAGCCATCTGCTAATACAATGAAAGTGAAACGCATGGTTGCACACCCCTGGAAACAAAGCCTCAAATTTAATTAAATGAAAAAGGGTAGATTCATACAACTAACAAAAACACTAGACACGGGGAGAGGTAGGGGAAAACCAGCTCTTTCAATGATAGAAAATAACCAATCAATATTGAGCATGATAGGTATAAAGAATTACAACCCTAATGCCTAACTATAGTAGAAGATATCCTAATCCTAGTACAAATGGAATTCCTAATCTTTACCTAAAATAAATACCTGTCTCCTAAATAGATAACTTCTAAGTTCTAAGATTTGTCTAGATTCAAGGTGGCCAAAGGCGCTCGTCTCACTTGCGCCTGATCACAAAGATTGCCTTGCATCTGTTCAAGGCGACTGGGCAGACCAGGGGCTCACCTTTGACTACGTATCTAATTAAGATAATACTAATACTCATCCGCTAAGAATAAAAATTATTAATATTATATAATAATCCGAGTTGAATAAGAATTCGGAAGCACTATATGTCTACGTAATTCATCAATGAATGTTATCTGGAAGTCCCAATCCAGTGTTCAGAATAAAAGAGAGTTTGTGCTTTGCAGTGTTGTCAATAGCGAAGATAGTGTTCGACTGTTGGCTATGGCGCGCTAATACTGTATCGCCCATATCTTGCAATCTGTTGATTAGAAACTCCATAGCGTGAATATAGCGGGATTTCCATTTTTTTCAATATAAACAGCGGGATTTTAGGCCTTTTCTATTTTAATATAACAACTTAATATAAATTGTGTATTTAGATGAAATATACAGTGTATCGTGAAAAAATATACATATAAAATATTTCTAAAATAGCGCCCGCTATTTCATCGCTATTGCTAAATAGCGTCATAGTTGTTAATGGCGAATAGCGATAAATAGCGGGTGGCTATTTTATAAATAGCGATACACTAGGAAAAAAAACTTTATGTATATTATATCAAAATGCCCTGGTATATATGCTATTTTACATGTATATTTAAAAAAAAACTTAAAATCCAGCTATTTTATAACTATATTTAAATGCTATTATATGAAGAAAAAAATTGTCGCTATTATCGCTATCTATCGCTACAACCCTAATAGTGAGCCTAGACCTATACGCTACGTAGCGCGCTATAGCGATCGCTATGCTCGCTATTGACAACTATGCATAGCGTATAGGTAGCTTGTCACTATCGTCCGCTATTCGCTATTGAAAACTATGATGCTTTGATTGGTAACAACAATCTCATTGAACTATTGAAGTCATATAGTCAATGTGTGCTTCTTTAAGGCTATGTAAGTCTTGAGCACGCCCAAATCAAGTAAATGAACATTTAACCAACACTTGAGAGAAAATTCTAAGCCGATTTAACAGTGTAGAAACATAAAAACGGATAGAAAATGCAAGCATTGCCAAGCACTACCTAAACTTTAGTAAAATGCAGAAGGTTCTGGTAGTCAAGAGGTTTATTCAAAAAAGTTGTGCAATACTGAATAGGCTTTGCCATTAAATGAAGTAAACCAACCAACCAACCATGCCAACTGGTCAGATAATGGTACGCAGAAGAATTTCATCATTTCACTAAGACACAAGCACAACATGATAGATAATGCAATCCCTTTCTGCTAAGGTAGTTGTGAAAGATTTATTATTTGTGTAGAATAAATAATAAGAAAAGTTTGCAATTCCATACCCCAAGCAACTGTGCATTCCTCACTGGTAGCACTGGCTTGATTAGCCTGACATTCAATGCCTGCCAATTAAGAAAGCAGTAAGTAACACACCAAGTGATCTTAAAATTCAGCAAAGACTAAAAGATCCTATTATTTATTTATTGTAGATGATAACTCAATGGAATTTCTTTATAGCCATTTGAAACAAGAAACTCCAGTCATCAGGAGGAGAGAAAACAACAAACACACATCAAATGATCTTTCTTTACGTATGTGATAATCAACGCTGAAGAATCATGGTTTTATAACAGATAAGCTAAGAGCGCAACCCCCAAACAGACCCAGTTATAGGGGTGAGCAGAAAACCGAAATAACCGAAAAATCCGGACCGAAAAAACCGAACCGAAACAAAAACCGACGGTTCGGTTTTCGGATTTTTAATAACCGAGATTTCGGTTCGGTTTTCGGATAATCATTTTCAATAACCGAAAATAACCGAACCGAACCGATAAGTTTTAGTAGTATACCAAATCTATATATTTTTATGTTTAAGTTGTTTAAGTGTTTACCCATGCTACTTAGAATTATTAATTTTATTCTTGTTTGTTAAATATTTATAATAAGAACATTACCATGTTTATTTATCATTAAAATTATCCATTGTTTACAAGAACTAACAAAGTTTAATATAAAAATTTAATGGTTTTTAAAGTATTATAAAAGAAAATGTCTTAACAAAAACTTTGGAGAAACATTAAGATAGATTAGAAGGTTAGGTTTATGTGAATAATATTAATTTAAAAAACTAAATATATTAACTTAAATGTAAACATTTAAGAAAGATTCTTAAACTTTGAATTATACTTTTAAGTTTTGAATCTTACATAATTTGTTTCAAAAACCGAAAAACCGAACCGTTGTTAAAACCGAAATAACCGAATCCGAAAAAACCGAAACCGAACGGTTTTTAAAAATCAAAAACCGAACTTTCGGTTACGGTTTTGATTTTACCCAAAAACCGAACCGAACAGGACCGTGCACACCCCTACCCAGTTATGTGATACTCTAAAATTCTGATTATATAATAATGTTTACATGTGAATAAAATTGATTATCCAGAAGAAGTGATAGATAATATAACTGACGAGGAAAGTAATAACAGGAAGGAAAGATTAGAAGTTACAAAGATCCATGATGTGGTTCCTACAGATTGCGCAGTTGTCGACGACAATATCTGCGGCAGCAAAATAATAAGTGAAAAATGATGATGATGATAAGATAATAAAAGTAGAAAGAAAGTACTAACCCCAGGCCCAAAGAGCAACAGCGTTCCACTTTTTGATTTCAAAACGCTTAGGTGGTTTCTTGGCGGAAGAAGAGGTGGAAGCCGTCGAAGAAGAAGGCCCTGAACCCTCCCCTGCCGGAACCATCGTCACATCCGTGTCCACAGAAGCCATCACTTTTTCAATTTGATGATGATGATTCTCTTCCCTTCTTCCTTCCCTCTTTGATCACAAACAATTATTTAGGTTAGGGCATCTCTCTCTATGGTTGGTTGGTGGGCCGACTCACTCCTTTTAGGCCTAAATATCATCCAATCTATTTTCCTTTATATTTATACCTATTTTCGGGCGTCGTCCTTTATGTTTAAAATTGACGAGTTTTGTCCTTTATGTTTTCATATCATACACGTTTTGTTTTTTAGGCCTAACCCAGTTAGTTGTTTCAGTTAAATTTGGTCATGTGCTTTACACATGAGGGCATTTTTGTCAATTCAAAGGTTGCAGAAGCTTTGAGCTGTAAATCTGTCATTGAATTTACCTTTGAATTGACAAAAATGCCCTCATGTGCAAAGCAAATGACCAAATTTAACTGAAAAAAAACTAACTGGGTTGGGCCTAAAGGACAAAACGTGTATGATATGAAACATAAAGGACAAAACTCGTCAATTTTGAACTTAAAGGACAACGCCTGAAAATGGGTATAAAGATAAAGGACAATCCTTGAAATTCACTCCTTTTTATGTAACTTCAAAATAGTGTGATAGGTTGGTGTGGTATACCGCCCCTGACCACATAAGCTTTAATAGCGCCCCCTGGCGCCCCACCCCCACCCCGAGCCCGCCATTGAAGGGGCGCTATAGCCCGCTCGCCAGCCCACTAACGAGCAAAATAGCGGTTGTTTCGAGGATTTTGGTCAAAAAGACCGTTTGGCAACAATCGAACTTTTTTTAAATAAGTTTTAATTTTTTATTTTAATACTGTAAATACACCACCCCTTTACTCAAATGTTCATCTCCTTTTCATCTATTCTTCATCTAAAATCTTTACAATTTTTTTTTTCATATTCACACAATGTTTCCCAACAACCAAAAACCGTGGGATCCCAACAATCCGTTTTGGGCAAATTTAGTAAACAATCCCAACAACGAGTTAGAAGAACGTTACCGAGGAGACCCGCGAACGGGTGAGCTTGGGTATTATCCGATACCACCTACCACCCCAACCTCCCCTCATCCGACCACGCCACCGATTCCCGGTTTTTATGAATACTATTCCCAACCGCCATTTTTTCCCCAAAACATACCCGAAACCGAATCCGTACACGAAACCCAAACTGTACCTGAAACCCAACCCACTTTCTCAAAAGGTGGACGATCTGGAAGACATCGTAAGAAAGGGTGAGAGTGAAGCACGTGCTCCTAAGACGATCGAGAAGTGGATGCCCAGGGAAGAACTTACGTTGTTACAAGCATAGCTCGACGTGTCGGAGGATTCGCTTGTTGGTAATTTTTCTCTCCATTAACTTTTTTATTATTTTTTTTATTTTTATAGCAACCGACCAAGATATAAATGTATGTTGGAGGCGTGTACATTAGAAGTTTTTCGCCGCTATCGGTCGTGGTGAATATCGTACGGCCGACTCATTTTCAGGCAAGTGGACCGCAATGTAGACCAAGATTAGCCACTTCAACAATATACACAATAGTCTCGTCAACAATCATAGAAAAAGAAGCGATTCGAGCGACGTGGACATTATGACCGCCGCCCACGACTATAGATTGTATCATGGGCATGCGTTTACGATGATACCTTCGTGGGAGCTTCTTCGCAAACTCCCAAGTGGCATCTTGTACCGCCGTTTGACCCAACGCCCATAGGTCAAAACGCTCCAAATCAACAGCGACTACCGAACAATCCAAATCCGATACTTGTACTACTATTAATCGAAACGATGAGTTCGAGAATTTTGAAGAACCGCAAGAGCTGCCACGGCCGAATGGTAGGGATAGAAGTAAGGCAGCTGCACGAGCACGAGACACGTCTTCTTCAACGCCATCGGATGGCCCATCAAGGTTGGACGAGTTAGACCATAGACTCAATAAGCTCCTCTCGATCAAGGAAAAGGAGCATGAACTTAGAATGGAGGACTGAGTCATTTTAAAGGCTTGTAAGGCAAAAATCCGAGCGAAATATATGTAGTTTTTTTTTTTATTTTCAAGTAGTTTATTTTTTAAGTAACTTTGCCTTTTTTAAGGACTTTGTAATATTTTATGTATTTTGTTTTAAATAAAACTAGGTTAGAACCCCGTGTATTACACGGGTTGAATAAATATAATTTTATATATTAAGTAATAAAATAGTTGCATCTTTTAAAAACTCGTGTATTGCACGATTTGAATAAACACATGTCTTAGACGAATAATGTAATCGTTAACGCATTTAGTCATCAAGATGTGTTTTCTAACAAAATGAGCTTTGAGGTACTATTTACTTATTGTAACATCTCACTTTATTTTTTATTAGGTTAGAGAGTTGTGTATTACATGGTTTATAACATTATACTGTTTTTATTTATTTATTATTAGGTTAGAAACTTACATATTACCTGATGTTGGATAATCGGCAGAAAAAAAAGAAAAAAATATTTTAGTAAAAAATATTAAATATACAAGAGATAAGCTGGATATTATGATTTAATATTATTATTTCACTAGAGTGTAAAACGGGATAATGAGATCCTTTATTAGAAGTATGATTCTAAATATACCACATGTATAAAAAAATATATATACTCTAAATGTATTGAATCTATACTATATAATAAAAGAAACCACTTTATGGACGCTTGTCATCATATTAAGCCATCAATTATTATTTTAATTTAATCTCTTCTAATTAATTAATAGATAACCCTCCTACAAAATATTATTTAAGTTAATATCTTATATTATAGATAACTCTTCTACCAAATATTATTAGTTTAATATATTATGGATAATTATTATTTAGTTTGATCTCCTTCTCATTTATAATATTATTTATTTGAATTAATTATATTTGAACGTTTTGTTTAATTTGCTATCAAATAGATTTTACGAAACTTAAAATAAAATTAACTAATATTATTTATCATTTACACATTTACGAGTTTTAAATAAAGGGTTAAATTTATTGAGACTTCGTTAACAAATTTTGCAACAACAGAGTAATCTATTTTTATCACGAAAACCAAACTTTGTATTAATATATTAAATATTTTTATTTTCACTATACAAAATAACATTTACTCGACCCATGTAATACATGAGGTTTTTTAAGATATAATTTTTTATTATTTGATATATAAAATTAGATTTATTCAATTCATACAATACACGGGGTTTTTAAGGATATATATATATATATATTTTATTTATTATAGAAAAATACATTTATTTAAACCGTGTAATGTGCATATTTTTAAAGATGTAATTTTTTTATCATTTGGTATATAAAATTACATTTATTCAACCCGTGTAATAAATGAGGTTTTTTTAAAAGATGTATTATTTTATTATTTGGTAAACAATATTGCATTTATTCAACCCGTGTATTACACGTGGATTTTAAAGATATAACTTTTTTATTTGGTATATAAAATTACATTTATTCAACCCGTATAATATGGTTCTTATAGATATAATTTTTTATTGTTTAATATATAAAATTGTATTTATTCAACCCGTACAATAAATGAAGTTTTTAAAGATATATTGTTTTATTATTTACTATATAAAATTTATTTATTCAACCCCGTGTAATACACGGGGTTATAACCTAGTATATCCTTTAAACGAAACAGTTGATTAAAATAAATATTTTTATTTTAATATGTGATTATCAGTTATCTTTATCATCAAAATATAAAAACAATTAAAACTACCAATAAAATAAAATGTTTATCTTTATAAACATTTAAAACGCTAATATATTTTTTTAGATTTTAATAATTAATATATGATTATAATAGTTAATATATTATTATCAGTTATCTTTGTCTTTATCATTAAAATCTCTTCTACAAATTTTAAATTTTAAATTTAATATTATCAATAATTGACTTTCCATAATAAATATTTAGAAAAATAATTAAGACCGCCTCAAAGAATGCCATGTGTCCCTAACATGGTTTCTTTTATCATATAAATATAGGTAGATAGATATAGATTGGCATATAAATTAAGAAAATAAAATATATAAATAAAAAAAAATAATTAAGTAATGTTGATGTGGGCTTTAAACCATTGCATGCAAGTTAAAGCAAGAGGCTTTAAAGACACCTGTGTAACATCGCATTGAGACGACGCTTATATGATATAAGGGTTTTATACAGCAAATAACAAAATACTAAAATTCAAAGGATAGCTTACCCAATTGAATGATGAAGTCATAATAATAACTATATTTTGTAAGGTAGCGATAAATATTTTTGGTACTTCAAGGTTAGCTTAGATTCATTTGGTCATAAATGAATGTTGAATTGCGAATGTAGAAAAGCCGATAAGTATTTCATGAAATGGGGATAGATAATTTGAGAATCACCCTAGTTATGAGAAACATTATAACTCATATCCTCCAAGCATATTTTTAAATTTTCTTTCTCAAATCATGTATTTACTACTGACTAAAATAGTTTAACAAAATTACCGTAAATTTACATATACATAATAAAAAAAACATAAACAATGAATTTTTCATGTACTTAAACACTTTTACATACGTAAAAACAAATTACATATATGTAATGCGAAAACCTCTTACCTGTATGTAATTTCACGCTTTCTAGTTGGTAGTAAATACAAAATGCTAAGGTTTTTTTAAAATGTTCTATTTAGTAGTAAATACAAAATATGAGAGTAAAAAACGTTAAGAGATATAGAAGTTCTCATAGTTGGAGCCTAGAGGTGGTTCTCAATGGATCTTGGCCCTTCATGACATTGCTCTTAAACTAAAGGCTCAATAACTAACAAGTTTGTGGTTTAGTTAAAGGATATGGGACATTAGGGCTTGAAAGACGACTATACATGGCCGTATGGCATGTACATATAGTTGGGAGTTTGGGCTCGCCCATATATAACTATCGAACCACCATGAATTATGAAAGGTTTTAAAAGATGCTTTATTTATTTATCTATTTTCCAAAACTTATGTAAGCTACGTAATACCATGAAAGGTTTTAAATATCTATTTTCCAAAATTTATGTAAGCTACGTAATACCATGAAAGGTTTTAAAAGATGCTTTATTCAGTTATTTATCTTCGAAAACTTATGTAAGCATCGTAATGAAAATGAAAAGATGTAATGTCAACTGGGGGACCATTTTACATTTTACAATATATACAAAATAAACTGGTCCGCGGGAATAGCGAAGGCATTTGGTTGGCCAAAAGTGGCGGCCAACTTTTTTTTTTTTTTGCATTTGCATAAATTAGTTATTTATAAGTCCTACTAAATTACGATTTTATCCCCAATTTAAAATTACGATTTTGCCCCCAGTTCGAAATTAAATTTACGATTTTGCCCTCAGTTAAAAAATACGATTTTGCTCTAGTTAAATTTATAGTTTTGCCCCCAACTACAATACAGCCAAATTACAATTTGGTTCCCAATTTAAAATTACAATTTCGCCCTAGTTCAAAACAATTTTTTCCCCAGCTAAAAATTACGATTTTGCCCTTAGTAAAAAAAATTACGGTTTTGCCCACAATTCAAAATAAAAAAATGGTTTTACCCTTAGTTCAAAATATTATTTTACCTCAGTTTAAAATTACGATTTTACTCCAGCTAAAAATTGCAACCTTACCATTGTTTTTTTGGGCAAAACTACGATCGTGTTTTATTTTACTTGTTTGACTCAATTTAGTTTTTATTCGTGCCAAACAGCAGCTAGCACTCGCTAATTGGTCCGGACAAATTATTGTTTTGCCCCCAACTCTAAATTACACGCTTGCTATCGTTTTAGTTTTTTTTATCATAACTATGATAGTGTTTTTCTTTACTTCGTTAACTCGATGTATCTTTTTTAATATTGTGTTATAAGTAGCATGTATAACTAACCGAAATAAATATGTACATGTTATTAAACTAAGAAATATTTGGTTTAAAGCCCCGTAACGGCGTATAACTCTAGTTAAACTATAAAATGTCCAACCTAATATTTTACTTTTATGATTTCTGGAAAAGAGAAGAAAAAAAAATCTTGTTTATTTTCTTCCGTAGGGGCCCAACAACTCCGAAGCTTTCTTTTTGATTTTGTCCAACTATAGGAAACGTATGCAAATGGATGACGGACCAGGTGCGTATATGTCTACGGACTCGTACAAATTTATTTAATGTGCAGTGCTTTCTCTAATAATAAATATTTATTTATTTATTCTTGTAACATTTGGGACACCTAAACCAAAGGAAAATAATAGTCCATGTGTTTGTATGAAACACGAGACAAACATCCAATACAAATATTAGCTTTTAGGTTGGCTGTAATTAAATTGAGTCACCCAGGTTGACCCCTAGTGTGTTTAATAAACATCTTGTATTGTGTGTCAGTGCGTTTAAAGCCCTTTACAACTTTAATACAACCACACGCCGTTTACACCCATGTTCAATATGAGGTTAGTAGGTATGGTGCGGCTCATCCCCAAGGGGATGGGCCGTCACGTTACCCGCCACATCATCGAGAGTGAGGATGAGTCTAAAGGGCATGGAACAAAAGGGTGGAGGATGGGCCCTACACTATTTATAAAAACAATTAAAAAATATAATATTTGATTTTAGAGAGAGAGAGAAAGAGGAGAGAGAAAGATGAAAGAGAGAGAGAAAGGTGGCCCAGCTTGGGCGTCGGCTCGGTGACGGAGAGGACGGGATGGACCACAGGAGGGCGGTGTGGGGGTGCGGTGTCGGGGCTCGCCGGGGCAGGGCCGACCCCCAGACCTTCTAGTCTGATAACAACTAGTTTACCCACCCATTTTTGACATGTATGTATAGATAAACGGGTACATGCTATAATTGTGTTTGAGTAGTAGTTGATACAAATAAATATATGGATTAATGTATTCATATCCATCATTTTCATCCTACCAATCCAACACGATCTAATCTTTCTTTTTCCTTTTACATATAAGCATATTTTTTAATTATTATTTATTTATTATATCCAACATTTAAACACAAAATGGCGATGAAAAAGTTGGTAAGAACTCTTAATGTCACATGTGAGGTAACGAGTTTCGGATTTAGACGACTTTCACTATTTTTTGTACACTTATCTAGTTATCCCCTTCTGTAGGTCTCATTGTTTATAAAAATTATACATGTATATACATTAAATTGGGCTTATAAGTTGTAAGTAATCCGGCCGGTTCAAGATTTAGATTAGTTAGACTTCAAGCGGAACCTGAGCTAGGATTTTATACACCTAACCTTGCATTTGCATGGATCTGAACTCACACCACTTTTATGAGAGTAAATACCATACCACTAGACCACTAGGTCACAATGTTATGTTACTCTCATAGCCTCCTCATAGGACGTACGAAATATCTCCAACCTGATCAATATGGAAATTGTTTATATTTGATTGGTATTAAAATTTTACATCTCATATACAATTCTCTAATATAATGAAAAAAGGAAGGAACAAAAAATCAATTAAAAGAAGGAAAAAGAAGTCCAAAGGTTGATGACACCTTGCCTAATAACAAAAAGCCCGGAACTGATTTGCGTAGCTTTGTATATGTTTTATTATCCTCTCTTAAATCTTTGTTGCATTGGAGAATTGGGGCCAGTCCTCAGATTTATACCGGGGTCCGAATGTGATTGCGGGGACAAGGGCAATTTCGTTCTATGCCTTTGGCCATGGTCATGATGACGGTTATGCTCTTGTTTTGGAGCCGTGTAAACAAAGGGTGCGACGTTGACTTCGTTAAAGTCTTGTAGCGGCTCAAGAGTTTTAACAACTGTGCTCATGTTAGGTCTTGCTTTAGGCCTATGGCTAAGACATTGATAAGCCAGTTGTGCTGCCTTTTCAGCACCTGATTCTGAGTACATCCCTTCGAGTCTTGGGTCAATTATTCGGCTGAGTTTCCGAGGACACTTGAGTTGAGGCCTAGCCCAATCAGCTAAGTTTTGCTCTCGGTTAGGACGACTCTTGTCCAGTGATTTCCTGCCTGTCAGAAGCTCCAATAGCACAACTCCAAAGCTATAAACATCACTTGCGGCTGTTAAGTGACCCGTCATTAGGTACTCAGGAGCAGCGTAGCCGTGTGTGCCCATAACTCGGGTGGAAACATGTGTGTCATCTCCCTCAGGACCATCCTTGGCAAGTCCAAAGTCTGATAGTTTTGCTTTGTAATCCTGTACGTAATGAATTATTAGAAATACGTACAAATGGAGATGAGAGTATTGATTTTAAGATGAATGCTTACAGAATCTAGAAGAATGTTTGATGCTTTAAAATCACGATATATAACCGGTTTTTTTGCTTCGTGAAGAAATGCGAGTCCTTTCGCAGCTCCTAAAGCGATTTTCATTCTTACTGACCATGGAAGTGAAACCGAAAATCCTGAAAATGAGAAAGCAAGAATTTATTACTAATTCCAAATACAAATTAAATTCATATATATGTGGATATCTTTTAATTAAGAAGTTATTGAAAAATAACATGTATTTGACTTTTAAGAGTTTGATGAGATGCAAGTCTTAGAACGGGTAAACCGTTGTACCACCTTACCTTACAAATTAATTAAAAGTCAAAAAGTTTCCATGACAAAATGAACAAGTCCTTGATATTAGTCAACCATTTAAAGAAAAACGCTCATTTCATTTCAAGCTACTTGTTCCTAACATTTACACGACCTGTTATATAAAATACAAAATATTATATTGCATATGCTTTGTCACCATGCTATATAAAAACAATATCCAGATAGCCATAAAAATCTTACAACTAATTAAGATCGAAACAACAAGAGCGACTTTATATATATCACGTATTAATTAAACAACAATTATATAACAGATCGAATATGATTGACTTTTTCAACATCGATCAAGTAGTGAATTAAATGAATCATGCATGCATATATATTATTCTGTGATACGATGAGTTGAATTGAAAGTGAAAAATATGCTAGTTAATTTATAAGGAAGTTAGTTACTTCGAAAGAGTTGATTTTCTAAGCTCCCACGAGGCATGTACTCATAGACGAGAAGCCTGTGTTCGTCTTCGCAACAGTATCCGATCAGCTTCACCAAATGAGGGTGCCTCAGTTCTCCAAGAAATATCACCTCCGTCTGTCACAAATTAATTAATAACAGAAACTCATCGATCAATACATCTCAAAGCTAGTAACGTACGTACTATATTTATTATATGTTATTACGTACCAGCCATTCTCTATGGCCCTGTAAGCCTTCCAAGTCAAGGAGCTTGACAGCCACAGGCTGAGCCTTCAAACCAGGCCTAAGTTTATCATCAACGAATCCTTTGTGAACCGGTCCAAACCCACCTTCACCCAAGAAGTTAGATGAAGAAAAGGACTGTGTGATTAGCTTAAGCTCAGCCAGCGTGAACACATGGAGGTTAGATCCTGCAAGCGAGTTGGATATGTCCTCAGAGAGAGTAGAGCTGCTTAAATCCGTAAACGATATTCTGGGAAACGAGTTATGCGATGCCACCGCTGATTTCTTTTTCGGTTTATTCGATATTGGCTCTTGGATCTTAAAACAATTTGGAAACAATGATTTTGCGGTTTTACTCACGGTCATGATCGATTGATCGATTGATAATATTTCTTCTTCTGCAAGCTAGCTAGGAAGGAAGGAACTAACTATTGGAATTGAGTTGATGAGAAGAGAGAAAAATAATTAAGTTGGGTTGGGTTGGATGAAATGAAGAACAAGTGATATGGTGGTTATATTTATATGAAGTTGAGAGAGAATTGAATTGAAGGGTTCTTTCCAAAGAAATTTTCAAATAATTGATTAAGCAACCACTTGTTTTATTGCTTTTGAATTTTTATCGCTTTTTTATTTTATTTTATTTTCTTGCATACCAATATTGAGATAGAGGCTTGCAACACCTTTTTGGCCCAGGTACTGGACCAATAATATATACACATACATATGCCTGCCTGTTTAATATTAATTAATCAGTATATATATTTGATTCGATCCATAGTCTTATTTTAGTATTTCTTTTGTAGATTTAAATGTCGTATAATGATGCTAAGACGTACATTTATTTATTTTTAATAAGAGGGATATTTTATGATTAAGTATGAGATTCGGGTTCAATATTTTAAACTAGTATTAAGTCCCTACGTTGCAGCGGTTGTCATAAAACTGTGTTAAGTAGTAGCAATACTATACCATTGTCAGCGACTACCAACATCGGTACAGCTTGTAAAAAAAATAAATAAAAACGGGAAAAAAATAACGCCGAGCGAAAAACAAACGTAAAATCTTTGAATCACGCACACTTGTTGCTGAGAAATTAAACCGAAACGTAAAACATATAAAAACATAACTAAGCCCATCCAGGAATCGCGTGTTGGACGAACTTGTCAAACACAGAAAAATAGATGTGACGCGACGGGCCAGTCAAACGGGAAAAAATATATGAAAAAATGTTGAATCCCACACGCACGTTGCGGTGCGTTAACTCATAAAATTTAGAACAAAACGAAAAACTTGGGAAAGATGAAAAGTATCGTGGACTAGTTGGGATTAAATTGCAAAAGATGAAAAACTTTGGGTTAAAAGTAAAAAAACAAAGGGTCTAAATTGCAAAATTAAAATTATTTATTAATTTTAGATAAAAATAAGAATAAAAATAAGTGATATCTATATATTGGTTATTAATTTATATTAATGTTAAAAAATTATCAAATAAATATAAATAAAAGTTATGAGTTTGAAGTAGAGAATGACATGTGGTATTATTTGTAGTCTTTTATTATAAAATAAAATTTATCGCATAAATTCTCGATTAATCGGATGTGCATGCACTTCAATATTCTATATATTAAAATCAATATATATATAGGCAGGCAGGGAGGTTATTTATTTATCCCCCTCTCACGTCATAAGTATGACCGGACCTTATGCAGTTGTTATTTTGTTTAATTGTGATCGTATGGTATATTATATAATATAATGATGAAAGTCAAATATCAATTCATGAATTATTTTCCCAAATTGTAAAAATTTAAATAGATGGAATAGTACGTAAGTAAGAGTGTTTTTTAGAAAGAATGTGACACGGAATATTGGTGAATGGGAACATGAGAAAACCAAACCACAGTTTGACTTTATTATATGGAAGGGTTTAGACTTAGACACTTGGTTTGGTGGTGGATAACAGCGAAACTCGATGTGGCCGCGTCTGGGGTCCGTAGTTTGACCGACTGACTGACTCGGTCCTTTTCTTTTCACAATTCATTCATAATCCACATGCTCGCTCTTCATATATTACACTACGCTACTTGCATTATTATCTTTTTTATTAAAGGTGATTAATTCAAGGTAAAACCACCCACCCACAATTAGGTTTGAATTAAGAAAATTCCCCGAGTCTTCAACTTCAATCTATACATGTGATCTTGAGATAATCGCACAAACATACATAATCGTGAGTATTTACTCATTAATCATTATCTCTTGTGTTTCACACTTAACAAATACAACATAATCAATGTGTGCGTTGTTACGAATACAATACTAAACTAAATGAATTGAATCATATCTTTATTTTATAAAAGGAGGAAAAATGTGTTATTGGTTGGAACCCCTCTCTCTACTCTTCCCTCCTCTCCCCTACAAGCGGTGAACACTCCCCGATTTCCATGTTGCCGCGCGGTGAGGGAAGGGTCGGCAGCGGTGTTGCCGCGCGGTGAAAGGGCACACCGCACCTACCCCGTTCACCCTTATATATTAGATATCGTACAACATGGTTAAACCCATTAGGATTTAGTATTAGAGTTGGGTTTTCTCTTTTTGTAGTATTGTATCATGTCTTAAGACACTAAAAGTAGATACTAAAGTTCTAATCTTTGAACTTGTTAAAGGCACTAATTGGTTGTTTCTTAGCTCCCCTGACAACACCGTCGTCACAATTATCTTCATCGGACAACTTCAAGTTAAATGCCCTTTCAACCGCCACAAAACATTGTTTGACATGTCACACGCCATGCAAGCCTAGCTACAACTCATGAGTTTCGTCTTTAAGTAAGAACCTCCATATTTAAGTATGAGTTAATTACTATTTTCGTCCCTGTGGTATGTCAAAAATCGATATTTCAGTCCATTAGTTTAAAAATTGCGATTTCAGTCCTTTTGGTTTCACTTTCGTAACCATTTCAGTCCACCTCGTAACCATTTCACTCCCTGTACTTAACAAAATAATGGATTGAAATGGTTACAAAAGTGAAACCACAAGGACTGAAATGGTTACAAAAATGAAACCACAGGGACTGAAATCACAATTTTTAAACTAGTGGACTGAAATAGTTATTTTTTATAAACCACGGGGACGAAAACAGCAATTAACTCTTTAAGTATTTAAGGTTCCATCATCAGTTTCGAGGTGGCAGCGATTGGCCATGGTGGAGTAAGGAAGAAGATAGATATTTAAGTTTTTTTTAATTACCTAAGATATTTTGGTCATTAGACAATAAATAATAGAATATTTTTAACAGAGTTAGTGAGTTGTACTAAAAGTGTTAATACTTAAAATGTGAGAGACGAAGAGTATTAACGACAGATAAACCTAATGTTTAGGGCAAACCTAAGGAGCGCAAACTAAAGTCTAAGCTTAAAAATAAATAGTCAATGTCTAGGACCCTAGGTCAACTAAGAACCCCAAAGTAAAAGTCAAGTCTATAAGGGTGTACGGGGCGTTCGCGGGGAGGCCATTCGGTGACCCTTGTCCCCGATCGGGAACACCGCCGCCATCAACGCGGTGTGGACTCACCGCTGGTTTTGCACGAGAATTGAGGAACGGATACATTGCAACGGTCATATTTTTAAATAAAAAAAATCACTTTTTTAAAACATATATAAATAACCATCCCATTCACTCCATTTTTTTATACTCAAACCATATCAAACTCACACATTTTTTATACTCTCCAACCACACCCACTTCACTTTATTTTTTATACTCTCAAACCACACCACTTCAAACCGAGCAATGGAGAACCAACCCCGCGAGGCCAAGAAAAAAACTAAGGGACGGGGCTCGCAACCGTCTCGTGGTGGTTCGAACGGTGCAAGTGCTCAACCACAACCCCCTTTCGGATACACTTCACAACCCCCGTTTTTTTTCCAACAACCTTCACACCCCTCGTTTTACAACACCCAACAACCCAATTTCGGCTATTTTCAAAATTTGTTATCAATGGACGCTCCTCCTTAATCCCCCGCCTTCGACCCATATGCTTTTCGTGCCCCACAAGTTCCATCTACACGAGGAAATGTCGAACGTCCTCTACCTATTTACGACGACGAGGACGACGAGGTAGTGCCCGAAACTCAAAATTTGGGCGACGAGGACGAGGAAGATGAATATAATGTGGATGAAGACGCGGGCAACGAAGAAGATGACGCTCGGGAAAAAAAGGGAAAAACGAAGAGCACGAATTGGACAAAGGTCGAAGAAGAGGCGTTGGCAAAGGCGTGGGTACATTGCTCTATCAACAAAAAGAAGGGCAATCAACAAAACCACGATAGTTTTTGGCGTAAGATTTTAGAGCATTTTAACAAAACTGTCGGTGGAAGTAACCGAACCGTTCATCAAGTACGGTCTAAATGGAACCCGATGATGACGAAAATAAACTTTTTCAACGGCCTATACCAACAAGCGGTAAAAATTATATGTTTTTAACATTGTATATTTTTAATTTTTTTTTCTAAGTTCATATTTTTTTAACACTTATTATTTAATATTGTATATTTTTCTTATTTTATAATATGTAGGATCGCACACGAGGAAGCGGATGTAAGGATCTCGACGTGATGAAAGTCGCGTTAAAAGAATTTAAAGATAGATTTCCGAACGGTTTTCAACATGTCGAGGCGTGGGAGGTCGTTCGAAGACACGAGAAATGGGCCCAAGTCCCATTCTTGGGTGAGGAAGGTGAAGGTTCGGCACATAAAAGAAAGCCCGTTGACGTGGACCCTTCGATATCGGATATGAACGAAGACCCCTCGCCACAAAGACCACAACGGCGAGACAAGCGTCAAGCTACATCGTCCGAGGGAAGCTCGGCCGAGTTGGCGGCACAATTCAAAGAGTACACCGCCATGAAAGAAGCGAAGCAAGCGGTAGAATTGGAGGCGATCGAATTGAGGAAAAAAAGAGAGTCGGAGGCTCGCGAGCTCATATCGGAACAACGCGAGACGATGAAAAACTACAATTACGATCGAGATATGAAAACATTCCTCAAGCTGCACGACGATGCTCCGCCAAGTATGTTGCCGTTCATCCTCGCCCGAAAGCGCGAAATCGCTAACAAGTACGGGTGGCCATGCGATTTCTAAAATTTTAATTTTCTAGTTTTAATGTAATTTTTATTTTCTGGTTTGAATGTGATTTTTATTTTTCTAGTTTGAATGTTTTTTTTTTAAATTTAATGAAATGTCTTTTATTTAATTTTTATTTTTATTAATATTTTTTTAATTTATAAACATGCATAATTTTACAAAAAAATAAAAAATAAAAAACCCAACTCCCCTAAGAGGGGAGTGCCGCCATCAAAATGGGGTGTTAGGGGAGTTTAAGAGGGGAGTTGACGTGGCACTAGTTGATTGGTTGGGCGTAAGAGAGGGGACTCACCTTTTAGGTGAGTGCCCCTTACACCCTAAGGTAATTACATAATATGCAACTATAACCCCATGATAAAGTCTAAATCTCCCAAGTATTCAGTGTCCATGAAGACTAAAGCTAAACCAAAGTCTTTTAGAAGGTTTGTCTATATCCAATTCATTTAATGTTGTAATGTTGGTCTCACATCTCAGGAAGTAAATAATGTGTAACATGCTCCAGATGGAAAACATCAGTTATCAAGTTGGTAAATAGATTCTCTCGAGCAAACCAAAGGTCGCCGGACTTTTCCGCTTCGCCGGATGTGCTCGACGATGGAGATCAACAAAGTCTAGCGTGCGAGGTCTGATCGATTCCTCTGGGTAGTGAGTCTTGATCTTACCTCTATCTCTATTCAGTGTTCTTCTCTCATTCCTTTCGCCGTCCGGGTTGGGTTTTTTTCGGTTGGTTTGCTTCATGGAGTCTGAAGATGGTGGAGGTCCATGGCTGGACCCGCACCACCGCCGCAAGAAAGGTTTCCCTATCGATTCTTCTGGGAAGGGGTCCATCACAAAATTCTTTGTGACGAATCTGCCGTTGGGATGTACTCCGTGGGAGGTATCGGAGTTCGTTAAGGGTTTCGGAGAGGTTTCCGGTGTGTATATCGCCAGGAAGAAGGATAAGGCCGGCAACAGGTTTGGTTTCATCAGCTTTAAAGATGTTCGTGATGCCGTGGAACTGGAAAAGTCTTTAAACGGGACGAAGATGGGAATATCCAAACTTTAAGTTAACATTGCTAGGTTCGCGTCTGAGAACTCGAATAAGCTTGGGGCCTCGTATCATGATAAGGGGAAAGGAGTCGATAAAGATCAGAATGGTGTTGCTCAACAAGTTCCTGGATTGGGTCAGGCCTTTTTTAATCGAGGTGGTGGGCGATCATTCAGTGACTTGTTCAAAAAGACGGCGGATCTAAAGGCATCTTCTCCAAGGTCCTCTGGTTTTTCTGGGACAGATTCGGAAAAAAAGGTAGTGGTGGTGCCAGATAGAACGGCGGCGTTCAAAGAATTATACGGGATCTCCGTGGTGGCTAGAACGGTCAACATTGAGACGTTGGTTGATTTTGATAAACTTCTTCGTATAGCAAAGGTATCATATTCCAGAATTCAATATTTGGGAGGGCTTTTTCTTCTCATTTCGTTCGTTGATGAGGCTTCGGCCACCAGTTTTTTGGATAACAAGGAAGTTTGGGGACCGTGGTTTACCAAGGTGGAAGTCTGGAAGGGTCAGTCCCTCCCTTTGGAGAGGGTGGCATGGTTGAGATTGATTGGCATCCCCCTGCATCTTTTAGATGTTGACGTATTCTCTCTAATCGGGGATCTCTTTGGAAAAGTTTTACATTACCCTAAAGGTCTGGACGAAGATCATGATCTTTCGTTTGTCAGGGTAGGGGTCCTAGCAGGAGAAGCGCGTAGAATAAAGGAAGTGGTTTCAGTGTCATGGAAAAACAGGAATTTCAGAGTCCTGGTGGAAGAGGAACTGGATGTTTGGGTGCCGGATTGTTTGGGGTACTCGATCCACCAGCCGATTAGCTCGGGGTCGGAATCTTCGCCGAAGTCCTATCCGGTGGCTAGTATGTCGGAAGCTGAAAAGTTGGATGATGCCGGTTCGGGTCATCCGGGAAAGACGTGGGAAGAAGAAACGCCGCCTCATTATGATATGGGCAATTCCCATGCAGAATTTATCCCCATGTGTGAGGAGAGAGAAGGTAATAGAGTAAAAGAAAATAACTGTGGTAATAATGAGGTATTTATGTCAGTTGAAGCTGGGGATTCCCAAGTCAACAAGGATAAGAATTTTCCTTTTCTGTCGGTTCCTAAAGTTACTGGAGTGACCAGAAAAAAACCTTTCAATATTCTGAGGGATAAACATAAGCCCAAGTCCAAGTCGGTTAGCCCAGAAGTTGTGAGGCCCAAAAAAAGGTCCCGTGTGTCGTTGGAAGAGTCTTTTGATTGTTTCGGTATTTTGGGCCGACCCAATTGTAATAAGTCTCAGAATGGGTGTGAAGAGGGGGGTTTTTTAGGCGTTGATACCAATAGACCTTTCGATTTGAATGTTTCCGATGCTGGCTCCGATGGTGTCGAGGTTAGGGGAAAATCAAGCTCAGGAGTGGATAAGGTCAGGGGCGAGATTCCTACGGTGCATCCTCAAACCTTGCCGGTTGTTACGGAAGAGACTTCGGTGGCCGCTGAGGAAGATGGAGCGGATTTATTGAATGAAATCAACGCCACGGTGATTCTCGGAAAGAGTATTGGGGTCGAGTTGGGCAACTTCAGTTCTTTGGTTAGGGAGGCGATTGAAACGGAAGGTAATAATGTGGTTTATAAATGAACTTCCTTTCTATTAATGCTTGTGGGTTAGGGGGGGGGGAGTAAAAGATGGTTGGATTAGGAGTTTGAGGCAGGAACACGATATTGATTTTTTGTTAATTCAAGAATCTAAGAAAGAGGATCTCTCGGGTGTGAACATAAGCAGTTTATGGGGGAAAGGGAGCTTCGGGATGGATTATGTTAGCTCTGTGGGCATGTCTGGTGGTATCATCAGCATTTGGGACACGGGGCGGTTTGACAGCTTATCTGTGATAAAGAACAGACATTTTCTTACTGTGACGGGTAAACTGAAAGGCAGTGGCCTTGAGATGAATGTGATCAACGTCTATGCGCCGCAATCGGTTAGGGAAAAACAGGTCGTTTGGAATGAGCTTTCGACGAATTTAGGGTCTCTGTCAGGTATGTGTGTTGTTGGTGGAGACTTTAATTCGGTCAGGGATCCCGTTGAACGGAGGAATTCTAGATTCAACAACTCGTGTGCAAGTAATTTTAACGACTTCATTTTTAACTCGGGGCTGTTAGAATATGATCTGAAAGGTTGCAGGTTCACCTGTGCTAGGAACAATGGCAAAAAGTGGAGCAAACTTGACAGGTTTTTGGTCTGTTCGGAATTCTTTAACCGCTGGCCTGACGCGACCTTCAGAGCTCTGCCTGTTAATTATTCAGACCATGGCCCTGTCATATTAAAAACTCAGTTGAGAAATTACGGTGCTAAACCCTTTAGGGTCTTTAATTCCTGGTTGGACAAAGGAGATTACAAGGAAGTGGTTGAAAATTCATTAGCTGACTTTAATTATGTGGGTCCTCCGGATTCCATGCTGATTCAAAAATTAGCGGTTATTAGAAAAGGTGTCAAAGAATGGAGGAGCGTCATGAAAAAGAAAGAAGGGGAAGAGGTTATTAGGGTGTTAGAAGAGCTGGAACAACTGGAAAGCTTAATGGAGTCCAGAGATTTGTCCGAAGATGAAGAATGGTCTTTTTTGGAAAATAAAAAAGTCCTAATGGAGATAGAGAAAGGTAAGATGGTAGATTTGAGACAAAGGTCCAGAACTAAGTGGGCATTGGACGGCGACGAGAATTCTAAATTTTTTCACGCTCATGTTAACATGCGTAAGGCTTCTAATGGTATTCCGGGTTTGGTGGTTGGGTCGTCTTGGGTTGACAAACCTGCCCTTGTCAAGCTTGAAGTTATGAAATTTTTTAGAAACGTTTTTGCGGAAAAAATGGAGGATAGACCGCATATGGACTGTTCTGGTATTCGGCGGCTGGGAGATATGGACAAGGCCAGTATCGTGGTTCCATTTTCCTTGTTAGAAATTAAAAATGCTTTGTCGGACTGTGGGGAGGATAAAGCCCCCGGCCCGGATGGCTTCAATTTCAAATTCTTAAAAGTTTTTTGGCATTTATTTGAATCGGATTTTGTGAGATTATTCGATTGGTTCTTTGATCAAGGGTCGTTCAGTATTGGAAGTACCTCGTCTTTTATTACTCTGATCCCCAAGATTAAAGATCCGGTGGATCTTAAAAACTACAGGCCGATTAACCTTATTGGGATTGTAAGTAAGATGGTTTCAAAGGTTATCGCTAATAGATTAAAAAGTGTTATTGGGTCGGTTATCTCGGAATCTCAATCCGCGTTTTTGAAAGGTAATTTTATTTTGGACGGCCCGTTGGTGGTTAACGAGATATACAACTGGAGTAAGAAGGTTAAGAAAAAGGTGTTCTTCCTAAAGATAGACTTCGAGAAGGCCTATGACAACGTAAATTGGAAGTTCCTGATCTCGTTATTGGAGCAAATGGGTTTCCCTCCTAGATGGTGCTCGTGGGTTAAAGGGTGTGTCGAATCGGCTAGATCGTCGGTGCTAGTAAATGGTGCTCCGACGTTTGAATTTAAATGCTCTAAAGGTTTAAGACAAGGAGACCCGTTATCTCCTTTCCTGTTTATCATTGTTATGGAGGCTTTGTCCCTTATGATTGATAGGGCGATTTCGGAAGGATGTTTGGTGGGGATAAAAACTCCGTCGAATGGTCCGGTGGTGTCTCATCTGTTTTATGCGGATGACGCGATCATTATGGGGGAGTGGTCAAGGAGTAACATTTCAAATGTGGTCCGTATTCTTAGGGTGTTCCACCTTTGTTCCGGTTTGAAGATCAATCTTGCTAAGTCCAGTTTATTTGGGGTCGGTATCAACAATGAGGAGTTGAATAACATGGCGAGTATTGTTGGTTGTCAAGCTGATAGCTTTCCTTTTAGATATCTCGGTCTCTCAGTCGGTAGTAATATGAATAGGATTTCCTGTTGGAAACCTGTTATCGATATTATTGACACGAGGTTAGCGAAGTGGAAAGCGGTTATGTTATCTATGGGAGGTAGGATTATTTTGATCAAGGCGGTTCTTGAAAGTCTTCCGAGTTATTATTTCTCGTTATATAAAGCTCCGGTTCAGATTATAAAAATTATTGAAGCCAAAATTAGGAATTTCCTTTGGGGAGGTGGTGATGCGAGTAAAAAAGTGCATTGGGCGGCTTGGGATCGGGTTGCTCTTCCTGTCGATAAGGGTGGATTGGGTTTAAGTAAGATGAAGATTATTAATATCTCGTTGCTTACAAAATGGGGATGGCGTTACAAAGAGGATAAGGATAAGTTATGGGTGAAGGTGATCGATGCTGTGCATAATTCTAACAACAGAGGGGAAGTTTTCCCAGTAAAAAAATCATTGGGAGGGGTTTGGGGTAATATAGTGAAGGTGCTGAACGGTTTGTCGCTGGACAGCAAGTCGTTTAAAGATTATATCAGAGGTGAGGTCGGTAACGGGACCAGTTTACAATTTTGGACTGATTTTTGGCTGGAGTGCGGACCATTGAGAGATCGTTTCCCAGGTTTGTATGAGATTGAATGTAAGAAAGATTGTCGTATCAGTGACAGAATTATTCCTAACAACGGTAATTTAAGAAACGTTTGGCATTGGAAGAGGCCTCCGGCGTTCGGGCAGGAGATTGATGAGCTGATCGGTTTATGTAATCTCATTCACAAGGTGGAATTTACTGAAGTTAGTGATCGTTGGAGATGGGATGGAGCCAAGGATAATCAATTTCGGGTTAGTTCGGTTAAGGAGCTGCTGCTCCGGAACGTTAATGCTACGGCGGTTTACTGCCCAAGTAGATGCAAGTGGATCCCTCGGAAATGCAGCGTTTTTATTTGGAGGCTCGGTTTGAACAAGTTGGCTACAATGGACGCTCTCAAGAAAAGGAATATACATAATGGGGACGTTACTTGTGTTCTCTGTGGTGATCAAGACGAGTCGGTGGAACATTTGTTCACCGCTTGCGGTGTTGCTTCGACGATTTGGTCTGTGGTGAGTCTTTGGTGCAAGATTCCTCATATTCTTGCTTTCTCGGTTAAAGACCTTCTTGAAGCGCATGAGGTTGGCGGTCTAAAAGGTAGGAAAAAAGAAGTGATTCAAGGTATTGTGAGAATTGGATGTTGGTGCATTTGGAAGGCCAGGAACGATGTCAAGTTCAACAACAAAGAGGTGAAGATTGAAGGGATTGTCCGGGAGTTAAAGTCTTTGGGATTTTTTTGGTACAATGCTAGATCTAGAGGTAGTGAAGTTAGTTGGTCCGAGTGGCGTAGCTTCGTAAATATGTAACGAGTTCTTTTTCTCTGTTTTGTTTTGCCGCCGCTTGTTTGTGGTCGGTGTTGCTGGTTAATGAAGTTCTTCTTTCAAAAAAAAAAAAAGTTATCAAGTTGGTAAGTTTGTAGATTAAAACAAAAATGTAATTTAAAGTATCGAATGTTGTGCATATACACGTGTATAAAATTCATACAATAAAGCCTTAAATAGATTTTTTTTGAAAATTAAACTTCATTAAAAATACACCTCCGACCCAAACGGGCAAAAGGCCAATACAAAACACCACCCCCGACCCAAACGGGCAAAGAGCAAAATTACAACATATACATAGGGTATTTACACCACTCCTTCCAACCAATATATTTACAAAAAAACCTATTTTTAACCCACATGAATCCTTTCGATTTAATCTCTATCAGAATATCTTGCGGACTTTTATTGATCTGCTTAAAAACCAACTCGTTCCTACCTTTCCAAATGCACCAGCAAGAAATAATTACCAAACCATGAATAATCTTCTTCATTTTTTGCCCCCCTGAATAGAATTATGAATATCCATTAAATCTTTGAACTCGAACGCGAAGATCGGCGGAATGTTGCACCACGCACTGATAGTCGCCCACACCCGAATTGTCACCGTACAAGCTGTAAACAAATGTTCCACCGTTTCCTCGTATTCGTCGCAAAAAGGGCACATAACCGAGGGAATATCCACATTCCTTCTTCTCAAATTAACTCTGGTAGCCAGTCTATCCAAGTTTCCTCTCCAAGCCATAATATTACATTTAATTGGCACCCATTTGCTCCATTCGAATTTGGGAAGGTTGCTACTTCCCCTATCAGAAATAATAGCCTTTTTCACAGCCATAACCGAGAAAACATCCTGTCTTTCAACTTTCCAAAGCCATGTGTCCTTATCATTTGACATTCTCACCATGTTGATTACTTCTTGACATTCTTGCCATTCCTTAAGCTCTGCAATAGACTCGGGTTGTCTGACCCACTTCCAATTATAGCCTTCATTTCCCTGCTCTGCTCTCATTCTATCTGAAACCCTGCAAGATTTGAAAGATTCCAAACCAAAAATATGTGGCCATCTTTCCACGAAAGGAAGATCACCCACCCATGTGTCTAACCAGAACCGAATATCATCCCCGTTCCCCACTTTACCTATAATCGCCCGATTTATACCCTTCCCATTTAGTTTAATTTTGGAAATTAACTTAACAATATTATTCCAGCAGCCCGAATATTTTCCATTAAGCAGAAGGAAGCTTCTTTGATTATTTCTACTATGACAAGCTTCCACCACTTTCCTCCACAGGTTTTGGTTTTCGACCCTATATCTCCAACCCCACTTATATAAGAGCGCCTCATTTACCTCTTTTAGTCTGTTAATACCTAATCCCCCTTTTTTCTTGGGCCATGTAACCCTATCCCAAGCAACCCAGTTCAATTTTTTATTTTCACTAGACCCCGCCCAAAGAAACTTTCTCATCTTCCCTTCAAGGATCTTAATTAATCCAACTGGGGCTTTATATAAAGAAAAGTAATAAATCGGGAGACTCTCAAGAACAGAGTTAATTAAAGTAAGTCTCCCCCCTATAGACAAAGTTTTTGCTTTCCAAACCGATAATCTTCTGTTGAAGATCTCAACAATATGATCCCAATTGTCAATAAAGCCTTAAATAGATGTAGTCCCCAACATGAACACTCACCCTAAACTAGAATCAATGTAGCGACAAGGGCCCTACCATATTTCTCATGTATGATGAATGATAAGGTACAATCATCTTATCCAACTCAACCAAGATTTAGAATTGTCATATTACTTCTTAGCCATACAAGTATAACTAAAGTTCTTGTTATCCCAACCCTCACAAAACTGTGTTCTCCCAATACATGTGAAAAAATGTGACAGGAGTGGGATTCCGTCATGTTTCAAGTAATACCACCGACGTATGCGCTTGGCTCTGTCATGAGTTAATGATTGTTCAAGTTTCAAGTAAACATGGTAACTAAAAGTAAACTGTAACGCCCTGCGTTTTGAAACTTCTATCTTTTGGCAAGTCTCGTCCCTGTAATACTTATTTGAGTCTTAAACTATGTTAAACTATGTGAAACTTTTACTCTATGATGCTTTTGCGCAACTTTATGAATCATGATTCTTCCGATACTTGACTCTTGTGATACTTGACTCTTGTGATACTAGAATCTTGAGATACTTTGATACTCGAATCTTGAAGCTTGACACTTGTGATGCTAGATACTTATTAAACAAGAGACTTTGATACTTGATACTTATAGAGCGAGAAACTTTGATGCATGGTTAAACGAGAAACTTTGATACTTGATACTTATTGAACGGGAAACTAGTTTAAACGCAGACTCGAAACACGGAAACTTTTGTGTCATTGTATAATAATACCATGTAATGGTTACTCAAAATAATACGCAACGCAACACTTGATCTAGCTCACAAAACGAACCAAAGTCGGAAAACTAGCAAACGGGGCTCGGTTGTCCGAATGGACATCCGATCGGATGACCATTCTACCGAATAGACATCCGACCCCCTTGCACACTGCACCGCCTTAGCTGTCCCTATCACCTATAAATAGGCCCCCTGTGCTCTCATTCTCACCTTTCACTCCTTGTCATATGACCACACAAACTCTAAGTCATTTTATGCAAGATTCAAGGCAAATCGTAAGTATTCATCCCCGATTCTTGTACAACTTTCATCAATTATCACTTCTACACAAGACTCTTCATCAAAATCACACAAACACTTCAATACTTACATGAAAATCGACTGATTTGGGGTCTCTTGAAGGTGGTTTCCACTCAGAAGTTGGTACAAAGTATTGTAAAGCACCATTTAAGCAAGAACGGCCCTAGATCTAACAGATTTTCACAACTTTTATACAAATACTAAAGAATCTCACACTTTTATACCGGATCTGACGAAGTTTCACCTGTTTCCGGCTCAGATCTGATGAACATCATGTTTTACACTTGATTTTCGAACTTTTCTTTAACTTTTGTACAAAATATGGGTGAAATTGGATTCAAACAGACTTTCGACTCGTTCCTTAGTCGAATCCTGGTTAGAAGACTGAATTCCACCGGAAAACGGACCGATTGACGGGTCCAAACATGAAACACTACCAGGCACAGTTCGTCGGTTCGAGCAGGGGTAGTTCCCAGCCGACTGAACGAGCTGGGTTTGGAACGTTTCCGTTGTTTGACGCGTCGTTGCACCATCTCTGTTAACTCGAAACTTAGAAAATTTCACGAAACTTCACACACTGATCGTCTGTCCGAATGACCATCCGGTCGGATGACCATTCGCCCAGATGATCTGATTATGTTGACACTTGTTTGTTTTAAAGGACACTATGATCACAACGTTAGAAACTCTAACAGTTTGCAAACTTAAACCACTGTTCGAATGGTCATCCGTTCGAATGGCCATCCGTCCGGATGACCATCCGATTGGATGGAGTCCATCTGTTCGAATGGTCATCCGGCCGGATGACCATCCATCCGGATGACTATCAGCTCAAGTATTCTATCAGACACTTTTACTCGATTTTCGCACCATTCGACACTCTGTTCCCGACCGGGTTAGCACTTAGAGGACTTATGCTCTGTTCCCCGCACGCAGGCTGATCCAACGCTCCATTCGATCCAATCTAACAGTGTTTGGTTCTAAGCACCCACTATGAGTATACTCGATCCCTTTTTGTTTTAAACACTTTTGGGATGCAAGATGTATTCTATATCAAGACACTTGACACTGGAAACTTGAAACTTATTTTAAACATACTCTATCCTCATTAAACATGAAACTTGATACTTGATACTTGAGACTTTTATGCTATGCGAACGTTTAATCCTTGTGTGTAGTTCTGCCTTAACAATGGTAGCGCTATAGGGGTAATGCACCTCCCTGTTAGTCTTTGGGGTATTGTTAGGATGAGACATTTAACCTCCCGTTAGTCTTTGGGAAAGGCATTTAACGCATTGGAAACTTGGGCTATCACTTGGACTGCGTAAAACTAGCATGGTGAAACTTGTTATATGTTTTTATGATGGATATGAGCTTTTAAACTATTATGCTACGTATTCAAACTTGTATGCTCTCCAACATTTTGTTGATAGTATTTTAATACATGTTGCAGGTTGATACTAGTTGGGATTCAAGAAAACAAGCTAGGATGATGCTTAGAAACTCATCTTAGTTAATTTAGGAAATTGACGATGTTTGAATGGTTATGTTATCTGATAATTTGTGGTTGTAAGTTGTGATTGATGTTTTAAACAGTTTATGAAACTTGATTAATCAATTATCGAAACATTTAGTGTTGTGGAATCTTTTGAGCAATCTGATTCGCTTAGTGTCGAGCTCTGATGTTTCCGCCATCAGTTGGGGTGTGACAGATTGGTATCAGAGCCATAACTGTAGGGAATTAGGAAAAGTAGAAATGCTTTGCCTAGTCTATAGTTCTAGGAAACTTGACTCTTATATGTTGTTTAAGACTTATGAGTTCTACCGTACATGCTCCCTAGCAACACTTCCCTGTTAAACATTACATGCCTTTCCTAAGGCTAACACAATACACACTTGGATACTTTGAAAACACTCTCGAAATGACTCATCAAAACAGGGGTGATTCCCGCCTTTGATGATGACTTTTCGCTCAGCAGTGTTTGTATTTTGCACGAAATTTACCCTCTAGTAGGTCTTATCTTTTGATAAGTACCGACAATATTAGGGTACGATGTTATCAAGTTAGAGGTGAAATTCGCATCTTGATAACTAGTCCCACTCTTTGGTTTTCCATCTCGCCAAAGTATCCGAATTTTCCAATCGATTAAGGATGTGTAGTGACCAAAAGGACAAATATCGTAGGCCTAACATCGATGACGTATTTGTCTAAGTAAGCCAAGGCACCTTACCTTATTTCAAAAGAAGTTCGATTTACTTTGGTTAGTCAACGTTCCTCTACCCGGAGCCATCCTATGTTTTGTGAGCCTATATTTTATGTTATCTTGATTTACATGTGGTTTTATACTTGATACTTTGTTCGTTTTGAAATTTTACACGAATCGCACGTATCTCCGCAATCTAAAACAATAATGATAACCTCTCAGGATTGAACTAAATTTATGATGCTTTACTCATTCGTATCATGCTACGTAAGAGTCTTGATTAAACTATGAGAAACATGTTGAACGTTTATGCTATTTAAACAATGTGACACTTGCTTGAGCGTTTTGGGGTGTGTGAAATAACTTGAGTCTTTTATGCAATCATGCGAAACTTTATGCTATGCTACGTGTTTGTGAAACTATGATGGTTAAACTATGATCGAGTCTCACCCGATCCTTATTCTGATTCTTTAGATGTCGTCAAGTCGTCTTTCCAACCCACACAAGAGGTCAAAGGCCAACACTCAGAAAAAGATGATGTCTTTTATGGCCGACCAGATTGCACACATTGTTCCCAAGATTGTCACTGAAATCCAGGATCAAACACTCCTCCCTCCTCTGTCGACTCTAAAGCAGACAAACCTAAGCCTGTGAGCTTCAACTACAAACACTTTATCTCTTGCAACCCTAAGCCTTTCACGGGCAGTGATGGGGTGACTGCAATGCTGGAGTGGTTCAACAGCATCGAAGTTACTGTCACACCCCCAAAAAACCACATGCGGAACACCACCGCTTGGAGGCGTGACCGACCAGGATCCAGCCACTAATTATACTGAGCATTGATTAATAGTAGAAATATTTGCTACCCAAAGTAGTTAGCAACATCGTAGTTTAAGTTCGATAATTAGTTTAAACAAAACAGCGGAAGCATAAACCAAATAGTTTTAAAGATAGTTCTTAGTTCAAGATAGTTAAACCCAACACACGGGTTTTGACGAACACTACACATCCCCAAGCAGCAGCTCCTGAGTCACTGGTTACCTGCAAAGCATGCAGTAAGGGGGTCAACAAAAATGCTGAGTGAGTTCACTAGTTGTCCAGTTTTAGTTTACCAAAAACTTAAGTTGTTTAGATAAAGCATTTATAATCACGTTGTGGGGAGCTACCCCATCTGTAAGCTCACTAAACTGTAGATACCGAAACTGTTGACGGAAAGTTGTTGTGCCCCGAGTCAATGTCTATCGTCATTGACCATGTTGCAAGGTCTACTAGTTCACGCCCGGTCTCCCCCGGTCACGGTGTGAGGTTGTCAAACCTAATAGCGCTATCAACTAATAACCCGTTCGCCCCCGGCGATTAATCGGTACTGTAAGCAGGGACTTAAAGTGATAGAGTTTCGTTTAGCATGGCTAGTTGTGATTCATAAATAATATCCAAACGTATCTCCCCCGGAGATAGTAATTACCCATTCTGTTTTCCCCCGGAAGTAATGGTTCAAAAGTGTTTTCCCAAAGTTGGTAGTTGGTCCGTGTCCCTCCACGGGACGCATGCTTTTAGTGTGTGAACTCACCTTGGGTTGCTCGGCAGATTAGGTTACTTTGTCAAACACGCTGGTCACCACGTCCTAGCATGGTCACCAGTAGGTCAGGTTTGGTATACAAGCATTCACGTATAATCTACACATAACTAACACGTTGCATGCATACAAACAGTCATAGGGTTATTGGGCCGGCCCTAATATTTACACAATCAAACAGCAACACATAGTCCAGTCAACAGGTAGCCCATATTACACACATTATGGCCCAATAACCAAGGTGGACAGCCCAGTCGCAACCAGGTGGTCTCGAGTCGCAACCAGGAGGTCTCGTCTTGTCATGCTGTGGTTGCGAGTCGCAACCGTGTGGTCTCGAGTTGTCACGCTGTGGTTGCGAGTCGCAACCGTGTGGTCTCGAGTTGTCACGCTGTGGTTGCGAGTCGCAACCGTGTGGTCTCGAGTCGCAATGCTGTCCTTTTCTTGTTCACGTGTTGATTCAGATACATCAGGCTAAATTGTACTATGTAATCAGGCCCAAATCAAGTAATAGCCAATAAGGTTTCAACTAACAGTTTTCCTAATCTGACCATTAATAAAAATAGATCAAACATTGCCCTTTTTGAAATCTTCAAACCATATTCAACAAGTTCATCCTATATTCATCATTTTTAGGGTTTTCATCTTAACATAACCATGCATTTTTGAACCAAAATCTTATGTTTAACAAGGCCATTTTGCAAGAAACAATGAAACATAGTTAGGTTGGCCCTAAATACTCTAAGCTACCATTTAGTTTACACATTCAACTAGTCACTTTGCACATTTTATCAAGCATCATATCATGGTTTACACATATGGTGAAACTCACAAGTCATCCGAAAAATCATGCATAACATTACTAACTAAGTACTTTCTAGTTCATTCAATACACATAAATCCTATACACATAAAAATAACACTAACCGGTTGTGAGGAAGGAGCCGAAACAAAGGAAAGGAACCGAGAAGATGGAGTGTCCGAGTGATGATGATCTTGACCGTGTTTCCTTGTGAGATCCGAACTTGAACCGAAAGTTGGAAGAGAATGGGGTGTTGTTTGGGGTTTCTAGTGAGAGAGAAGGTGTGTGTGTGTTGGTAACTAAAGAATGGAGAATGAGGGGAAGTTGGGATTTATATACAAGGTTTTGAAATTGGCTAAGGGGTTTCGGCTCAAACCGGTTACGGCCCAAGAGGCCCACTCGAGACCGAGTGGTCTCGAGTCGTGGTCTCGACTCACATACATATATATATAATACATACATACAACACATATCATGCAAAAGGTCACGTTTCCATTTAATAACATATATATACACAAAGATATTACAAGATGTTCGTTCGGAAAAACCTAGAGTGTCACATTATCCCCAAGTTTTAAGAACTTTCGTCCCGAAAGTTAAGGCAGCCACTGTCAAGCTAGAGTGTTTCAGCGGGGTGTCACATCATCCCCCCGTTAGTTTGGAATTTCATCCCGAAATTCGGTTGTAGCTTCAGTGCTGGGGGTTTCGTTTGGGAATAACTGGGGATACTTGCACTTCATCTGGTCTTCCCGCTCCCAGGTGAACTCTGGGCCACGTCGTGAGTTCCAACGAACTCGCACGAGAGGTATTTGGCTACGTTTGAGGGTTTTGATCTCTCGATCCGTGATCTCAATCGGTTCCTCAGTAAAGTGTAGCTGTTCATCAATAGTGAGTTCCTTGAAGGGAATTATGAGTGTTTCATCTGACAGACACTTCTTCAGATTAGACACGTGAAAGACATTGTGCACTGCACTCAGCTCTGCAGGCAGGTTCAATCTATAAGCAACCTTACCGATTTTCTCGGTAATTTCGAATGGTCCAACATATCGCGGATTCAGCTTGCCCCGTTTACCGAAACGAACCACACCCTTCCAGGGTGAGACTTTAAGTAGAACCCGGTCCCCGACCTGGAATTCTAGCGGTTTCCTATGCTTATCAGCGTAGCTTTTCTGACGGTCACGAGCTGCCGCCATGCGTTGTCTGATCTGGGCAATCTTTTCCGTCGTATTTACCACCACTTCTGGGCCTGTGATTTGACTGTCACCGACTTCCGCCCAGCAAAGAGGTGATCGGCATTTACGACCGTACAATGCCTCAAAAGGTGCCGCCTGAATACTAGTGTGGTAGCTGTTATTGTAGGAGAATTCCACCAGCGGTAGATGCTTCTCCCAATTCTTGCCAAAATCGATCACACATGCTCTAAGCATGTCTTCCAGGGTTTGGATGGTGCGTTCAGACTGCCCATCCGTTTGTGGGTGATAAGCGGTGCTCATGTCCAAGCGTGAGCCAAAGGATTTGTGCATAGCTTGCCACAACTCGGAAGTAAAACGAGCGTCTCGGTCGGAAATAATGGAAGTTGGCACCCCGTGTCTCGAGACTACTTCCTTTAAGTAGACTTCTGCCAAGGTAGAAAACTTGTCTGTTTCCTTAATGGCCAGAAAGTGTGCAGACTTAGTCAATCGATCTACTATCACCCAAATAGTGTCATTCCCGCGTTGGGACCTAGGTAGTCCCGTAACAAAATCCATGGAGATTTGTTCCCATTTCCACTTCGGGATTTCTGGTTGCTGGAGTAGTCCTGCTGGTTTCTGATACTCAGTCTTGACTCTTGCGCAGGTCAAACATTTGCTAACGTATGCTGCTATGTGGGCTTTCATGCCAGGCCACCAGTAAGTGGTCCTTAAGTCGTGGTACATCTTATCTGAACCAGGATGTACTGAATAACGGGACTTATGGGCTTCGTACATCACAAGCTCACGCAGATCACCGTAGAGTGGGACCCAAATGCGCCCTGCCACATAGTAAGCGCCGTCTTCTTTTTGCTCTAGTCGTTGTCTCGATCCTCGCAGGGACTCAGCCCTGATGTTTTCCGGTTTCATAGCTTCAGTCTGAGCATTTCGAATCTGGGCAGGGAGGTTAGACTGGATAGTAAGTTGTAACGCTCGCACGCGCTTGGGCGTAGTGTCTTTCGGCTGAGGGCGTCTGCCACGACATTGGCCTTGCCCGGATGGTACTTGATGGCGCATTCATAATCATTCAGGAGTTCGACCCATCTACGTTGTCGCATGTTTAATTCCTTTTGCTTGAAGATATGCTCGAGACTCCTGTGATCGGTGTAAATGGTGCACTTGGTACCGTACAGGTAATGTCTCCATATCTTAAGCGCAAAGATCACTGCTCCTAGTTCCAAGTCGTGCGTAGTGTAGTTCCTTTCGTGCGTCTTAAGTTGTCGAGAGGCGTAAGCAATAACTTTGTCGCGTTGCATTAACACACAACCGAGCCCATGGATGGATGCATCGCAGTAAACCACAAAGTCGTCAGTGCCTTCAGGCAACGAGAGGATAGGAGCACTACAGAGATTATCCTTTAGTTTCTGAAATGCGGTTTCCTGAGCTTCACCCCATTTATAAACCATACCCTTCTGAGTAAGAGCCGTGAGAGGCTGAGCGATCTTTGAGAATCCCATGATAAATCTTCGATAGTATCCCGCTAGTCCCAAGAATTGGCGGACTTCGGTCGGAGTCTTAGGGGTAGGCCAATTCTTTATTGAGTCGATCTTTGCAGGGTCGACGTGAATTCCATCCTTGTTAACCACGTGCCCAAGGAAATGGACTTCTCGAAGCCAGAAGTCGCATTTCGAGAACTTGGCATACAGTTGCTCATTGCGAAGGAGTTCGAGGATAAGGCGTAGGTGCTGTTCATGCTCTTCTTGACTTTTCGAGTAGATCAGGATGTCGTCGATAAACACAATCACGAATTTGTCGAGGTAAGGTTTGCATACTCGGTTCATGAGATCCATGAATACTGCGGGCGCGTTGGTCATTCCAAAGGGCATGACAAGGAATTCATAATGACCATAACGAGTTCTGAATGCAGTTTTGGAGATGTCTTCATTACGGACCCTTAGCTGATGATAGCCTGATCGCAGGTCAATCTTAGAGTAGTAGCTCGATCCTTGCAACTGATCGAATAAGTCGTCGATTCGCGGGAGAGGGTAACGATTCTTGATGGTAACTTTGTTTAGCTCACGATAGTCAATGCACATTCGGAACGTGCCATCCTTCTTCTTAACAAAGAGTACCGGTGCTCCCCAGGGTGATGAACTAGGGCGGATAAACCCTTTATCCAATAGTTCCTGTAGTTGAGTAGAGAGTTCCTTCAATTCCGCGGGGGCTAGTCGATAAGGTGCACGAGCTATAGGCGCTGCTCCGGGAGCTAGCTCGATTTGGAATTCGACCTGACGGTGGGGAGGGAGTCCAGGTAGTTCTTCAGGAAAAACCTCGGGGTAGTCACGCACTACTGGAAAATCTTCAATCCTCTTTTCCTTTTCCTGCGTGTTGGTGACAAGTGCTAAGATAGCGGTGTGCCCTTTTCGTAAACACTTATGGGCCTTCAAGAATGAGATAACGCCGGAGATTTCTCCGCCTTTGCCACCTTGTACAATGAGGGGTTCGCCAGAACGGCGGGGAATACGAACTGCTTTCTCTTGACAGAGGATCTCAGCGCGATGTTTGGATAACCAATCCATACCGATGACGACGTCGAAGCTTCCAAGTGTAACAGGGAAAAGATCGATGCTAAACGTCTGACCAGACAGTTCTAGTTTACAGCCTTTGATAACATGTGAGGCCTCGATGTTTCTACCATTAGCTAACTCGACGATATGATGTGAACTTAGTAACGAAAGCGGACGCTTAAGCTTCTTACTAATACGTAGGGACACATAACTAGCATCGGCTCCAGAATCAAATAATACAGAAACATAACGATCATCGAGTAGGAACTTACCCGCCACGACATTGGGGTCATTCCTTGCTTCTCCTGCTCCAATCACAAAAGCCCTTCCTCTAGCACCATTCCCAGCGTTGTTGTTCTGATCGTTGTTTCCAGCTCCCTGATTGTTGTTGCGGTTCTGGTTCAGTTCAGGGCAATTCTTCTTAAAGTGCCCCTCAGCTCCACACTGGAAACAACCCTTGGCGTTCCCGTGATGTTGTTGCTGGTTCTGCCCCGCGGGACGTGGACTCTTACAGTCCTTGGCCTCATGCCCCATCTTGTTACATCGTTGACACTGACTTTTCCCACACGGCCCACTGTGATGTCGATTGCACTTATTGCACTTGGGGTGGTTACCGCGATAGCCACCCTGTTGTTGAGTGCCCTTGTTGTTTTCAGTTTTCCTTTGCTGTGCTGGGGCCTGAGTGGGGTTAGCATCCTTGCTTTGACTTCCTTCCCACTTACGCTTGTTGTCACTAGAAGTCCCGACAGTAGCACTAATCCTTTTGGGCAACCTGCCCTCTTCCACGGCCTGATCAGTGAGTTTGTGAGCAAGTCGAACGATCGGCTGAATGGTAATGAGGTTGGCTGAAGTTACATGGCTTCGAATTTCTGGAGCCAAACCCTTGACGTACAACTCGATTCTTCGATACATAGGTCGAGACATGTTTGGGCAAAGAGCAGCATAGTCATTGGACAGCTTGGTGTAGGTTTCAATCTCTGACCCAACCATCTTAAGCGCATAGTACTCGTTCTCAAGTTTGTGGATGTCATCTCGGTGACAGTACTCCTCCTTAATCATGTCCTTGAAATCCTCCCACGCAGTAGCATTAGCAGTTTCCAATCCAAACATCTGAATTTGCGCCTTCCACCAGGAAAGCGCGTTTCCTTCAAGCGTAGCAGTAGCAAACTTCACCCAATTCGCAGGGGGACACTCACAGACAGCAAAGACAGCTTCAACTTTCTCAATCCAGTGCAGAAGACCTATGGCACCCTCAGTGCCATTGAAAGGGAGAGGCTTGCAATCCATGAAAGTTTTGAAAGTACACACGGGTGGTTGCGCAGGTGCATGCTGACCTGTTCGTGAGAAGCGAAGCGTATAGATTTAAGGATAAAAGGTGATGTGGCGGTAGGATCTAAACATCCTAGGGTAACGAGTTTACCTCCAGGGTGAGCTGCGAAAGCTGCAGCCACCGTGTTAAGCAGGTTAGTGAATTGAGCCTGAGTCATGTTGATGTTTCCTCTTCCACGTCCACTCATTGTCTTCATAATCAGAAAACATAGTATGAGTGTGATGTTGTAATGTAGCGAGAACGAGATAGAAGAGAGAGGTGTATCTATCTAATTTAGGCACACTAGTACGTATAGTAAAACAGGAAACATAAGGTAAGCAAACAAGTAAACACTAGTCCGAGCTATGAGGTCAATGTGTTGAGCCTTGCACTTGGAGTGTAGTGTCGTCGCGAGTCACAGGTTATAGTCTGGTTTTTCTTCAAAAAGATTTTCCCCTTTTTAAAACCAAGTTCACTATAACCAATGGCTCTGATACCAATCTGTCACACCCCCAAAAAAACCACATGCGGAACACCACCGCTTGGAGGCGTGACCGACCAGGATCCAGCCACTAATTATACTGAGCATTGATTAATAGTAGAAATATTTGCTACCCAAAGTAGTTAGCAACATCGTAGTTTAAGTTCGATAATTTGTTTAAACAAAACAGCGGAAGCATAAACCAAATAGTTTTAAAGATAGTTCTTAGTTCAAGATAGTTAAACCCAACACACGGGTTTTGACGAACACTACACATCCCCAAGAAGCAGCTCCTGAGTCACTGGTTACCTGCAAAGCATGCAGTAAGGGGGTCAACAAAAATGCTGAGTGAGTTCACTAGTTGTCCAGTTTTAGTTTACCAAAAACTTAAGTTGTTTAGATAAAGCATTTATAATCACGTTGTGGGGAGCTACCCCATCTGTAAGCTCACTAAACTGTAGATACCGAAACTGTTGACGGAAAGTTGTTGTGCCCCGAGTCAATGTCTATCGTCATTGACCATGTTGCAAGGTCTACTAGTTCACGCCCGATCTCCCCCGGTCACGGTGTGAGGTTGTCAAACCTAATAGCGCTATCAACTAATAACCCGTTCGCCCCCGGCGATTAATCGGTACTGTAAGCAGGGACTTAAAGTGATAGAGTTTCGTTTAGCATGGCTAGTTGTGATTCATAAATAATATCCAAACGTATCTCCCCCGGAGATAGTAATTACCCATTCTGTTTTCCCCCGGAAGTAATGATTCAAAAGTGTTTTCCCAAAGTTGGTAGTTGGTCCGTGTCCCTCCACGGGACGCATGCTTTTAGTGTGTGAACTCACCTTGGGTTGCTCGGCAGATTAGGTTACTTTGTCAAACACGCTGGTCACCACGTCCTAGCATGGTCACCAGTAGGTCAGGTTTGGTATACAAGCATTCACGTATAATCTACACATAACTAACACGTTGCATGCATACAAACAGTCATAGGGTTATTGGGCCGGCCCTAATATTTACACAATCAAACAGCAACACATAGTCCAGTCAACAGGTAGCCCATATTACACACATTATGGCCCAATAACCAAGGTGGACAGCCCAGTCGCAACCAGGTGGTCTCGAGTCGCAACCAGGAGGTCTCGTCTTGTCATGCTGTGGTTGCGAGTCGCAACCGTGTGGTCTCGAGTTGTCACGCTGTGGTTGCGAGTCGCAACCGTGTGGTCTCGAGTTGTCACGCTGTGGTTGCGAGTCGCAACCGTGTGGTCTCGAGTCGCAATGCTGTCCTTTTCTTGTTCACGTGTTGATTCAGATACATCAGGCTAAATTGTACTATGTAATCAGGCCCAAATCAAGTAATAGCCAATAAGGTTTCAACTAACAGTTTTCCTAATCTGACCATTAATAAAAATAGATCAAACATTGCCCTTTTTGAAATCTTCAAACCATATTCAACAAGTTCATCCTATATTCATCATTTTTAGGGTTTTCATCTTAACATAACCATGCATTTTTGAACCAAAATCTTATGTTTAACAAGGCCATTTTGCAAGAAACAATGAAACATAGTTAGGTTGGCCCTAAATACTCTAAGCTACCATTTAGTTTACACATTCAACTAGTCACTTTGCACATTTTATCAAGCATCATATCATGGTTTACACATATGGTGAAACTCACAAGTCATCCGAAAAATCATGCATAACATTACTAACTAAGTACTTTCTAGTTCATTCAATACACATAAATCCTATACACATAAAAATAACACTAACCGGTTGTGAGGAAGGAGCCGAAACAAAGGAAAGGAACCGAGAAGATGGAGTGTCCGAGTGATGATGATCTTGACCGTGTTTCCTTGTGAGATCCGAACTTGAACCGAAAGTTGGAAGAGAATGGGGTGTTGTTTGGGGTTTCTAGTGAGAGAGAAGGTGTGTGTGTGTTGGTAACTAAAGAATGGAGAATGAGGGGAAGTTGGGATTTATATACAAGGTTTTGAAATTGGCTAAGGGGTTTCGGCTCAAACCGGTTACGGCCCAAGAGGCCCACTCGAGACCGAGTGGTCTCGAGTCGTGGTCTCGACTCACATACATATATATATAATACATACATACAACACATATCATGCAAAAGGTCACGTTTCCATTTAATAACATATATATACACAAAGATATTACAAGATGTTCGTTCGGAAAAACCTAGAGTGTCACATTATCCCCAAGTTTTAAGAACTTTCGTCCCGAAAGTTAAGGCAGCCACTGTCAAGCTAGAGTGTTTCAGCGGGGTGTCACTGTCACACCCCCAAAATCCACCTGCGGATAACACCCGCTTTGAGGGCGTGACTGACCAGGATCCAGCCACCAATTATACTGAATAATTAAGTTGATAACAAAAGTAATACTTACTAACCATAAGATTAGCAAATATCAAGTTCAGAGTTTAAAGTTTTAAGTTCAAACAGTGATAAGTAGCGGAAGCATAAGTAAAGCAGTTTAAACAGAGTTCATATTTCAAAATAGGTAACACCCAACACAAGGGTGGACAGACACTACTCATTCCCAAGCAGCAAGCTCCTTCGTCACTGGTTACCTGCAAAGCATGCAGTAAGGGGTCAACAATAATGCTGAGTGAGTTCACTAGTTGTCCAGTTTTAATTACCAAAAACTTGTTTCACCAGTTAATTTATCCGTTTATACATGCCATGGGGAGCTACCCCAAAAGTTAGCGACTAAACTGTTTTTCCAATACCGAACACTAGGTAACCGTTGCGTTTCCGCAGGATGCCCCGATGTCAATGTTCTATCATCATTGACGGATGCCTGAGTACATTAGTTCACGACCGATCCTAAACCAGGGCACGGTGTGAGGCTGGTAAAACCTAAATAGCGCTATCAACTAATAACCCGTTCGCCTGGCCCCGGCGACTAATCGGTATTATGTAGTAGGGACTTGAGTGATAGAGTTTCGTTTAGTGCCGTTAGTTGCAATCCGTATAAACAGTAATTAACTAAAAGGTTTCCCAATACAAGGGAAGGAAAAAGTAAGTTTGTTCCCAGTAACTAGGGAAGGAATGTAAATGGTATCCCCTTTTACAAGGGGATAGGGTTGTTTTAGTCTCGTGTCCCAAACCACCGGGACGCATGCTTTTAAGTTGTGAACTCACCTTGGGTTGCTCGGTAGATTTAGGTTACTTGGTCAAACACGCTGGTCACCACGTCCTAACATGGTTACCGGTATAGGTCAGGTTTGGCGTACAAGCAATCACGTAAAAACTTACACATAACTAACACGTTGCATGCAAAACAATATAGACAGTCATGGGGTTATTGGGCCGGCCCTAACATTCACACATTCAAACAGAACACAGCAACACATAGTCCATTTAACAGATAGCCCATGATACACATAATGGCCCAATAACCAAAGTGGACAGCCCAGTCGCAACCAGATGATCTCGAGTCGCAACCAGGAGGTCTCGGCTTGTCACGTTGTGGTTGCGAGTCGCAACCGTGTGGTCTCGAGTCATCATGCTGTGGTTGCGAGTCGCAACCGACGTAGTCTCGAGTCGCAATCGTGTGGTTTCGAGTTGTCTGCTATGGTTGCGAGTCGCAACGGCGTGGTCTCGAGTTGTCATGCCATGGTTGCGAGTCGTAACGGTGCGGTTGCGAGTCGGAATGCTGTCACTTTCATGCACACGTGATGATGCAGAACCATCAGTCCAATTTGTACCAAGAATTCAGACCCAGATTAGGAAACAACCAATAAGGTTTCTACTAACACTTTGCCTAATCTGAATATTAGTAAACTTAGATCAAACTTTGCCATTTTTAAATCTTCAAACCACATTCAAGAAGTTCATCCTATATTCAAAGTTTTCTAGGGTTTTCACCTTAACAAAATCATACATTTATGAACCAAAATCACACATATTTTTAACAAGATCATGATGCAAAAACAAGGAAACACACACCAACTAGTTCATGAATTATACACCATCCTAGGTTCATCATCTTTAAATAACATTTTTCATACAAGAACATGTTTGGTCATAAGAATCCACCATTCATCTCCAAATTACCTACCATTTAGTTTGAACATACAACTAGTCATTTTGAACATGTTACAAGTATTTTACACATAAAAGTTTACACATAGTCAAACTTCACAAATCATCCTAAAGATCATGCATAATATCACTAACCAAGCATTTCTAGTTCATAAACATTTCATAAATCTTTTATACATAAAGTTAACACTAACCGGTTATGAAGAAGAAGAAGGAGCCGAAAGGAAGGAAGAAAATGAGAGAAGATGAAGTGTCCGAGTGATGATCTTGTCCGAGATTCCTACCGATTTGCTCCAAGCTTGAGCCGATTTTGGAGAAGAGAAGTGGTGTTTTGTTGTTTGGGGTTTCTAGTTGAGAGAGAAATAGGAGAAGTGTGTTTGTGTTTGGTGACCAAAGAATGAAGAATGAGGGGGAAGTTGGGATTATATACAAGGTTCCAACATAGGCTAAGGGGTTTCGGCCCAAACCGGTTACGGCCCAAAGGCCCACTCGAGACCGAGTGGCCCACTCGCAACCGGGTGGTTGCGAGTCGTGGTCTCGACTCTCATACATATATATATATTACATACATATCACACATATCATGTAAAAGTCACATTTCCATTTAATAATATTTATATATACACAAAATATTACAAGGTGTTCGTTCGGAAAAACCTAGAGTGTCACAGTCACATCATCCCCCCGTTAGTTTGGAATTTCGTCCCGAAATTCGGTTGTAGCTTCAGTGTTGGGGGTTTCGTTTGGGAATAACTGGGGATACTTGCACTTCATCTGGTCTTCCCGCTCCCAGGTGAACTCTGGGCCACGTCGTGAGTTCCAACGAACTCGCACGAGAGGTATTTGGCTACGTTTGAGGGTTTTGATCTCTCGATCCGTGATCTCAATCGGTTCCTCAGTAAAGTGTAGCTGTTCATCAATAGTGAGTTCCTTGAAGGGAATTATGAGTGTTTCATCTGACAGACACTTCTTCAGATTAGACACGTGAAAGACATTGTGCACTGCACTCAGCTCTGCAGGCAGGTTCAATCTATAAGCAACCTTACCGATTTTCTCGGTAATTTCGAATGGTCCAACATATCGCGGATTCAGCTTGCCCCGTTTACCGAAACGAACCACACCCTTCCAGGGTGAGACTTTAAGTAGAACCCGGTCCCCGACCTGGAATTCTAGCGGTTTCCTACGCTTATCAGCGTAGCTTTTCTGACGGTCACGAGCTGCCGCCATGCGTTGTCTGATCTGGGCAATCTTTTCCGTCGTATTTACCACCACTTCTGGGCCTGTGATTTGACTGTCACCGACTTCCGCCCAGCAAAGAGGTGATCGGCATTTACGACCGTACAATGCCTCAAAAGGTGCCGCCTGAATACTAGTGTGGTAGCTGTTATTGTAGGAGAATTCCACCAGCGGTAGATGCTTCTCCCAATTCTTGCCAAAATCGATCACACATGCTCTAAGCATGTCTTCCAGGGTTTGGATGGTGCGTTCAGACTGCCCATCCGTTTGTGGGTGATAAGCGGTGCTCATGTCCAAGCGTGAGCCAAAGGATTTGTGCATAGCTTGCCACAACTCGGAAGTAAAACGAGCGTCTCGGTCGGAAATAATGGAAGTTGGCACCCCGTGTCTCGAGACTACTTCCTTTAAGTAGACTTCTGCCAAGGTAGAAAACTTGTCTGTTTCCTTAATGGCCAGAAAGTGTGCAGACTTAGTCAATCGATCTACTATCACCCAAATAGTGTCATTCCCGCGTTGGGACCTAGGTAGTCCCGTAACAAAATCCATGGAGATTTGTTCCCATTTCCACTTCGGGATTTCTGGTTGCTGGAGTAGTCCTGCTGGTTTCTGATACTCAGTCTTGACTCTTGCGCAGGTCAAACATTTGCTAACGTATGCTGCTATGTGGGCTTTCATGCCAGGCCACCAGTAAGTGGTCCTTAAGTCGTGGTACATCTTATCTGAACCAGGATGTACTGAATAACGGGACTTATGGGCTTCGTACATCACAAGCTCACGCAGATCACCGTAGAGTGGGACCCAAATGCGCCCTGCCACATAGTAAGCGCCGTCTTCTTTTTGCTCTAGTCGTTGTCTCGATCCTCGCAGGGACTCAGCCCTGATGTTTTCCGGTTTCATAGCTTCAGTCTGAGCATTTCGAATCTGGGCAGGGAGGTTAGACTGGATAGTAAGTTGTAACGCTCGCACGCGCTTGGGCGTAGTGTCTTTCGGCTGAGGGCGTCTGCCACGACATTGGCCTTGCCCGGATGGTACTTGATGGCGCATTCATAATCATTCAGGAGTTCGACCCATCTACGTTGTCGCATGTTTAATTCCTTTTGCTTGAAGATATGCTCGAGACTCCTGTGATCGGTGTAAATGGTGCACTTGGTACCGTACAGGTAATGTCTCCATATCTTAAGCGCAAAGATCACTGCTCCTAGTTCCAAGTCGTGCGTAGTGTAGTTCCTTTCGTGCGTCTTAAGTTGTCGAGAGGCGTAAGCAATAACTTTGTCGCGTTGCATTAACACACAACCGAGCCCATGGATGGATGCATCGCAGTAAACCACAAAGTCGTCAGTGCCTTCAGGCAACGAGAGGATAGGAGCACTACAGAGATTATCCTTTAGTTTCTGAAATGCGGTTTCCTGAGCTTCACCCCATTTATAAACCATACCCTTCTGAGTAAGAGCCGTGAGAGGCTGAGCGATCTTTGAGAATCCCCTGTTGGCAATGCTATTGTGCTTGCTGCTGTTAACCCTCCTGCTCCAGAAAACACCAAGAAGTCGTACACCGGGGTTCATCCCAAGTGTGCCACTTGCAACTATCATCACCCCGCTGGTGCAGCTTGTCGTTTGTGCACCAACTGCAATCGCTATGGTCATACCGCTCCTTACTGCCGTTAAACCAATCAAGCTCAGCAAGCAGCTCCAGCTCTACCCGCTCAGTAGAACCTTAAACCAGCAAACAACGTGAGAGCATGCTACAAGTGCGGAGACACTACTCATCTCCATAACCTATGTCCCCAGCTGAATCTGGAGCAACAGCAAGCCGCTCGAGGAAGAGCGTTCAACATCAATGCAAATCAGGCTTGTAACGACAATGATGTCGTTAATGGTACGTTTCTCATTAATAATCTTTATGCTTCGATACTGTTTGATACTGGTGCCGACGGAAGCTTTGTGTCCCTAGAATTTGAATCTTTGTTAAACTGTGCATGCTTTAAACTACCTAAGTCGTTCTCTGTTGAGATTGTTGATGGTAAGTCTATCCTAGTTGATTCTATTCTCCGTGATTGTTCCCTGAATCTTAACGATCACGTTTTCACTATTGATCCCATACCCATGCAATTGGGTAGTTTCGATATCATAATCGGCATGGATCGGTTGCATAAGAACCATGCTGAAATCGCTTGTCACAAGAAGTACGCTCGTTTATCTCTCCCGTCTGGTGATACCTTGCACGTCTATGGAGACCAACCTTCTAGAGGACTGAAGTTGATGTCATGCACACAAGCAAATAAATGCTTACGTAAGCAGTACTTTGACTTCTTGGCTCACATAGTGGAACAAAAGGGTAAGGAAAAGAACATAAGTGATGTTCCAGTAGTGTGTGATTTCCCTGATGTCTTTCCTGAAGATCTTCCTAGTCTTCCTCCTCCTCGATCTGTTGATTTCCGTATCGATCTCATACCTGGTTCGACTCCTGTTGCCAAAGCTCCGTATCGACTCGCACCCTCTGAGATGCAAGAATTATCTAGTCAACTGCAAGAACTACTCGACAAAGGCTTTGTACGTCCAAGTAGCTCACCTTGGGGTGCTCCCGTGTTATTCGTCAAGAAGAAAGATGGTTCGTTTCGCATGTGCATCGACTACCATGAACTTAATAAACTTACCATTCAGAATCGTTATCCTCTCCTCGTATCGATGATCTATTTGACCAATTACAAGGCGCGAGTTGTTTCTCTAAAATCGACCTTCGATCTGGTTATCATCAGGTCCTTGTTCTCGAAGAAGATATCCCTAAAACCGCATTTCGCACCCGTTATGGGCACTACAAGTTCGTGGTTATGCCTTTTGGGTTGACCAACGCATCCGCCGTGTTCATGGACCTTATGAATCACGTTTGTAAACCTTACTTGGATCGTTTTGTGATAGTATTTATTGATGATATTCTTATTTATTCAAAGAACCAAGCTGATCATGCACGACATTTACGCCTTATGCTCGAACTTTTACGTGGTGAACGCTTATACGCAAAATTTTCAAGGTGTGAATTCTGGATTAATTAAGTACAATTTCTCGGGCACGTTGTTAGTAAACAAGAAATTCATGTTGACCCATCCAAAATCGAAGCAGTGAAGAATTGGAGTACGCCTAAATCTGCATTTGAGATTCGTTCTTTCTTAGGATTGGCGGGTTATTACCGTCGATTCATCTCGAACTTTTCAAAGATCGCCGTTCCTCTTGCTTCGTTGACTCAGAAAGAGAAACCTTTTGATTGGGGTCTCGAGCAAGAGGAATCTTTTCAAACCCTTAAGAACCTTCTTTGTAACGCCCCTGTGCTTGCTCTCCCTGATGGGAATGATGATTTTATGGTGTATTGTGATGCCTTGAACCGTGGCTTAGGCTGTGTGCTCATGCAACGGGACAAGGTCATCGCTTATGACTCCAGACAACTCAAAATACATGAGAAAAACTATACTACCCACGATTTAGAGCTTGGCGCAGTTGTTTTTGCGTCAATGATATGGCGACACTACCTGTGTGGTACTAAGTGTGTGATTTTCACTGACCATAAGAGCCTGCAGCACATCTTTAACCAGAAGGAACTGAATATGCGTCAGCGACGATGGGTGGAGTTACTTAACGACTACAACTGCGAGATTCGCTACCATCCTGGCAATGCGAATGTCGTGGCCGATGCTCTTAGTCGTAAGACTCATGTTAGTAGCATCCGCTTTTCTCAGATCACTAGTGACCTTCATGCTTGTATCCGTGAAGCTCAGTACTCGTCAGCCAACGAAGGTAGTCTAATCGTTGGAATACGAGGTGCTTCTATTGAACAACTTGAAACAAAGTCTGATGGACTTCAATACTACCTTAAACGCATCTGGGTGTCAGATCGCGACAATGTTCGTGAACTCATTATGAATGAGGCTCACAAATCCCGATACTCTATTCATACAAGTACTGATAAAATGTACCATGACTTGCATACGACCTATTGGTGGCCTGGTATGAAGAAGGAAATTGCAGCATACGTCTCGAAGTGTCTTACTTGCTCAAAAGTCAAAGCCGAACATCAACGTCCTTCCGATCTTCTTGAACAACCCGAAATTCCTGTTTGGAAATGGGATAGTATCGCTATGGACTTTATAACTAAACTACCTCGTACACCTGCCGGTCACGATAGCATATGGGTAATCATTGACCGTTTGACCAAATCAGCCCACTTTCTTCCTATTCGTGAAGATTTTAAAGTGGAGAAACTAGCCCGAATCTATACTGATGAAATCATATGTCGCCATGGTATACCCATTGACATTATCTCTGACCGTGATGGTCGTTTTACTTCACGTCTTTGGCAAACTTTTCAATCCGCTATGGGTTCTCACTTGAATCTTAGTACAGCCTTTCATCCTCAAATGGATGGACAGACTGAACGCACTATTCAAACACTAGAGGATATGCTCTGTTCCTGTGTCATCGACTTTGGTGGTAATTGGGATGTACATTTACCATTGATCGAGTTCTCGTACAACAACAACTATCATTCCAGTATTCAGATGGCTCCTTTCAAAGCTTTATACGGTCGCAAGTGCCGATCTCCTCTCAGTTGGCATGAGGTTGGTGACAAGCAACTTACTGGCCTTGAAATCATTCAAGAGACGACGGATAAGATTCTTCAGATCCGAATAACTTGATCAAGGCTAGGGGCAGACAAAAGAGCTATGCTGAAAAAAGGCGTAAGCCTCTGGAATTCAATGTTGGAGATCACGTTCTGCTCAAAGTATCACCTTTGAAAGGAGTTATACGCTTTGGTAAAAAGGGAAAGCTTGCCCCTCGCTATGTGGGACCTTTCAAGATTATCTAAAGGATTGGCAAGGTGGCTTACCGCCTCGATTTACCTCAAGAGCTTAACAATGTACACCCGACGTTCCACGTTTCTAACCTCAGGAAGTGCCTAGCTGATGAGGAACTTTAGGTTCCCATCGAAGACTTGCAAATAAACGAGACTCTTCATTTTGTGGAGAAACCGGTCAAAATCATGGACCGAGGTACCAGGCGATTGAGGCGCAGCAAAATCTCCATAGTTAAGTTGCGATGGGAAGGAAAGCGTGGCGCCGAATTCACTTGGGAACTCGAGAGTGAAAGGAAAACCAAATATCCACAGCTCTTCAAGCAGTCTCCCTCTTAGATTTCGGGGATAAAATCTCCTAAAGGAGGGGAGACTGTAACGCCCTGCGTTTTGAAACTTCTATCTTTTGGCAAGTCTCGTCCCTGTAATACTTAATGATACTTATTTGAGTCTTAAACTATGTTAAACTATGTGAAACTTTTAATCTATGATGCTTTTGCGCAACTTTATTGTGACATCTGTGTTTATGTAATCATTCTATAACTCTAAACAGTTCAATTATCAATAAAGAAATGTGTTTTGACCCCAATATTTGTTTATTTATGTTTGACATTTTACACATTTCGATTTTTGTTCGATTTTAAACTCTAAATCGCTTTCTGAAAAGTTATACGCAAACTGATGCGTGAACGTAATTAGTTTAACGCAACAAACATTCCGGGACAGTGATACAGGTTTAACATACCTTAAATAACCTTTACATAACTTAGAAATAAGTTTTGAAGGGTTTGGTATGGCAAAAACAAATTTATTCGATCATAGGGACTATTTGCGACAAACTGCAAAAGTCTGCCAATTCGTATAGCAACGTACACTCCGGAACAAGATCATAAGCTAAACATACCCTAAATACCCTTAACATAGCTTAGAAATAAGTTTTGAGGGGTTCGGTATGCGAATTATTTTTTTCTAAATTTTTTCGGTGCATTTTCTTATAAATACAAGTAGAAACATTTCTAATAAAAAAAACAAAAACTAAATATACATAAAGAATGTTTAAAAAATAATTATATCTTATAGAATTAACTTAACATGTTAAAATTTTTTTTTTTTAAATTTTTCAGCGCTTTTCTTTATAAAAAGGAGGAGAAACTATTCGAATAAAAAAATAATATTTCTAAAAAAAATATTTAGCCTTTTTTTAATTGTTTTTTTAATATTTTTAGTTTTTGATTTTTTTATTAAAAATGCTTCTACAAGCATATACAAGGAAAAGCGCCGAAAAAGATGTTTAAAAAATTAATTTTTAACATGTTAAGTTAAATTTTTAAGAGTGTTCCTCGGTTCCCCACTTTTTAAGTGTTCCCCAATGAACCTCACACTATATATATATATATATATATATATATATATATATATATAAAGGAAGTGTAGGATACAAATGCCCTTATCCTACATTACATACGCGACTTCCATGGCCGTACACGTGTCCTGATTCGTTTTTCTTTAATAAGGTTAAATCAGACAATTCATTCAATCAGCTGAGGGCAAATTAGTCTATTCATTCAATCAGCGAGAAGTTCGTTATACCACTATCCCGGTAATTATGGTTCGTATCACTTTCAAATTTTTCATAATTCTCAAACAAATACATTGCAGTTTCGTTGTTCTTCGTTAGGGTTTGAATCAATTGTTGTTTTCAATGGATCCACAGAGCAGCACCGGACGAAACATAGATGTTGAGTTTGAAGACGCTCAATCGATCGGTGATCAGGTTCAATTATCTGCGTATCAGAGAGTTACGATTGACGATGTTTTAAATCCTGAATCTACAAATCTAAATGCAAATGCAAATACAAATACAAGTGGTGTAAATGAGTGTTCGAATGGTAATTTTTGTTAATTCAGATGTTTAATTTGTTCGCAGATGTGTTTTGTTTTAATCGTAGTAATGATTTTATGTTATTATAACTGATTTGAAGGTTTTGAATATTCATCAGAGGATAATTGATATTAAAGCAAATTGTATAAGTTCGCATGTTATGAGTCTGGCAATTCGCATGTGATGTTTATTCTAAATGCTGATTTCGCATGTTATGATATCATAAATCGCATGTGTAAAACATATTTATCAAAATGGTCATTTTCGCATGTTATGAGTCCAACAATTCGCACGTTTTGTTGTTCTTATAATGAAATTATGGAGTTTTTAATATATCGCATGTTACGAGTCCGATAAATCGCATGTGTTTTCTTTTTTTTTATTTGATTTATGTAGATGAAAGGCTTTACATTCCGGAGGTTGAAGCATCAGCTACACCTGTGGTTGGAATGCAATTTAACTCTATCGAACAAGCATACGTGTTTTACCAAACATATGCTAAGTTAGCTGGTTTTTCTACTCGGAAAGGTGGTGAAGTGCACATTAGTGGTATAACCAAAACTAAGTATTTTGTTTGTTCTAAAGAGAGACATAAGCCATTGTTTATTGAGGATGCTTATTCGAAGTCAAAAAAGCCATTCAAATCAAGGAACATGGGGACCATTAGAACTGGGTGCAAAGCTCAACTTATGATTTGCTTGGTGGATGGTAGATCATATATAGTCAAGAAATTCGTTGATGGCCATAATCATAAGTTCGTATGTCCACGCGATATTCATATGTTGCCTACGTACATGCAATTGTCAGATGTCCAGGAGGAGATGATATGGGAACTAGGCACTCTAAACCTTGGCCCTATCAAAGCTTTTCATATAATGAGGAAACGTTATAGTGGTTTCGAGAATGTTGGCGCCACGGTCGATGATTGCAAAATCTTTAAAACTCGAATTAACAGCTATATAGAAGAATATGACACTGAGATGGTGATCAATAGGTTGACCGACAAAAACAATATTTAGTTGATTTTTCATTTGAATATTCTGTTGATGAGGACAAACGGTTAACTGATTTGTTCTCGGCCGATGGGTAATGCAAGTGTAACTTTATGGAGTTCGGGGATGTGATATCGTTTGATGCAACTTTCAAGACAAACAAGTAAGTTAAACATAAATGGTTTTTAATATTTTTCGCATGTTAAATGATTTTCTAAACTTGCAATATCGCATGCTAATATACATTGAAATTTAGGTGTTGAATATATCGCATGTTTTAATGTCTATTTCGCATGTTATATTTTGTCTATTTCGCATGTTAGACTGTCTATTTAGCACGTTTTACTAAATCATAATTTTATTGAATTTCAGGTACAAGATGGTGTTTGAATATTTTGTTGATGAGGACAAACGGTTAACTGGTTTGTTCTCGGGCGATGGGTTATGCAAGTGTAACTTTATGGAGTTCGGGGATGTGATATCGTTTGATGCAACTTTCAAGACAAATTTTACATAAATGGTTTCTAATATTTTTCGCATTTTATATGATTTTCTAAACTTGCAATATCGCATGCTAATATACATTGAAATTTAGGTGTTGAATATATCACATGTTTTAATGTCTATTTCGCATGTTATATTTTGTCTATTTCGCATGTTAGACTGTCTATTTCGCACGTTTTACTAAATCATTAATTTTATTAAATTTCAGGTACAAGATGGAGTTTGTTCCATTTACTGGGATTGACAACCACTGTCGAAATGTAACCATTGGAGCTGGATTGTTGGCATCGGAGGGCATTGACTCTTATAAATGGCTTCTCAATTCATTCATAAAGTCTTTTGAACGGCAGCCAAAGGTTGTAGTGACGGACCAAGACCCTGCGATGAAACAGGCTATCGAGGGTGTTTTTACTACCAACAGACACGGATTGTGCATGTGGCACATAATGAAAAAAGTGGCAGATAAGGTATACTATGCTATATTGTCTTTCGTTAGCATTTTTTTTATACTATAGATTCGTTACAGGCTGATATGAAAACCATTTATCGTTATACGTTGGACATGAGTTGTGCAACAATGATGACTTTAAAAGTAAGATGTGCGATATTGTATGGACTGATTCCATTGAGCCAGAAGAATTTGAGAGACAGTGGAAGTTGGTAATGATTGAGTACGGTCTTACACAAAATAAATGGATTGATGATATGTAACACCCGTTCTTATAATTCAAGGTTTAACGTATATTTTACGAGAAACAATCAGGTAATTAAGATTACATAAACATCGGAAATACGGGTTTATTAAAAACTTTTACAATCATAAGTCATTCAACAAAACGTGAACGAATTCGTCATTTAAAATTTTACAACGTGACCAAGTGCGGAAGCATGAATCTATATAGTGTTCGGTTCTTCGGGAGCTTGGTCGTCTTCCGGCATTCTAAAAGAACCTACAATTCATAAACATGAAATGCTTTAGTCATACGGGGATTGAAATAAGTCTAAACAAATCCGGTAATGATAATGGAAGGAAAAAGAATCCCAACGTTAAACTCTTGATCTCAAAACATGGATTTCCAACTGGCCTCCACCGTAACTTACGGTGGCACCGTAAGTTACGGTGGCCCCTGGTGTGACATGCCCCTACCGTAAATCAGTAGGGGGCTGCCGTAAAGCCTTCAGCTCCACCGTAACTTACGGTGGCACCGTAAGTTACGGTGGCCCCTGCATTCCAGCTTTCCTATTTTGCCGTTTATTGGCACGAAAACTTTCGTATCTTTCAAACCGCTTATCCGTTTGACCCACCGTTTCTTCCTACATGATTGTAATTTGACCCTTCATAATATGGAGTCAAAATCCAACATCAGAATTAACAAAATTTAAGACTTTTAAGTCTTCGGCTTATTACCATTTTTACCAAATTTTGACCCGTTCGCGATTTTATCAAACAAACATGTTTACTTGATCTATATACTCATGAAAATCATAATTTCAATATTTCCTATCAAATAAATCACAAATCATGGGTTTCTAACTTATAGAACCCGTTTACGTTCAAGTGCTTATTTTGACCCGTTAAGGGTATTTAAGCACTTTAAAGCTTAAAGTCGCTTTCATTCATTTCTAGCGTTATATACAACATTCTTATCAAGTAATCTTCCACCACAACTATAATTGTGGTGGACTTAAAGAGGTGATCTATATAATCCGAGTTTTTCTCGTCTGATTGCTAATTTACGACAAAGACTCATATAGAGTTATTTGACCGAAGGTTTACATCTTTCGCTTCTTACACTTATTCCAATTATTTATTTGATCATAAAACTCGTTTCAAAACTACCTTTAAAGGTTGTTTATTCGAATTAGCCAACAAGGGCGTTTTAGTCAATTTTAGTCATTCTTTTACGACGAAGGACTATTAGTGCTTGTTTGAACCCCAAATCCGACCTTTTAACCATATTCTTGTTTAGAAACCAATATGTTTCTAAAACACCTTAATCATAACTCAATTTATCCGCTTTACCTAAAAGATAACCGAATATGTGAGGTAAGGGAACTTGTTACGATCCCTCGTATAAAACTAAGATTTTAAAAGAATAAACTATGGACTGTCAATATCATGGTATGGATAATTGACAAAAGTTAATGAAAGGATCCTAAAACTAAAACTTCAATTTTAGTAAGAAATAACGTTGTTACCAATATAAATTCTGATAGAAATTTGAATAGTAAGCATGAAAGGTTCAAGTCTTGACACTGGTAGGCGCAAGACGATATATTCGAAAAGTGATATTTTCGAAAATGAAAGCGATGGATTTCTTTTGACCTTGACCGTAGTCTAAGGCTACATTGTTTTCTCTTGAATTATCTTTCCGACTTTGTCTTTAAGTTTGACGTTTTACAAAAACGACCCGTTAAGGGACATATTTGCATTTTCCGGGTTCGAGTGTAAGTACACTCCCTCCCAATACTTGTCTAAATCATTTTACATGTTTGCGTTTTCTGGGTTCGAGTGTAAGTACACTCCCTCCCAATACTTGTCTAAATCATTTTACATGCTTGCGTTTTCTGGGTTCGAGTGTAAGTACACTCCCTCCCAATACTTGTCTAAATCATTTTACATGCTTGCGTTTTCTGGGTTCGAGTGTAAGTACACCCCCTCCCAATTCATGCCTGCGCCATTTACTTGTTTCTTTGTCCCTTCTCTCGGGCTCATTATCCTAATGTAATACGCTTCCGTCACACGGCCGTGCGTTTACATTATTATCAAATATTTTGCTCATTTGATCCATTTGGGTACTTTTTTAAGTTAGTCCCATTCACCCTGCCCTTACTACATCGGATGTAAATGTGTCAGCTATAAGAAACTCATGGTATCATATGCCACTACTTACTTGGCCAGAGTAAGCGATTAACACATGACATACACGACCTTTTTATAGTTTTCACATCACGCCCTATGTAAGTAATGCCTCTATTTAGTTCTCTTAGAAACAATATCCCGGATAGGTATTCTATTCAGGTTTTTCCAAGTTTTCAATCTACATATGCAACTATCAGTTTCTACATATTTGTTGCATATTTATATTCATGCAATAATTTAAACGTGCACCTGGTAAATGCTTACCCTAACGGGCTTTTCTTGCCATTAGCCTTGTTCGCGACCATTACGCGATTTAGGTCCTTAATGAGCATGCTCTTCTTGTCATATCTCGGACCATTCCATCATCATATCCACAATTCGTTTGACTCTCGTCGTCTTCAAACGCGAGTGTCCTTCAATTAAAACATTCACAAAAGTTAGTAACATCTACTTCAATAATCGCCCGTATTCTAATACAAGGCTTTTTCTACTATACGCGTCAATGCATGTATTTTCGTCAACTATATCAATCATTTCAATTGGGGTAACGTGTAACACACGGTAGCCCTATGTGTTGTTTACAACACTTTAGCATACATGTACTTATCGGATTTGCGATCAAGCCACGAACCGAACACTAATCTTTATCAAGAGCGTAAGGTTTAAGTCCAAGCATAGTTTTCCCACCATACTTGAATCTCTTAAACCAGGGCTCTGATACCAACTTGTAACACCCGTTCTTATAATTCAAGGTTTAACGTATATTTTACGAGAAACAATCAGGTAATTAAGATTACATAAACATCGGAAATACGGGTTTATTAAAAACTTTTACAATCATAAGTCATTCAACAAAACGTGAACGAATTCGTCGTTTAAAATTTTACAACGTGACCAAGTGTGGAAGCATGAATCTATATCGTGTTCGGTTCTTCGAGGAGCTTGGTCGTCTTCCGACATTCTAAAAGAACCTACATTTCATAAACATGAAATGCTTTAGTCATACGGGGATTGAAATAAGTCTAAACAAATCCGGTAATGATAATGGAAGGAAAAAGAATCCCAACGTTAAACTCTTGATCTCAAAACATGGATTTCCAACTGGCCTCCATCGTAACTTATGGTGGCACCGTAAGTTACGGTGGCCCCTAGTGTGACATGCCCCTACCGTAAATCAGTAGGGGGCTGCCGTAAAGCCTTCAGCTCCACCGTAACTTACGGTGGCACCGTAACTTACGGTGGCACTGTAAGTTACGGTGGCCCTGCATTCCAGCTTTCCTATTTTGCCGTTTATTGGCACGGAAACTTTCGTATCTTTCAAACCGCTTATCCGTTTGACCCACCGTTTCTTCCTACATGATTGTAATTTGACCCTTCATAATATGGAGTCAAAATCCAACATCAGAATTAACAAAATTTAAGACTTTTAAGTCTTCGGCTTATTTTAACCTTGTCTAACTGTTATAAAACTCCAAACTCTACATGATGAGTTGTATTACTATACATACCTGGTTCGGATCAATATATTGACCCGTTTCAATACCTTTCCTTAGTGGCTGCTAAGTGATAGCGATGTAAGCATCCATGTGCTATTTATTTCCTAAAATCATGCATCTTGACAACCCATTAGTCGATATTGTCAAAGGGTGATAATTTCACCTTTTGACCCGTTTGGCCGAATTGACCGATTATATTAGTGAGATGATATTTATTACCACCTCGTGTATATATATATATATATATATATATATATATATATATATATATATATATATATATATATATATATATATATATATATATATATATATGACTCGCTCCGATTTACACCGTGCGGTCACTTACTTATAATTCCATTTCTTAACACTTTTTGGCCTACTATGGCTTACGTCATAAATTATCTTTTTCGTAATACGACAAAAGGATATTCTGAAATATATGACTAGTGTAAGATATACTTACCTTGCATCCGAATTACGTTTTTCCTTCATTCTTGCTTTGTTTGAGCCTCTTCCTTTCCAAACCTCCACCTAGCTTGTCAAGCGTCAAACTATCATCATAATTCGTAAGACGGTTAGATTAGCCATCATTAATTATGACTATTCCATCTTACGGGTTTTACATCAAAATTCACCATTTGATTTCATTTTGGTCAGTTTGACGTTTAAAGGTCAAACTGCCTATTAACATAAGTGATTATATCATAAACCCCGACAATTCATTTAAGCACTTTGTCAAGTATCCGATTGGCATTATTCTTACGCCACCGTTTTAACTACTTTTCAAATCTAAGTTCATGCTATTATTAATACCAATTTAACTTAGCTCTTGATTATCAAAGTTAATTATTCATTTGTTAAGCAAGAACTAAAGGTTTCCATCTCCATGTATAAAACCCGTTTCATCATAGCATTAGACATTCATCCGAACATCAATATAATCAAGTTCTACATATTAATTAGTAGACATCATGATTCCAAACCCTATTTATATGAACCCAAATCACTAATTTCATCATAATATACTAAACCCCTTTCATGAAAGTATGATCATGTACCCAAATTTCATGGTTTAATCAAACACCTTCCATTCATTCTCATGCATGATGATTCTAAACATAGTCTTATCATCAATTTCATCATAATAATAAAACCCACTTAGCTAGGTGTGGTGATTCAACCAAACACCTAAATCATAGCAATTTATTCTAAATCTTCACTTAGGGTTTGTTCCTAAGCAATCCTATATCTCAAATTCAGCCATAACTTCTATGATTCATGCATAGATCGTATCATGCAAGATTAACAAATTTTCACAACTTCATGAATGTTAGAAATTCGACATACCTTACGATCCCCTTGACTTGATAATCGTTTATTCATGTTTGGTTGTTAATTTGAGCTTCATTTTGACCTTCAATTTGCTGGATTTGTTAAAGGTTAGGGTTTGGCTCCATGGGGAGCTCCCTGATGTCGATCCAGAACACACACTTGAAGTGTGTGTTTTATTTTGATTTTCTTTTATTAAATAACTTTGTTAAGTTATCACATTTTAACCCCTCGTGTTTGGTTCGTTATTAAGTAGGCCACAACCTACTTATTCCTAACAATATTCCCATCTATTAACTAGGTTAAACATTCCTAGTTAAATTAGTGGGTTTGGGGGAATTTATAACTAAGTTTATTTTAAGTCCCGTTAGACCGGGCCTTGTATAAACTTTATTTCCTCAAAGCCTTTATACTAATTTTATTTAATATTAGGTTTATTTATTTAAAATTCTAATACTCACCAGCTTGCTTTTACCTCTAACGGTACTTTACCCATCATCTAGTATTAACGGAGTTTGATTACCAAACCCGTTTTCGGGGTATTACATGATATGTTTGTGATAAGATCCATGTGGATTCCGGCTTTTTACTGGTACGAGCCAATGTCTTGACTTATGAGAACAACTTCGAGATCAGAGAGTGAGAACCATTTTTTTAAGGTGGCTAATTCACAACCCACACTTGTAGAGTTTATGAATCTGACGGTTCAATAGATGTCCAAAGGTTCAATCAAAGAAAGAATGATCATATTTCAAGATATACTGAGCCTGATGATTGGAGCAAAACTACTTTGGAAAAAGATGCTGCTAAGATATACACCAGGTCTATATTATTTGATCAGCAAACAGAGATATATGGAACTATTACCGAATGTTTGCCAATGGACACCAAAATCGAGGGTCCCCAGATAAGGATATCATTGAAAGACTTTAAAGCTAACGGAGATGGGTTTTTAGAGGTAATACAGAATATATTTCAAAACATGCGATTTTGAAAACCCCCATGCGAATTTAATACTAACTGTTTTCGTCCACTTTTATGCGTTTTCTCCAAATCCTGCCCCTATATTATATTTTGTGCTTTTTTTTTATTTGAGTAAGCCACTTATTGATCATGGCTAATATTAAACAAATTTGAGCACAGACGAACATACATGTTTATGAGACACATAAACTATATATTATTGTGGTGTCATGTCGGCTTGTCACTATAATTACTTGATACGTTGTTTGTGGTTATGGCCCCTAATCTCCGTTTTCATATTTTATTTTATATTTAATAACAACAATATGTATCTTACATATGCCAGTCCATTCGATTTAGTATATATTGTAATAACCTTATGACTTTTCTCACTTAGAAAAATTTATATTAAAAACCAAAATGTTATTAACGAATTGAATTTCTATTAGTTTTATACTAGATAAAATGAAGTGTATCTATATCTATATCTATACTATGTAATAAAAGAAACCTGTTTTGAGACACTTGTCATCCTCTCATTTAATTGATTAAAATTATTAATAATACTAATAATAATAATATTTAATCTAAATTAATACAAATTCTTATTATTAATAATATTTAATCAAATCTAAAATCTACACACCATGTTTTTAACTTATTGCATTTTAAATATTAAAATAAATTTCAAATCGTGTTTTCAGATGTATTCAGTCATTTTTAAAGTTTTTAATAAAAAATTAATTACTTTTTAGTAAATTTTTAAAACGAAATTCGTTGGTCCATTTTTGTTTGTGAAAATGATAAAATAATCTTAATCATAACTGATTTTTATGTTTTACAATCAAACTACATTGAAACTAACCCCACTATAAATAAATAAATAAATATAATATATATTAGTTTTGTTGAAACCCCATTACTAATCTTCTATCTACCAGGGTAGAGTTATTGTAAAAAAGACTAAAAGTGTGAGAAAGGTAAGAAAGAATCTCAACCATTAGATCTAAATTAATTGAAAAGGGTATGATTGTAAATGCACTAACAAATTCAAATATGGTAATCCTTGATTTAAGGATTTGGAGAGAGAAAATCCTTGATTTAAGGAATGATAACCGTCCATAACATCATTCATTCTAATTTTTTTTGCATCATTCACAGAATCAGAGCATGTTCATGACATGGTGTTTTAAAAAAAATTCATAGTTCAATTCATGGTGTTTTTACAAAATAATATAACACCATTCAGTAAACAAAAAACACCATTCAGAAATAAAATAACACCATTCAGAAACAAAAAACACCATCCAGTAAACAAAAAATAACATCATTCAGTAAACAAATTAACACCATTCAGTAAATAATATAACACCATTCAGTACAAGAATATAACACCATTCAGTAAATAAATATAACATCATTCAGAAAAAGAAAAAAACACCATTCAGAAACAAAATAACACCATTCAGAAAAGAATAACACCATTCAGTAAAAAATAACACCATTCAGTAAATAATAACATCATTCAGTAAAAAATAACACCATTCAGTAAAAAATAACATTATTCAGTAAAAAAATAACACATTTATAAAAGATAACACCATTCAGTAAAAAATAACACCATTCAATAATCCTTACATCTTTGTATCATCTTCTTCTCCGCTGCCGGCACCACCACTGCCGGTCCGCCACCGCCGCCGTCATCTAACCCAACCACCCGCTGTCGTCGAACCCAACCACTGCCGGTCCGCCACCGCCGTCGTCGACCACCACTGCCGGTCCGCTTCCGATTGATGTTTGATCTTCCGATTGATGTTTGATCTTCGTATTGATGTTTGATCTTCAGATTCGTGATGTTTGCAGGGATTATGTTCTGAATATGGAAGAAGAAAGAGAGAGAAATTAGGAACGTATGATAGAGAGAAAACGAAATTGCAGGGATTTTGGATTGAATTGATTTACAAAATGAAGATAAAAAGACACAATTGCCCCTAGATATTTCAATTCAATCCAAATTAATATAAATATTTTACATTTTGGTCCCTATTGATTTCAACCATTAGATCAAAAGATCAAATGGTTGAGATTCTTTTTTATGTTTCTCACACTTTGGGTCTTTTTTTTAGGATCCTAACTCCTATCTACCATATAATAAAAGAAACTAACTTTTGGACACATGTCATTCGAAGTTATTCTCAAATCTACTTATCTTATATTAACTAAATAAATAAATAATAAATTAATATTAAATTATATCATACTTTAATAAAATATTATCCTCAAATCTAAATTGTTAATTTAATATATTTTTAAAACAAATACATCTCTTTCCTACTTATCTTATATTAAATATATAAATAATAAATTAATATTAAATGTTATCCTAATTTATTAAAAATATAACTTTTTTTATTATTTGGTATACAAAATTATATTTATTCAACTCGTGTAAAACATGAGGTTTTTAAAAAATATATATTTCTTATTTACTATACAAATTTACATTTATATAACCCGTGTAATACACGAAGTTTTTAAAGATATATAACTTTTTATCATTTGCTATGTAAAATTAAATTTATTCAACACGTGTAATATATGAGGGTTTTTAAGGATATAATTTTTTTTTATTGTTTGGTAGATTTTTCAACTCGACTATACACGAGTTTTTTTTCAGATACGACGTTTTTAATATTTAATATACAAAATTACATTTATTTAATCTGTGTAATACATATGGTTTTTAAAGATATAACTCTTTTTTAGATCTATTCAACACGTGTAATATACGAGGTTTTTAAGGATATAATTTTTTATTATTTGGTAGATTTATTCAACACGATTATACAAGGGTTTTTTAACTATACGACGTTTTTAGTATTTAGTATACAGAATTACATTTATTTAATATGTGTAATACACATGGTTTTTAAATATATAACTTTTTTTATTATTTGATATATAAAATTACATTTATTTAATCCGTACAATATACGGGGTTCACAAACATATAATTTTTTTATTATTTAATATATAAAATTATATTTACTCAACCCGTGTAATACACGGGGTTCTAACCTAATTTATATCTAAAACAATAATATCACATAATATAAAAGTAACTTAGTTTCACATAATGTACTATTAACCAGGTGCGGACCTAAAGAAGGTACAGGCGTAGCACGGGCTACGGCTCAACTTTTTTCCGGTAGTATAAATTTTTATTTTCTTTTCGATTTTTATACTAAGGACAACTCTAAACAACTACGAGGACACCCCTTAAAAAAATTTTACAAACCAATAATAAGCCCAGTTGGTGATGATGATACAAACCCAAATAATAAGTCAAAATAACTAAATAATAGCACATTAGATTAGCCCAAATAATAGCAAAAATAACTAAAAAAAAATCGAAATTGAAGCTTGTCAAGACGGATTTACGCAATCCAATCGGCCCGAAATTTTTGAACAATGCTACGGTTTGTGCGATCGAAAAGAATTTTTTACTTTATTTATTTATTGTTGTTTTTTTTAATATTGTATGATTGCACGGTAAAAAAAAATTGGGATACCCCTGAGTTAATGTTCTAGTTCCGCCACTGCTATTAACACATTTTTTTATACATGCGATGATATTGTACATTTGTACTTATAGGCATGTTTTGATTTGGTAAGGTTATTATGTTGGACCAGTTCTGTTTAAACATAATGGAAAACATGAATAATACCTGTTACAGCAGACATGCCAGCAGAGAATCCAGTCAGAGATGCAGCCATGGAGTTTGACATGATTGTCAGGATGATCTGGTTCCTCCTTAGGGTGTAAGATTATGATGGTGATGAAACCGAAGTAGGGTAATTTCGGTTATGGGGAGAGAGCCACGATTCTTGATGTTATGAGGGTTGTGATTGTGTAATGTGTGTAACTGTGTAACCCTTTAACTCTCTAATAAGCCCCTTATTTATACACCCAAGAGGAAACCCAATTAGTTAATAAGGGTAATATGGTCCATCAACAATTACCAACTAATTATTAATAGGTTAATAAATATATTTTGATCTAATATAATATAAATGATTATATAGGCTACAAGATTAAATATTACATTTATATATTTAATCTCACATTCTCCCACTTAGCCAAGTAATCATTTATCATGAGTATTAGGTAAGCCTGGCCAGGAGTTAACACTCATTTTAGCTTTAAACCAAGAACTATAGCAGAGAAATACAGCCGTTGAATCATCATTCGACTCAGGACCCCCATTAGTCATACTATAGCCTCAATTTAAAACCTAATAGTTACGATCAAAATATGTATAAGCCCTTTAGCGTCTGATTTGTATTTATGTTTGTCTATATGTCATTACACCGGCAGAACATATGTTAGAGACATACAAAATCAAACTGAGGAAATTTTATTAATTAAAACATAAGCTAGTACAATATGCCATTAAACAAGGTCTTTAGTAAGTCCCATATTCGATACATGTTCTTCGAAAACTTTAGGTGGGAGACCTTTAGTCATCGGATCCGCTAGCATATCTTTAGTACTAATATACTCTATACAAAGATTATTTTCCTCAACACGTTCACGTACGAACAAGTACTTTGTATCGAGATATAAACCAGCTCCAGTCGAACTGTTACTGTTCGAGAAACTAACGGCAGCTGAGTTATCACAGTAAAGCTTCAATGGTCTAGAAATGGAATTAACGATTTTGAGTCCAGTGATCAGATTTCTAAGCAACATTCCATGACAGGTTGCGTTGTAAACAGCAATGTATTCTGCCATCATTGTGGAAGTTGTAGTTAACTGTTGTTTATGACTCTTCCATGAGATAGGTCCGCCTGCTAACATAAAGATGTAGCCCGAAGTGGATTTCTTGTCATCTTTGCATTTGGCAAAGTCAGAATCAGAATAACCTACCACTTCTAAGTGATCACTTCTTCTATAAGTCAGTTTATAGTCTTTCGTCCCTTGCAGATATCTGAGGACCTTCTTAGCTGCTTTCCAGTGATCTAGGCCAGGATTAGTCTGATAACGGCCTAGCATTCCAGCAATATAAGCGATATCTGGGCGAGTACAGACTTGAGCATACATCAGGCTCCCGACTACTGACGCGTAAGGTATCTGGCTCATTTGCTCCTTTTCAACCTCTGTTGTCGGACACTGGAATGAACCGAAAACATCTCCCTTAACTACTGGAGCGACGGAGGGTTTGCACTGTTGCATGTTGTAACGTGTAAGGACACGATCTATGTAAGTCTTTTGAGACAATCCTAAGACCCCTTTGTGTCTATCTCGGTGAATTTCGATGCCAATGACGTAAGAAGCATCTCCGAGATCCTTCATGTCGAAGTTATGCGAAAGTAACCGCTTCGACTCATGCAACATGTCTAAACTATTACTTGCCAATAGAATGTCATCTACGTAAAGGACAAGTATAGTAAAGTTACTCCCACTCATCTTGAGGTAGGTGCATTGATCCACTTGATTCTTCATAAAACCTTGCCTCTTCATGACTTCATCAAACTTGAGATACCATTGACGTGATGCTTGTTTTAACCCATAAATGGATTTCTTCAACTTACAGACTAGATGCTCCTGACCTTCAGGTTTAAAGCCTTCAGGTTGTTTCATGTAAACATCTTCGTCTAAGTCTCCGTTAAGGAAAGCAGTTTTGACGTCCATCTGATGCAGCTCTAAATCAAAATGAGCTACTAGGGCCATAACGATCCTTAATGAATCTTTACGAGAGACAGGTGAAAACGTCTCTTGATAATCAATTCCCTCTTTCTGAGTGTAGCCCTTTGCAACCAATCTCGCTTTATAGCGTTCAACGTTCCCATTCGGATCTAGTTTTGTTTTGAACACCCATTTACAACCTACAGGTTTGACACCGTTGGGTAATTCTACCAAATCCCAAACGTCATTTTTCTTCATGGATTCAAGCTCATCAATCATAGCTTTGTTCCATTCAGAAGACTGACCACTGCTAATGGCTTCATTATAAGAGATAGGATCATTGAGCTTTCCAGCATCCATTTCAGTCAGGTAGGTAATATAATCATCCCAATTAGTAGGCCGTTTTTGCCTAGATGACCTCCTGAGCTGATTTCCGGGTTGAGCGTTGTCTTGGTTTTGAGCGTTTGATGTGCCTTCGTTATGAGGCATGATGGGTTCTGGTTGTGGAGATGGAGTTTGTGCAGTGGCTTCAGATGCAGTTGCATGTGGTACAAGAGGAGTAAACGGAGTAATGGTAAGCGACGAGTCTCTCCCCCCCGCGTCTTGTACTTCTTGCAATTCTTCATAAGGGTTAGTACTGCTCCCACTGACCTTGAAATCCTCCAGGAACGCAGCACGCTTGGTTTCAACAATACGGGTGACATGGGAAGGACAATAGAAACGATAACCCTTTGAATGATCAGGATACCCGATAAAGAAGCAGGTAACTGTTTTTGGGTCAAGTTTCCTTAGGAAAGGATTATATAATTTTGCTTCAGCAATGCAGCCCCATACTTTCATATATTTAAGACTCGGTTTCCTTCCTGTCCAAAGTTCATAAGGAGTTTTAGGGACAGATTTAGAAGGAACTCTATTGAGTATATGAACAGCTGCTTTTAACGCTTCAGTCCAGAGGAATAATGGTAAATTAGTGTTGGCTAACATACTGCGCACCATGTTCATAAGGGTACGATTTCTTCGTTCAGCGACACCATTCTGCTGAGGTGTACCAGGCATGGTGTATTGGTTCACAATCCCCTGGCCCTTACAAAACTCATAAAATGGACCAGGAGCTTGACCCACATCAGTATGTCTTCCATAATATTCACCGCCTCTGTCTGATCTCACAACTTTAATCTGACGATCTAATTGCTTTTCAACTTCAGCTTTATAATCTTTAAAAGTTGTAAGAGATTCAGACTTTTCCTTTATAAGATACAAGTACATGTAACGAGAATAATCATCAATGAAAGTGATAAATGAAGTATGTCCTGTGATGCCAGCGATTTGATAGGGACCACTAATGTCAGTGTGAATGAGTTCTAATAAATTAGAGCTCCTAGTGGCACCTTTCTTATTCGCTGATGTCATTTTGCCTTTAAGACATTTGACTCATGTTCCAAAATCGGTGAAATCGAGAGGATGTAAGACTTCATCCTTTACGAGACGATTTAATCGTTCTCTTGAGATGTGGCCTAAACGTTGATGCCACAACATAGATGAAGTCTCTAAGTCTCGAATTTGTTTCTTTTCCATCTTTGTGAGTGATTCATTAATATTATATGACAACAAAGATTTGGAAAAATTATCATCGAGTTCTAATCTATAGAGACCACCATCCAGAATGCCAGTACCATAAACAACGGAATCATAGAGAATAGAGAGTTTGCGATGACCATGAGAAACGACAAAACCGTCCATGTCTAACTTTGGTCCTGATACAAGGTTCCGAGTTACCTCAGGAACATATAAGGTATCATAAAGTTTAATACATAAACCAGTTTTCAAAAATAATTGTAATGTTCCTATGGCCTTCACTTCTAATTCCCGATCATCCCCAACTTTAAGTGTTCTTTGGTTTCTTCCCAGCTTCCGGATTGTAAGGAATCCCTGAAGTGAATTGGTTACATGAACCATAGAACCAGAATCAAACCACCAAGAATTAGCAGGAACATTTAAATTAAAGGACTCAAGTATCATGAAAAAATCGTTACCTTTCTTAGCCAGCCACTCCTTAAAGTCAGGGCATTCCTTTTGCTTATGTCCTGTTTTCTTACAGAACTTGCAATAGGGTTTGCCTAAGGAGTTCTTAGAGCTGGAAGATGCACTTGTATTAGGATTTGGATTTGGCTTTTGAACCTTAGAAGCATCCTTTCTATGATAAGAGTTCTTCCTCTTCTTTGAGCTGGAAGTGGTGAAGTTAGCAACATCAGTAGTGCGATCCATCTTCATACGCTCTTCCTCCTGCACGCACATAGCGATCAGCTCACTCATCGTCCATTTGTCCTTCTGAGTGTTGTAATTGATCTTGAAAGCTTCATAGGACGAAGGAAGCGAAGTGATGATGAAGTGAACGAGAAAACCATCACTGATTGCCATCTCTAGGCCCTTCAGCTTATTGGCCATATCATGCATCATCATGATGTGTTCGCGAATGCCGCTCCTCCCATCATACTTAGTTGTCACCAGCTTGAGGATAAGAGTGCTAGCGTGTGCTTTTGATGTTCCCTTGAATTGATCCTCCACAGAAGCCAGATAGGTTTTAGCATTTTCAGAATCAGGAATGGCCCCTCTGATTGAGTTATGAATGGATTGCTTCATGAACATGAGAGACATGCGGTTACACCTAGTCCATTTATCATGGACTATCTGCTCAGCAGCAGTACTGGTGGCGGTAAGGTCCGCTGGCTTATTCTCTCTTAGAGCATAATCAAAGTCTAGCAATCCTAGAGTAAGCATGAGGGCATCCTTCCATTCAGCAAAGTTATCACCAGTCAAAGGTGGAATCCCGCAATTGGGTGCTGGTAGTGGAAATAAGATGAGCAAGTTATGATACAAAAGAAGAAATCCTAATGTGATCTAATGGGCTTGTTACACTAAGGCAGGCATAAATAATGACCATTTTAATTATGAAGCTGTGATAATGTCTATTACTAACATCAAAATAATAGACTTAGTAAAATTCTACTTAAACGAAGACAAATCAGCTTTGGCCAGAAGTGTAATCATTTAAGTATGTGTGCAAAGCAATCGTGACAAATCAGCTTTGGCCAGAAATGAGACAATCACTTTAGTTATGCACTTGTCAAGCATGCTAAACATAAATGAATTAAATCAGCTTTGGCCAGAATTAAGACATTTCAGGTTTGTAATGCATACTCAACATAGCTTTTATTAGACTTGAACAATAAATAGATATATTAAATCAGCTTTGGCCAGAATTAATACATCAGAAGCTCATTCAAGTAAAGCTATTTTGGTTTTGTAAAAATTATCTGATTCTGATTAATGAATTAAGTATTAACAAAACCAAGTATTTAATAGCAAACCACCTGTTAGCGCGGATCGAACTTAGTCTCGAGTCGCTTTTAAACAGCTTAAGTTTAAACCAAGTATTTAGTTCACTTTTAAACAGCTTAAGTTTTGAGATTTCGAGTCATGGTCTCGAGTCGCAACCTTAGTCTCGAGTCGCAACCTTAGTCTCGAGTCGCAATCTTAGTCTCGAGTTGTGCTGTTATGGTTTCGAGTCGCAACCTTAGTCTCGACTAATCACGTTATGGTTGCGAGTCGCAACCTTAGTTTCGACTAATCACGTTATGGTTGCGAGTCGCAATCTCATGGTTGCGAGTAGCAACCTCATGGTTGCGATAAATCACGTTATGGTTGCGAGTCGCAACCTTATGGTTGCGAGTAGCAACCTCATGGTTGCGAGTAGCAACCTCATTAACAGCTGTTTTGTGATAATAACTGAAAACTCGAAGTTTAAGGGATTGTGAGATAATGTTTCCTGTTTTAATGCTGATCTAAACTTATCAAAATATTTCGAAAATAATAACTGATATCTCTTTAACAGTTTTCGGAATTTTATTAGATAAAAATAAGATCAAAAACAGGAAAAACACCCACTGATCTAAATTATATTCCAAATCTTAGGGAATTTTCGAGTTTTCTTAGAACATTATGATGAACCCTAACAAAATAAGAACATAATCTGGAAATCCGAAACCTGATTTTAATGGTTTTGTAAGGGATTTCGTGATAATAAGTTTAATCTTTATAATTTCGAGTCGGTTTGTCAATTAACAGTTTCCGAAAACAGGGATTTCGGTCACAAACAACCCGAAAACAGTTTTTGATTTTAAGGCTTAAAAAACTTCCGTTTTCCAGATTTTGATCCAAGAATAATGGATACGAAAACAGAACTGGTTTATCAACATATGCTCTGATACCACATGTTGGACCAGTTCTGTTTAAACATAATGGAAAACATGAATAATACCTGTTACAGCAGACATGCCAGCAGAGAATCCAGTCAGAGATGCAGCCATGGAGTTTGACATGATTGTCAGGATGATCTGGTTCCTCCTTAGGGTGTAAGATTATGATGGTGATGAAACCGAAGTAGGGTAATTTCGGTTATGGGGAGAGAGCCACGATTCTTGATGTTATGAGGGTTGTGATTGTGTAATGTGTGTAACTGTGTAACCCTTTAACTCTCTAATAAGCCCCTTATTTATACACCCAAGAGGAAACCCAATTAGTTAATAAGGGTAATATGGTCCATCAACAATTACCAACTAATTATTAATAGGTTAATAAATATATTTTGATCTAATATAATATAAATGATTATATAGGCTACAAGATTAAATATTACATTTATATATTTAATCTCACATATTATTTGTTTACTCGTTATAATGCTAACGTGAAGTTTCATAGGTCATTCATCAGCATTATATTATTTTTACAATATTAATATTTAAATTTAGATTTTACTTGAGTTTGCTTTAAACCATAATTATAAGTTCACACCTTTTTTATTATATATTTTATATATGTCCACGTATTTATAAAAAGAAAACCTAAAACTCCAAAAAAAAGTATAATGGTTTACCCAAAAAAAAAAAAAAACCGTTTACATGTGTGCAACCGCAATACAGAAACCGGAAAATTGAAGTCTTAAAATTAGACAAGATGCAGCAAGTTCACATACATAACTACACTTCAATCATCTTGGTCAATGGTCAACAAACAAAAAGAAAAATATATTACAAAAACATATATAATTTAATCTTTAATATCTCACCGGTTACCATGTGATAATTAATTGCTACCCCACGCAGCCGTTCAAAAAAAAAAAAAAAATGGCTACCCAACGCAATGAGGTATAACATTTTATCATCTCACAAAAATAAATTATAAAGGTATAACATTTTATCATCTCATAAAAGGGTGTTGCTAAATGTACCCCTTTTCTACTGAATGCACCCCCTCCTTCAACTTTTACATTAATTTAATTTAAACCCTTTTGTTTTCTTTCATTTTTTGTCTTTAATTATTATTATTACTAGTATTTGTTTTTAAAACGTTATTTTATTTAAAAAGAAATTTTTTTGATTATTTGAAAGGGCCAAACTATCTACACACTTAGTCACCCTTAAAAGGTGTTTTTTGTCCTTATATGCACATTTTGCAGTGTCGAAAAACGCGGCGTTTTAGTCCGGTTAACCAGACAAAGACTGACGGGTGTCTGACGTGTCTTTTGACCGGACCAAAACGCCGAGCTTTGGCCGCGTTTTGGTCCTGTCAACCAGACCGGGTGTCAGTCTTTTGTCTGGTTGATAGGACCAAAACGCAGCCAAAGCTCGACGTTTTGGTCCGGTCAACAGACCCGTCAGACACCCGTCAGTCTTTGTCTGGTTAACCGGACCAAAACGTCGCGTTTTGGCTACAGTTCGACACTGCAGGGTGTGCATATAAGGACAAAAAACACCTTTTTTGGTGTGTAAATAGGCAAAATGGTGTGTAGATAGGTACACCCTTTGAAAAATAATCGTTTTCTTACGTTGTAAACCAAAGTGAGTCATTTTAATTTTGAAATGGATTTTTTTTGTTCATAGCGGCTTGAAGTGGGTATGCGAATTCGGTTTGTATAAACAATGATACAAAAAAAAATTATATGAAGCTTTAAAGCCAGCCAACTTAACTAACGTTTTATTTCTTTTTACGTCTTATTACTTTTAATAGATAAAAGTTGTTAATTATATTAAAAAACATTTTAATATAATAATACTAATAAAAATAGAAATAGAAAGATGAGAGAACTAAAATACGAAATAAATAAAAAATATAAAAGCAACTGTTTTTTTTTTTTTGAAAAAAAAAAAGTTCTGAAACTTTTTTATTGTATAAAAATATCTTTTTTATTAATTTTAATAACGTTTTATAGAAATATAATAAAATACTAGTAAGAGAAAGTGTCTTCAAATTATAGAAACACAATAGTTTTCAAAAACAATATTTGAATTGTTTAGAGGGGTGAAATTTAACAACTTTTAAAATATATTTTTAGAAAGGGGGGTATGACTAGTAAAAAAGAGGGTGCATTTAGCCAACCCCCTCATAAAAATAAATTATAAAGGTATAACATTTAATCATCTCATAGAATCTAATCTAATCTAATCTAAATATTAATAAAAGACTACAAATAATGTCACATGGCATTCTCTCTTTCAATCTCATAAATTCTATTTATATTTGTTTAATATATTTCTTTTAATATTAATAACCAATATATAAATATCACTTATCTTTATTTTTATCCTAATTTTTATTTTAATATTAATAAATTCAATTAATAATATTATAAAATCTAAATCTAATATCTAATAAATTATTAATATCTCTTGAACTAATACGAAAATAATTAATTCATAAATATTAAACTGATCAAAAATAATAAATAAGAGTGAATTTCAAGGATTGTCCTTTATGTTCAAATTGACGAGTTTGTCCTTTATGTTTTCATATCATACATGTTTTGTCCTTTAGGCCTAATCCAGTTAGTTTTTTCAGTTAAATTTGGTCATTTGCTTTGCACATGAGGGCATTTTTGTCAATTCAAAGGTTGCAGAAGCTTTGAGCTGTAAATCTGCCGTTGAACTTACCTTTGAATTGACAAAAATGCCCTCATGTGCAAAGCAAATGACCAAATTTAACTGAAAAACTAACTGGGTTAGGCCTAAAGGACAAAACGTGTATGATATGAAAACATAAAGGACAAAACTCGTCAATGTTGAACATATAGGACAACGCTTGAAAATGGGTATAAAGATAAAGGACAATCCTTGAAATTCACTGTAATAAATAATTTGAAATCATATCGTGTAGTATGCAGATAATAAATAAATATTTAACCATTAACTAGAGTTTACTCTATTAATATAATAGTTTATTCAAGTTTTACAAAAATAAAATTTTTAACTTTTTTTTTTGTAATTTATGGTGTTGTGCCTCATGTATAGTTTTTTTTTTTTTTATTTCCACCATACTTTTCACCATTCCTAAGTTTTTCGTTTCGTTCTGAATGTTGTGAGTTAACGTACCGCAACATGCGTGTAGGGTTCAAAGATTTTACGTCTGCTTTTGGCTCGGCTTTATTTTTTTCGTTTTTATTTATTTTGTTTTTACGAGTTTTTCCGATGTTAGTGACCGCCGATAGTAGTATAGAATTGGTACTACTTGACATAGTTTTACGTCAACCGCTGCAACGCAGGGGCTTAATACTAGTAAATTATAAAATGAAAGAATATACGTGGACGTTGTTAACATCTCCCCAGCACAAAGCTTCTCAATTCTTTTTGCTTCTCCTCTTTTAGATCGGCTTCGCTACAAATGACTTTTCTTTTGCGTATAATACTGGTTTTTTACAAAGTAGAAACTCAGAAAAGAGGATGGTAGAGTATAATACTTGAGCTCTCATACTAGCAATATTGTCTATTTTGTCTTCGACGCAGGGGCGGATCCACCCACTCAGGTGGGTGGGCGGTCACATTCCTTGAAAAAGGTTTTAGGGTTAAATTTTGCGTAAAATCTCGACCGCACCCCTTGAAAAAATTCAACCGCACTCCTTGAAAATTTTCAACCGCCCCCTTTAAAAAAAATCTTATGAATTTAAAAATAATGTGAACATTGATTTTTATTAAAATATAACCTAGTGTATATAATTATTCTTTAATCACTTTATTTAACAATTTAACCCAATAACTTTCACTTAACAATTTAGCTATTAGCCCACTAAACATTCCATTGTAACCCAAACCCAATTAACTCAACCCAAGCCCAATTAACCCAACCCAATTAAATTTGAAGTTAAATAAATTAACCCAACCCAACAACCCCTTCCAATTCTTTCTCCCACTATTCCTCTTCTGATCGCGCAGTGACCGACGCACGAAAGCAATCAACAAGCACGACGACAGCAGCTGCATTCTCAGCGAAAAAGCTTGATTCCGGCCACCCCACTACCTGGAATACAAAATTTAACGAGGTACCCTCGTTTTTTTTTATGTGGTTTTAGGAGAGATAGAGTTATAGAGATATTAAAAGGGTTTGAAATTTTTATGTTTTTGATGAAATTTTTTTTGTTGTTCTAGACTTTACTAGCATGATTTTGTTATTTTGATTTTTTTTTGTTGTTCTAGACTTTACTAGAGCTTGAAAATTAAAATTGAGAATTATGGATCGATTTATATGTGATAGAAACCATGAGTAGAGAAGTTTTGTCGAGATTTCTCGTGAGGAACCATTAGAAAAGTAACTATTGATGATGTTTTGCATAGATTTCAAAAAATGAAAACCTGTATGACACAATTTTAAACATGTTTATACTGATGTTTGACATGTTTTTTATGGTTATATAAATTTTAGTTTGATGTTCTTTTGTTTTACATGACACAACCCGATATAAACCGATTTATATATATATACACAGGGCCCTAAAATCTTTAAAAATATTCCGCACCCCCATAGAAAAATTTCTGGGTCCACCACTGCTTCAACGTATGAGCTCACGGATTTGTTTTTTGGTCGCCTCAGTTGTCCATCCATCCGGGTATTACTCGTCTACTCCCACCTAAGCAAGCTTAAGTTTTCATGTACCAATAACCTCTCCTAACCACGGTAGAAGTGAATTCCATATAATAAATACTACTTGTTACATCTCGTTTTGTTGTTTTAGCATGGTGACATATTAAGAAAACACCAACTAAAATCAAAATATTACATTAAGAAACACCAACTAAAATCAAAATATTAACAAAGCTACGCATGTGTCATTATGGATATGGTGAAATTACTACTGCATAATTATAAATCCATTCATAATGTGCGTGTATAATACAAAAGAAAAAAGAATTTAGCAATTTTTCAAGTAAAAATGATGTTTTACTCAACGTAAAATGTTTCTAGAAATGTCTGGAAATTTATAAAGAATATTTTTATTATTATTAATTGTTTATGCAGATGTATGTTAGGCGAATTGACAAGAATCTGAAAGAACCAATTACACAAATACAAATGTTTACGTAGTTTTAGATGATCGTATGAGTTGCCTACTTATATAGGTTTGAAACGGAGATTTTATTTATATATTTAATTACAAATATGCATGTGCGTAACTATAAAATCCTAGCAAATGTTAGGTGAAGTGATAAATAAACTAAAACTAGACAATCAAGACACGGCCCTAGCAACTATGATGTACCGTGAAACAATTGGTATGTTCTAGAAGCTTATACGACGTCCGAAACGGATCACTCAAAATTTGGATAGAGTACGACCTTGCATCTTGAGAGCGGTAAATAACTTTTGTTTTTACTTTATAATCTCACTAGGTTATCACCCGTGTGCGACACAGGTAGAAAAAATTATTTATATGCGACACGGTTAGAGAAATTTATTTATATGCCAAAACATTTCCCTTAGTAAATAGAGTCCCCTCTAAAAAAAAATCAACCAAATTATAAGTGTTTAAATATATTAAATAAACTTTGGTGTAGATACTATTCTACTATGCGGTAGCAATGGCGGATCCATTTTTTTTCCATTGAGGGTCAATCACGGGGCTTAACCAAACTTTCAAGGGGACAATCAGGACTTTTTCCAAATAACGCTTTGAACTTTTAGACTTCATTTGAACTTTTAATAAGATTTTAATAAGTGCAAACTTCACCAAATCCTCAAGACACAAAATCCTCTAACATACCTTTTCAATCTACATGTTTTAACTAATTATGCATTTGTAAGAAAAAAATATAAGCATCTTTAAAGTATTGAGACGGCTGCAACTTCACCAAATCCTCAAGACACAAAATCACGAAACTCGGCTGGGAACTCCACTCGAGTTGGCCCACCACCAACCAACTACCCGAAGGGAGTAGATCATAGTTCGATGAAAGTTTTGCATCCGGCTGAAGAATCAAGAATTTTCCCATCAGAGCATACAACAAATTCTGTCACAAAAACAAACAATTCGTACTACAAGGACAAACCTAAAGAATATACAAAGTTGTATCAACTTTTCTACCTAGTTATCAAGGCAGGGGTGATTTAGGAAATTCCCATTAACTACTTTAAGAAGCTCAGCTACACGACTTGGATATTTGCAAGAAAAGGCTCCGGGCACAATGTCACGATACATTGTGATTGCTTGAATACTAACTTCACCCTTCACCAATGTTGTTTTGAGAAGATTAAGATTTGAAAGGAATAATGTTCTTTGTTTGAAAATACAAATAAGAAGCAACCAAGGCTGCAATATTATACACCGTGGAAGCACTTATTAGAGTCTGTAATGTTTAAGTAGTTTTCCAGGCTGCACAAAGGAGAATTAAAACAAATTTCAAGATATCATTTTAATTGCAGTTACAAAACGTCAGATTTTTTCACTATTCTTAAGCTAATATAGCATGCATCATTTCAAATGCAACAGATAATATCAACTCTTGCTAGACAGCGAAAAACTAACCTAAATTAAACTTAGGTACCCGAACTACATTTCAAGTAACAATCAACAAATTAATCCATACAAAACCACATAAACAAAACCTATATATATGTATAGGGTAAGGTTATTGTAAAAAAGGTTAAAAGTGTGAGAAGTGTGAGAAATATTGTGGAGATGACATGCGTCCTCAATCTAAATTAATTCAAAAGGGTAAACAAGTAATTTTATCATTGATTCAATTAATTTAAAATCTTCCATAACCGCCACCTTATTTATATGAATATGATTTTTTAAAAGATCTCTATAAAAACACTATGAATAACACTGCAACCACTATTCAGCTCGTATATAACATCATTCAATAATTATATAACATCATTCAATAAGTATATAACACAATTCAATAAGTATATAACACCATTTTAAAGATCTCTATAAAAACACTACGAATAACACTGCAAAATCACCATTTAGCACATATATAACACCATTCAATAATTATATAACACCATTCAATAAGTATATAACACCATTCAATAATTATATAACACCATTCAATGAGTATATAACACCATTCAATAAGTATATAACACTATTAAAGACACTACCTCCATTTCCAGAATGTGTTCTTAGTATAATGTTCATAGTATGGTTATTGTACATGGTGTTTTAAACATGCATGCATGGTGTTTTACATCAGCATGCTAGTAGATGTTCCAGATTCTATATGTTAAAACACCATTGTGTTTTAAAACCTACATTCCAGTAGATAAAAAACACCACGTTTTCCAGTATGTGTCACAATACAATTAAAACACCACTGTATGAACATAGACAAAATATCATGGACTAAACATCTGATCAAAACATATTTTTTTCTCTATATAAGTATAGCAATAGGGTACTCATATTAAAGATAAAAAAAAACACTCGTTATTACAGTGTAATTTAAAAAAAAAGTTACGTATAAAAAGTTATTGACGTTTAAAAAAGACGGAGGGAAATTGCATGTGCATTAATGTTAGTTTCTTAATTTAAAAATGTTAAATTTAGCTGTATACCCTTAATCTAGAAAATTTAATATGTTTAATAGTAAACATTACTTACAATTTTGTCATTATGATTTCAACCATTAGATCTTTGATCTAATGGTGTAGATTCTTTCTTACCTTTCTCACAAAAAACTTCTTTTTTACAGGAACCTCTACATATGTGTATATATATTATATAGGGTAAGATTCATTTGAGAACCATCTTTATTGCAAGAACCACGGGAACCAATGTGAATAGAATAAAATAAATCTACCCCACCCCATCACAACCCAAAAACCTAAACACCCCCACCTCCCCCCCCCCTCCCCCCCAAAAAAAAAAACTAAACCTCCCCAAAAAAACCTAACACCCCCACTCCCAAAAAACCTAAAAAAAAAAACCCCACCCGCACCCCCCAAAAACCTAACACCCCCCCCCCCCAAACACCCCCAAGCTAAATGCTAAAAACTAAACCATAAAAAAATTTGTGTGTTTTTATTATTTTTTTAGGTATTTTTGGTTGTGTTCACACTGGTTCTCGCAATAAAATGGTGGTTCCTAAATCCTAACGAATCCTTCTCCTATATATATATCCTAACGGATCCTTATATATAGGAGAACGATCCGTTAGGAACCACCCTTTATTACGAGAACCAGTTTGAACACAACCAAAAATACCTTAAAAAATCTAAAAAAAACACTCAATTTTTTTTTAATATTTAAAAAAAATCGCTATATTTCATCACTAAAAACAAAAAAAAAATCGAGTAATAATTATCTATGCGCATGTGCATATGTATCATTTCTTTGACAAATTCTGTAATACATTACTAATATTAGACAATTGCACTTCCATTTACACTACCATTCATAATACACTACTTTTTACATTAACAATATTAGAAATGCACATGTGCATCTATACGTATGAACATGTTATAACGTGTTTTGCTACACTACTTTGAATACACTTTCCCTTTCATCTATCATACCATCCATAATACACCATCATTACCTCCTATCATCCGTAATACAATACCATTACCTCCTACCATCCATAATACAATACCATTACCAATATTTCACTTTATTACATGTACATCAACACACTTTATACCATCCAAACAACATATTATATCATAAAGTGACAAATATAATCAAACCATCAACCACTAAATATAACTAACCAAAAATCATGTATATGGCCTACTTCATCATTTAAAATCACAATTTTTTTGTACAAAAACACGTTATATCATGGTTATACATAAAGATGCACATGTGCATTTTAATATTGGTAATGTAAAAAGTAGTGTATTATGGATGGTAGTGTAAATGAAAGTGCATTTGTCTAGTACGGGTAATATATTACAGAATTTGTCTAAGAAATGATACATACGCACATGTGCATCGATAATTGTTACTGGAAAAAAAAAGTTTTTTTTAGTAACGAAATATAGCGATTTTCTTAAAAAATATTTAAAAAATTTTTGTGTGTTTTTTAGATTCTTTTAGGTATTTTTCTGTGTTCATATTGGTTCTCGCGGTTCTCGCATTAAAGGTGGTTCTCGCATGAACCCTACCCTATATATATATATATATATATATATATATATATGTATGTATGTATATAGGGGAGGGTTATCTTGAGAACGCTAAATATTGTGAGAACCGTGAGAACGAATGAAAAAACTAATCAAAAACGAATTTTTTTAATACAAACCTCATTCTAATTAAAATACAACATCAAGAAAGAATCCACAACATCAAATAATTCATTTCTCCTCTCAAAATCACTCTTACTAGATTTTTTTACACATGTGTAAATATAACAAATTTACACATGTGTAAATGACAAACCTACACATGTGTAAATTTTCGTTATCTACGAATTCATGTAAATTTAAACGTGTAAATTTAATTTATAACATTTTATTCGAATAATAATGATAAGTGTAAAAAGAAATTTTGAATTTGAATTGTTTTTGACAATGTTCTCGTGGTTTTTTATTCGTTCTCACGGTTCTCGCGATATTTAGCGTTCTCACTTAAACCCTTCCCTATATATATATACTATAAGGGCAGGATTTAGGGAAAAAGCCTAAAAGTTAGAAAACGGTGAGAACGCCCCTCATCCGTTGGATGGAAACAATCTATGGATTAGAATGGCGCGGTGGCATTTTCGTAAATAACATCAATTTTATTATTTGGACGTGCTTCATTAAGGGTAAAAGGGTCTTTTTACTGCTCTAATACAAAACGCCAAACTAATGAGCAAAACGCCATTTCAAATTCCCGCCTTAACCTACATTCCATACACATCAGTCACTTCCCGATGAAACGTCATATTTATCTAAAATGCCATTAATACAAAATGCCATACCTTAATGATAAAACGCGTTACAGATTTAACAGATAGATGTGAACAAATAGTAACTGAAAGTTAATTATTAATATTTATTACAAAAAAATTCCTCCTAAACTATGAGCAAAAACATCATTATATAAACGACGTTACCATCACTTCCATTGATCATACTAAAAACGTCATCTTTAACCAAAACGGCAAATTAAAAAAAATTTAAAAAAAAAACTCTGAAAGGAAGAAAAATGGCAACCATCGTTTCATGATATACCCTGAGAATCAGAAGATTTGTAATCCGTTTTTGACAACAGAAGAAAAGTGTTCGTTAAAACAATCAAAACCATATTGAACTTGGAAGAAGAAGTACAGAGGGGGATCCTAACACTTGGCGTCCCTCTTGATAACCATTGTGATAAACACACATACGGTTATAAGAAGATTAACCAGAAAATTTAGACCAAACAAAGCAAATGCAAAAATGGACCCAGTCATTAGATCATGGCGTTTTGATGAATATACTGACATGGTCACCGTTATATGTGACAACGGGGAGCAGGAAGACTAAATGCTTGAAAACATCATGAACAAACAGGGTCTTGGGTTTCTGGAGGAGTTACACAACGCAACATGTTTGAAGCGACACGTGGCAGCCACGTCAGCAGAGAAGAATTTTCCCTTCAAGCCCCAAAGGGTGCATTGTGGAAGGGGGCGTGGAAGGGTGGCGTGAAGCGACACGTGACATTCACTTTTTTATTTATTTTATGTTAAAAAATTAAAAATAAAACAAATCTATTAAATTAAGAAAAAAACATTAATATTAAATAGAGAAAAAACATTACTAAAAAATTATATAAATTTAAAAAGAACAATACATAAATTAAAAAGAAAAACATTTTTTTAATTATCATCTTCGTCATTATCGTTTCGTGGAGCACCCAAAATGTCTTCAACTAAATCCGCTCGAAGGTTGTGATGTATCTGGTTATCATAAATTTCCCGTGCGTTCAATTCCATCATTTCATCACCGATGTCTTCAGTATTTGGTTGCGTCTCCTCCCGATAGTACTCGCAAATTATGCGTTCTGAATTCTCTAAAATCAGCATGTTATGTAAAATAACGCACGCGTACATCACATTTATAACTCTATATTTTTCCATAATCCTACACGGCATGCTCAAAACACGCCATCTTTTATTCAAAACACCAAAGGCTCGTTCGATGTCTTTTCGTGCCGCTATTTTGAGCACTATTAAACTTCGTTCTTTTTTCATCTCACATTGTACCCTCTGTAGGTGATTTTACAAACACATCAAATTTTGGGTAAATTCCATCAATTAGATAATAATTGTATTTGTACTCCACACGGTTTACAAAAAAGAAGCCTTCGATCCAACACGATTTATATAGTCGTTGAAAACCGGGTGATTCATTAAGAATATTTAAATCGTTATACGAACGAGCCATATCAAAGAATGCATAAAAAATCCAAAGATCTTGTAATACAATCGCTTCAAGCATCATAGCCAATTTTTTATGATATCCACTATTGTGTTGTCCGCGCTGCGCAGTTGAGCAATTTTCCCATTCCCATTTCATACAATCTAAACTACTAATCATCCCAGGGAAGCCATGTCGATCTTCATGAGCCTCCAAAATTTGTTGTATGTCACCAAACGTGGGTTTTCTTACATATCTATACTATATAATAAAAGAAACCTGATTTGGGACACATGTCATTCAATGAGGGCATTAACTATTTATAGATAAATTTTAAATTTAAAATTAAAAAGATTTAAATATTATATTTGAATTTTATCTTGATTGTAAATGTAAAGTCTAATATAAATTTCGTAATAAAAAAATAAAATCAATACCGAAACTTAAGAATTTAAAAAAAATAATGCTTAATCAAAGAAACTAATAGATAAATAAATAAATAAAAAGACTTATTTGATAATTTTATATAATTTTTAAGCTGATCAGCTGATGTCGAATGTTTTCAACTTTCAGCAAGTAGTCTTCAAAGCCCAAAAAAAAGCATTTCAAAAAATATAAAATGTTTTATTAAGTTTTCAATTGGGCCATGAATCGAATTTTCAAAAGCCCAATGTAATTAAATAATAGAGTTAAATGTGATTTTAGTACATGTGGTTTGGTCATTTTACCAGTTTAGTCTAAATGTTTGAAACGTTGTCATTTTAGTATAAATAGTTTCAAACGTTGCCATTTTAGTCCACTCCTACTGAATATTATTTAGTTTAATATCTTATATTATAGATAATCATTCTACTAAATATTATTAGTTTAATATCTTATGGATAATTATTATTTAGTTTAATCTCATTCGCATTTATAATATTATTTACTTGAATTAATTATATTTGAACGTTTAGTTTAGTTTGGTATCAAATAGATTTTACGAAACTTAAAATAAAATTAACTAATATTATTTATCATTTGTACATTTACGGAGTTTTAAATAAAGGGTTAAATTTATTAAGACTTCGTTAACAAATTTTGCAACAACAGAATAATCTATTTTTATCATGAAAACCAAACACGGGGTTTTTTAAGGATATATATGTTTTATTATTTAGTACAGAAAATTACATTTATTCAAACCGTGTAATGCGCATATTTTTATTTGGTATATAAAATTACATTTATTAAACCCGTGTTATAAATGAGGTTTTTTAAAGATGTATTATTTTATTATTTGGTAAACAATATTACATTTATTCAACCCGTGTAATATACGTGGTTTTAGAGATATAACTTTTTTATTTCGTATATAAAATTACATTTATTCAACCAGTACAATATGGTTCTTATAGATATAACCTTTTATAATTTAATATATAAAATTATATTTATTCAACCCGTACAATAAATGAGGTATTTAAAATATATTATTTTATTATTTAGTATATAAAATTTATTTATTCAACCCCGTGTAATACACGGGGTTATAACCTAGTTTAAGTATATATCAATGACATATTCACATAAATAATGAAGACTTTTCCTCGCCACTCGTTCCGACATTTTTAAATAGTCATCCATTGTGTCGGAACTCATGCCATAAGCCAATTGTCTAATTACGGTCGTGACTTTTTTGCAACGTGCTAAATCCCATACTACCACGCGCATCGGGTTTTTGTTGGAGAATTCATATTTATTATGTAAATCGTTTGCTATTCTTAGAAATAAACCTCGACTCATACAAAAACGGCCCCAAAAACTCCTATCATCATATGTTGGGTTGGATGAAAAATAATACTTACCAATAGGTCATGTGCGGTGAGCCTATTGCGTGTTACATATTTCCTCCTTTTAGGTAGTAAAGTCCCTTCGTCTTCAAATTTAGTTTGAACAACTTTCTGAACCGTTGATATTATTAACTCGGTCCTTCATTAGACGATGATGAAAATGAAAGAAGCTTTTCAAGCGAAGACGATGACGATGAAGATGATGAACTTGAGCAATCCATTTTTTATACAGAATGATAAAATTGAGAGTGAAAAAATATGTTTGTATGGAGAAATAAGTTGGATTTGTTGTGTGTGTATGAAGAAATAAATTTGGATTGGTTTAACATACAGTGTTTTTTGAAAAATCATCTTTTTTTTTTAATTCATGTTGAACGGACAATTTTTTTGGTCCAATAGATCCCTGCCACCTCACCACCTTACACCCCTCCACCTTGAGCAACATTCCAAAGCCACCATCACCATGCCATGACCACACCATAGGAAGGGCGGTGTGCCGGCGTAGTTGAAGCCCCATACCACCCCTTCCACACCCCAAACCGTTCGGTCTTAGCAACATTTTTTACACATAAACCAACTATCAAATTGCACATGCAAGAAATTGAAAACACACAATTTTTACAGTGGACAACCACCATGCCACCAGACTAGACCATTCATGCTACTTTTTCTTGTTCTTTGGCTTTTTTTTTTGTTAGCACTATAACTTTTCACCACCTTTTGTAATCAACAGTTTACTACTATTACGATTCTACCTTTTTATTTAGTTATAACTTTGATTCCCTTAACCACCTTATGTTATATGTTATATGATTATTGTATATACCAGTGGTGAAGCTTAGACGAAAACTCAGTGAGGACCTGAATCTCAAAATTCGAATCGGTGGAAGTCGAACTCTTAAATCCAATATTTTACAGTACAAAAAAATTCAAAAATTTTCGGTAAAATTAACACTACGAGCGAAAAGTCGGTAGGGGTCTAGGCAACCTCAATAAAGCTTCGCCAATGTATATCACATGTCAATAAAAAGGTTTGAAGAGTCAAGTGTCTTAAGTGTCTTAAGAGGAATAACCTTTCTATCTCTAGAGGAAAGATTTGCCTTCATCCTCTCCAATACCATACAATTAGCTTCGCATGAGATTTTTTTACTTGTTACGTTGTTTTGTTTCTTTGTAAGATTGACCTTAGATGTGATAGAATTGAAAGAACCTTATATGTGATAGAATTGAAAGGAGAGAAACAAGATGATAGCTATGAACAATGTTTTCCATATTACTAAATAACTCACCAAGATCCTATTTTAGTAACAAAGGTAACAATATAAGATAACTATGAAGATGACGAACTAATGATAATGCTAACAAACTAATGATAATGACTCCAATATATGTAATAAATATACACTACTACAAAATAGAGCTTTAGACGATGTGAATTGGGTTTTAAGACGGTGTTTTCGGTGTTTTCAACACCGTCTTAAACTGCACTGGTTTAAAATCAAGTATTATTAGACGGTGTTCTATTTGAACCCCGGCTTAAACTCAAGTCTTTTTAGACGGTGTTCAGTTTGAACACCGGCTTAAACTTTGTGAACCTCGTCTTAACACCGTCTTATAAACTTAGTGAACCCCGTCTTTTAATTCAAACACCGTCTTATAAACTGCTAAAAAAATACATTTACTGAATACATATTTTCCAAAAATACATTTGCTGGAAAAAGAAATACACCAAAAATACATTTGCTGGAAAAAAAAATACATCAACCTCATATACACCAATGCAACATTTTCAAATCAAACCAAAACAATACACATTCAAATCCAAAATAAACCCCACATCCAATTCGGAAATAAACCCGTCAAATTACAATCATTTGTGAATACATAACAAACTACACATAAGCTAAACTAACAGAATACCTAACTCGCTAAAAAACTTCGGCATCAACGTCATCAACAAAACATCTATTTCGTTATCCGTAGCCACTCTCGTGTCGTGCCACATCTAAAATAAAAGTAGATAGAAAGAGTTATTACAAATATTATAGAATAAATCTAAAGGCAAAGAGAAAAACCGATAACAACATCGGCAATAAAGCTATGTATATATTTACATGTTATATACATCTAAACCTTCTAAGTTTAAAAAAAAAATAAATAAACAGTTAAGTAATAAATTGATAAACAAGTATATTTTACTTACTTCATCGGGAAATTGGTTTTGATACAAATTGACAAAGTCAAACATATGTTGGAGAACCATGTAGCCGCATTCCCATCTACCCTTTTGTTGCTTACACTGTAATAAATTAACAAATTATTATTTAAAAGTAACGAAAATCAAACAATTTAGAAATAACAAACACACATACATCAACCATTGTGTAGTTGAACTCGGATCCTAAGGCGGTAGGAATTAGGCTTGAAAGACGATAGTTAGAAGCATTCTTTTCGCCTTTTATCTTTGTTGAATCCAAAATATAAACATGTCCTATGTGTTGGGCAATGATGAACAAAGACCAATGGTTGCTACAAAATTAGCGTTATAGAATAGTTAGGTGAATCATAGCAATAAAATAAAAGCAAGTTAACTAAAAAAAACTTACTCAGCCAAATGCGGTGCAAGAATGAAATCTTTATCGACATGATGAGTCGCTAAACTGAAAATGTGATCTTCAACCTCTCTAGGATTTCTTTTGCACATATCACCTGTGATTGCATTCACATTTAAAAAGGCGCATCGGTTGCGTTTTTTAGCCTCTGACTCCTTATAAAAGTACCTTAAAACAAGAATAAAATATATGATAAAACTAAATAAATTCAGTTATATCTATACAATATTATAGTGATAACAACTTACAATGTAAACTAAAACACAATGGTAAGATCAACCCAGTCTTTGACAAATAATGCTAACATTGATTCAACCTCAATATAGGTACCACTTTTGCTAGGAAACATATTCTCAGGAGCTGAATATGGAAGTGTAGTAGCCCAGTCGTTCCCGATGTATCCACCTAGTCGACCAACCATATTCTTATGCCATTCGGGTCTTAGTTCGATCAATTGCAAATGTAACTTCACTTTTTCGGCTTGTTTTTCTTGATATGTCAATTTAGATTGAACCTGTTTTCGGCTAAATGAGATAGAATATTCAAAAAGCAGTCCCAAAACGGGACAATCCAAAATTTATCTCTATTAGATAAATTTTAAACGGGTAATTCTAAAGGGTTATCTAAATATATATTTATACACCTATATGTAAATGTAAATATAAATAACATCTATATGTTAATAAAAATATAAATAACATCTAATTGTTATTGAATAATGTTTTATTAAATTTGACAAAATCCACGAGTCATTTTGGTGATTATTACTTTTTTCTCCAATTTTCGTGGTTTATTATTCTAGATCAATAGTCGGTTGTTGAGAGCATTGTAGCAAAACCAATAGTGTTAATTTAGACACATTGATAGGTTACTAGTAGAATGTAACATTAACTTCAAAACCATAAATATTAATATTTTATATTTCACTAAAAACATATTACAACAAGATTAAAACTTAAACATACTTTATTACTATATATAAACTAATTTTTGTATACAATGTACTAGTGATTTATCAAAACAAAGCAAGAAAAAATCAAATTTGAATTTTTAACAACATATAATTCAACATGATATAACTACTATTTATAAAACTAAAAAACATTAAATAACATATGTAAAGAGAAAAAAAACTAACCTTGAAACTTTGTAAGGTTGTTAATGGTGAAATTGAATGAAGATAAAGAAGTTGTTATGAGAGAGATGGAGAAGATGAAGAAGTTTTTATGAGGAAGATGGAGAAGATGAAGAAGTTGTTATGAGGAAGATGAAAGGAAAGAGATAAGGTTTTGGTGGTTGTTATTTGATCAATCTTTTTTCAGTTTATAAGACGGTGTTCACAGACAACACCGTCTAAAGGATGCAGAAATTAGTTTATAAGACGGTGTTTAAGCATTAGACGGGGTTCTCGAATATTTATAAGACGGTGTTCAGAAACAACACCGTCTAAAGGTTGGAGAAATTAGTATAAGACGGTGTTTAAGCATTAGACGGTGTTCTTCTGAATTTTATTGAATATTTTATTAAAAAGAGTAGTTTTAAGACGGTGTTATTACTTTAACGCCGTCTAAAAAAATCGTTGACACCGTCTAATGCTACATTTTGTAGTAGTGATATAAAAGTAAATATAGCGAATGAAAATATATGCAAATAATGATAATTGTTGGCCACAGGCTTCCAATAACGAACACACAAAACCAAACACAAACGATTTGGAGACTAACACATCTCATATTCTTTATTATTAAACTCAACTCGGCAAATAAAACTGAATACATAACCCTATATTTATACTAAACATAAACTATTTCTAGTTCAACTCAAACTCTAATTTAAATAAACCTATCTAATAAACAAATAATTCAAACTAATTTTATCTCTAACTAACTTGAATTATCTTTAACCCATATTAACTTTCTGGATAATCCTTCAAATCAGAATTATCTTTTCAATAATAACTCCAATATATGTAATCTATCTACTATAATAAAAGAAAGCAATTTTGGGACACTTGTCATTATTCTAGACCATCCTTAATTGTAGATAATTATTATTTAATTTAAATTATTAAATATTAAAATTAATATAAATCTTATCAACTCTAAATCATTGGCATAAACTTAAATTCAAATCGTAAAGTCTTATCTAAACTAAAAAGCATTGTTTCACTTAACTTAACAGTAGATAAACATGCGTATTATTTATTGTTAATGTTATTATTGTTAAGTATGAGAAATTATATTAAATAACTTATTAATCAAACCAAAAATTTTAAATAGTATTAACCTAATTTAAAAAAATAATAAAAAAATCCTTTTTGATTTAGAAAGATTTTTTTAACAATAGATAAACCCGTGTAATACACAGGGTTTTTAAAGATATAACATTTTTTTATTATTTGCTATATAAAATTAAATTTATTCAACCCGTACAATACACAAAGTATTTTTTAAATATAATTTTTTTATTATTTAGTATATAAAATTACACTTCTTCAACCCGTGAATACACAGGGTTTTTTTTAATGATAACTTTATTATTGTTTGGTATATAAAATTACTTTTATTCAACCCGCACAATACGCGAGGTTCTTAAAGATATAATTTTTTTAGAGTTAATTACATAGTTAGTCCATGTGGTTTGCACAAAGTAATATACTTAGGTACTAATAGTTTAAAATCACCTTCTAGGGTATTAAATTTTAATTTTGTAACGTTTGGAGGTATTAACGTTAATTGTTTGTTAAACTATTAGTACCTAAGTATGTTATTTTGTGCAAACCACATGGACTAACTATATTAATACCCTAGAAGTTAATACCTTCAAAGGTTACAAAATGAAAAGTTAATACCCTACAAGGTGATTTTAAACTATTAATACATAAGTATGTTATTTTGTGCAAATCACATGGACTAACTATGTAATTAACTATTTTTTATTATTTAATACATAAAATTATATTTACTCAACACATGTAATAAATAAAATTTTTAGAAATATATTATTTTTTATTTAGTATATAAAATTACATTTATTAAACCCGTGTAATACACGGTGTTCTAACCTACTAAATATATAAAAGCTAATATAGCTATGATATGTAATAAATATATAAAAACAAAGAGAGTAGTAGAGAGATCCTTGGTGAGAATGTCAATAATTTGAGAAGCAACCGAAACATAACAAACTCCAAGAGCCTTTGCAAATGCCATATTCACGGTGAACTCTAAGTCAAACTTGGGGTGTTTCATGCAATGATGAAACAAATAACTGATAGCCATATAAGTAGCTTCGATGTTGTCACACGTATGGGTAAGATGTATGCAAAGCTTGTGAAGAACGGAAATAATTTAACAGATCTTAACTATGTGTGACCAGGTGTACGATGTTAAGTCTTTATACTAGACGAGCGTTTGTGTCATGTTTGAACTCTAACTGATCTTTAACATGTCATTTAAAAGAAACTTTACACAATGATGACCAAATTTCTCATATGCTCCAACTAGGTTATAACCACGTGTATTACACGGGTTGAATAAATAAATTTTATATACTAAATAATAAAATAATATATCTTTAAAAACCTCCTTTATTGCATGGTTTGAATAAATTTAATTATATATACGTATATATATATATATATATATATTAAATAATAAAAAGTTATATCTATAAGAACCATATGTATTGTACGAGTTGAATAAATGTAATTATACCAAATAAAAAAATGTTTACCTTTAAAACCATGTGTATTACACGGGTTGAATAAATGTAACATTGTTTACCAAATAATAAAAAAGTTATATCTTTAAAAACCCTTGTGTATTACACAGGTTGAATAGATATTATTTTATATACCAAATAATAAGAAAATTATATTTAAAAAAAACTAATGGATATACTCGGTACGCCATAGATATGGTGATTACGGAGATGATTATTGAAAAGAATATACAGTGGTAAAACATCTTATTCAAGAAGCAAATAAGCAGCTATTTGAGTGATAAAACATAAAAGAGATTATATTTTAAAAACACCCGAAATAAATCTAATTTTATATATAAAGTAATATACACGTTGTTTAAAAATTATGTAATAAAATCAATATAATAATTTTTTTAATAATGAAAATAAAAATAAACAATATATTATCACAAAGTTTGGTTTTAATGATTAAACTAAATAATATTTAGTAGGAGAGTTATCTATAATTAATTAGAACAGATTAAACTAAATAATGATTATCCATAAAAGATTAAACTAAATAATAATTATCTATAAGACATAGCCTAATATGATGACAAGTGTCCCAAAAATGGTTTCTTTTATTATATGTATAGATAAAAGCACTTAAAGTTTTTTTTACTCTCTAAAGTCACGTAACAATTTTTTATTTATTTTTGAGTAAATTGCTAAAATTATCACTGACGTTTATTTACATTTGCTAGATCTATCTAAAAAATGTTTTTTTCTCATAGGAACCAGTGAGGTTTCAAAAAAGTTGCTAAATTCATTCAAAATGACTAATACTCTTAACAATGCTAAGTTGACAGAGGGGTAATTTAGTCATTCTTTTAATTTATTTAATTTACCCTTTTTTAACAGGTTATTACATTCCCACACCCTTTTATAAACAAAACCCTAAAACCTAATTGTTGTAGTTGACCTCAACCCTAAAACCTTTTAATGAGGCTATTAATGGTTCAGACCTCTTACTGGTTCAACACTTAATGATTCAGACTGTTTGGTTCGTGAGCAGATGTCTGAATGGTTCAGACATTTACCTCTGAATGGTTAAGTTTTATACTGAGTCTGAACCATTAAGAGCCTCATTAAGAGGTAAACAAACAGTCTGAACCACTAAGTATTGTATGAATTTTTTTATTAATATGTGTATATTGTGAGGAAACAATGAGCAAAATGCTAAAACGAATAGAAAACACGTTTGTGGAACAACTATTCGTTTTACTAGTTAAGTGTGAGCATGTGTCGTTTGTCTTTGATTATAATTTGATTATTAGCTTAAAACCTAATCTATAAAAGATGTTTTTGTTATCACCTTTTATAAATGATCGGTTTCAATTATAAATTTCAGATGTTAGTGATATTAAACACTAGTCTTTAGCCTCTGCGTTGCATGGAGGTGATGTAAAACCGTGCTACCAGCCGAGTAGCAACCGAACGGCGATCAAAATGATATTAAAATAAGAATTCTAACATAAAGCGGCTTACATGACGTGAAACGTAGATAAAGTCGAATTTATACCGACACATATTAAAAATTCAAGAACTAAAAAAAACCTGAGAGAGCAAATGTGACCACTAAACACCGTGCTAAGAATCGACCGAACAACGATCATATCCGCGAAAAAAGCCTAAAACAAAAACTAATAAAAAAAACTAAACTCAATCAACTATGGGGAAATGAAAAACATTAAAGTTCACCAAAACAAAAAGAAAAAAAATACATAAACACAAAGGACAAACCAACAAAAGACAAAATATGCACTATTTCTCGATACCGATACATATTAAAAAGTAAAGGTGTAAAAAAAAACTTGAGCGATCAAATGTGACCACTAAACAACGTGCTAAGTAGCAACCAAACGACGACCATATACTGGAAAAAGTCCAAAAAAAACTAATAAAAATCGAAACTCATTTAACTATGGGGAAAATTATAAGAACCGATTTTTATAATAAAAATAAATAATATTAAAGTTCACCAAAGAAAAAAATAGAAAAAAAAAACATTAGCATAAAGGACAACCCACAAAAAAATAGACACTATTTCTCAAATGTTAGAAATTAATATATAAATAAATAAATAAATGATTTATATATAGATAATAGATAATATCGATGATAATAAATAATTGATATTATGTTGAGTTACAATTCATATATTTTATTATAATCACAGTGTTTTATACTATTTATAGTTTATAATATCATTAATTTTTAAGAATTCATGTGTTGATTTAAGAGAGCTCGGGCTCGAGCTCGGCTCGTTTGTATTTTATCAAGCTCGAGCTCGGCTCGGGCTCGACTCGTTTATTATCTATTAATTAGTATATTAAATAAAAATAATATATATAATAGAGTTTTTAGGCTTGCGAGCTCGATAAGTAAAGCTCGGGCTCGGGCTCGTTTACTAAATAAGCTTATTTTTAGGTTCGAGGTCGGCTTGTAAACAAGCTTAAATAAGCTCGGCTCGACTCGGCTCGTTTACACTAAGGCTCGATAAAGCTTGACGAGCCTAACGAGCTTCACATGTAAAGCTCGAGCTCGGGCTCGATAAACAAACGAGCTTTGTTTTGATTCTCAAGCTCGATAAGGCTCGGCTCGTTTCGAGCTTTTTCTCGAGCCGATCTCGAGTAGCTCGCGAGCCGCTCGGCTCGTTTGCACCCCTAGGTATAAGTAAGGATAAACGAGTAAACGACAACTACATGTTACTAGTGAAAAAATATAATTAAAACTTTACGACATATAACATATATATTATTTATTTAGATTAGTTTAGTTATTTATAAAGATAAAGAGTAAACTTCTGTTTTGCTTTCTGTGGTTTGGTCGTTTTAATGGTTTTACCCCAATCATTTAAAAACGGATTTTCCTCCAATTATTTACTATTTTTTCCCATTTTGCTCCTCGCCTCTAACTCCATCCAAATTGTTTGTTAACTGAAAGGGTATTTTGGTAACATAATACCCTTAGTTTTATACTTGAAGTTACCAAAATACCTTTTTAGTTAACAAACAATTTGGACGAAGTTAGAGACGGTGCGTAAAATGATAAAAAGATAGTATACTATTGGAGGAAAATGACTGTTTTTAAATAATTGAGACAAAATCATTAAAACGATCAAACTACAGAAAGCAAAACAGAAGTTTACTCAAACATAAAACTATAACACAAGTGTAAAGATGAATGACTTAAATACTCATTACCTAACCATCGATTTATCAATCGAATTGTTTATTCTGATTCTGGTTTTTCTATATCGATTCGGTTTGTTTTCTTCTCGCCCACGATTTACGTTTTAATCATATTAAATTGTATATTCAAGTGTAGATGCTCTTTATTCTAAAAATAGTTAATTTTATTTTAAGAACAAAAAGTGGATGCTTGTTTTTTCTTAGTAGTTGGATGTAATCACGCAAAATAGATCGACCTGGTCTGCTGACCGCCATCCATTATACACAACAAAAGAAAAGCCAGCCAAAGGAGTTGAATAAATATTTTTTGCATTCTTTTTTATTTCAAAAAATAAAATAAAATACAATTTTATATTAATATGTGACAAAATGGCCCATGGCTTTATAGCCTAGTGGCATCTTGGTGGTGGGATAAGGCTTTGGGACCAATAGGTCCTGGGTTCGATTCCCATAAGGGGGGTTTTCCCATGTTTATTGGGTTTCCTCCTGAATTGGTGTGGCATTATGCCTAGTGGAGATGGATATGATCGGGTGGTTTCTCTGGTGGCACGATGATACTCCAGTAGTCCGTCAGTGATCCAAATTTGCCGTTCAAAAAAAAAATATGTGACAAAATGAATGTGTACGTAGTGAATGAAAGAAGGCTTCGTCAAATATCGGGATATGGTAAAGTTGTTCCACTCTTATCCCTTCAAGAAAAAAATAACTGTATATTTAAACTAAGTGGTGTTAAACAAATTATGAATTCGATCATTAAACGTTAACTTTTTAATAATCCCAATACACGTTTTTTAATTTTATAACAAACCACGTTTCCAATAACGCGACAAATGAATTCCATGCCGATCGAGAGGTTGAAAGTTGGTAGTAAAGAAACATCATCTGCTATGATTAAAGGTGAAATATTTTTTTTTGAAAGGTTAACTTCATTCACAAACACCCAAGCTCGAAGACCGAGCCAGGAACCAAAACAACACTAAATAATTACAAAATTACACCAATCCGACCACGAGATCGGGTTATTCCTGATTCTATGTTTATACCATAAGAACCCCCAAGATCTAACTTCACTAAATATCTCTTCTACCTTAACCTCTTTTCCCGAAAAAATAGCATTGTTACGCGCCAACCAAATACACCAACAGGCTACCCGAATGATACCTTGTATCATAATCTTTGCTTCAGCCTTGTGAGAACCAGTTTTGTGGACGTCCAGCAAATCACGGACCGAGAAAGCGTAAATAGGGGGAATTCGACACCAGGAACTCACCTTCTGCCACAGCACCGAAGCAACCAGACAAGAAGTGAACAAGTGGACAGGAGACTCCTCTTCCGACCGGCAAAGAGGGCACAAGCCTTCACCAACCGAAATCCCCCTCTTTCGTAAAGCATCCGCAGTGGGAATTCTGCCCATTTCCGCTCTCCACGCAAAAACGTCGCATTTGATTGGGATCCATTTGCACCACTCTAACACAAAACTGTTATCATTCACCGCCCTTCTTTCCAAATGCCGACGAGCCGAGCTAACGGAGAAGCAACCCGAGTTATCGCCTAGCCACCTCCACGAATCCGTTCTGTTGGACAACACAACCGCAGCAATCTCCACAAGGAGAGCATTCAGCTCAGCCACTTCATCCGGCTGGTCCGGGTCGTGCTTCCAAAGCCAATCCCCGTGCACCCGGTCACTAACCGAACAGCACTTCAAAACCTCCAGAGCAAACAATTTAGGATACACTTCCCTAAGCGGGACGTCTCTTAACCAGGGGTCGAGCCAAAAGAGAACCACATTGCCATTCCCGATCACCCCTTTAACAAGTCCCGGAGCCGGGTGCCACCCAACATCGGTTTATTAATGACCGAAGCAATGATGTTCCATAAACCCCCCAAGGATTTCTTAGCAGGAAGAAAGGACCACTTCGAGCAGTTAGAATGAAGAGCATCGATCACATTGACCCAAAGTTTCCCTTTTTCCCATTTATATCTCCAGCCCCATTTACTCAGTAAATCTAAGTTAAAGAAACTTAGTTTACTGATACCCAAACCACCAAACCGTTTCGGCGTCGCCACCTTATCCCATGCGACCCAATGAGTTTTCTTCACCTCGGCACAACCTCCCCATAAAAATTTTTTCATCATCCCTTCAAGATCCTTAATCACTTTGATTGGCGCTTTGTAGAGAGAGAAAAAGTAGTTCGGAAGGCATTGGAGAACAGAGCGAATAAGAGTTATCCTTCCACCTATAGATAACATAGATGATTTCCACAACGCAAGCCTTGACTCAAAAATGTCATAAATCTCCTTCCAATTGCTCAAACGGTTCATGTTAGCTCCCACTTTCAACCCCAAGTATCTAAACGGGAGCGAGTCCGGGGAACACCCAACCACATCCGCCATCGCCCCCACCTCACTATCACTCACCCCTATTCCATAAAGGTTTGATTTTCCAAGGTTGATACGTAACCCTGAGCATGCATAGAAACATCGAAGGACTCTCACAATATTCAAAGCGTTACTGGCGTCCCACTTACCCAGGATAAGGGCATCGTCTGCAAAGAAGAGATGGGATAGATGGGGCCCATCATTCGGGAGACTGATCCCCGACACAACACCGACCTCCCTAGCCTTGTCCAAAAGACAAGATAAGGCCTCCATTGCCACCACGAACAGAAAGGGGGAAAGAGGATCTCCCTGTCTCATCCCTTTATCACACTTGAATTCGAAAGTAGGAGAACCGTTAACCAGGACCGAAGCCCTAGCAGACGAAAGCACACCCCAAACCCAGTTACACCAACGAGACCCAAACCCCATCTGTCTAAGAACGTCAATCACGAACCCCCAGTTGATGTTGTCGTATGCTTTCTCAAAATCAATTTTGAGTAAAAAAGCTTTCTTTTTACCCTTCTTGATCCAAGAACACACTTCATTGATAATAAGCGGACCGTCCATGATAAACCTACCACCCAGAAATGCCGACTGAGAATCCGATATCACCGATCCGAGCACCCTTTTCAACCTGTTAGCGAGGATCTTAGATATCACTTTGTTAACCACTCCAACCAGGCTAATGGGTCTATAATCAGAGAGACCAACCGGATCCCTTTTCTTAGGAATCAACGCTATAAAGGAAGATCCACACCCCATGTTAACCTTCCCCGAGACAAAGAAAGCAGCCATAATGTTGAACACATCATCTTCAAAGAGACTCCAGAAGTGCTTAAAAAACCGAAAATTAAAACCATCTGGCCCGGGCGACCGATCATCCCCACATTCGAACACAGCGGCCTTGATTTCCTCCGCGGTGAAAGGACCCTCCACCCTATCCGCTTCAGCCCCCGAAATTTTTTTCAGATTATGGCAAGGGAGCACGGGGCGGCTTGCACAATCCTCGATGAACTTTGATCTGAAGAACTTGAAGACCTCTTTCTTAACAAGCGTCGGTTTAGAAACCCACTCCCCTCCTATATTCAGACCATGAATCACGTTAGAAGCCTTTCTGCAATTGATATACGTGTGAAATAACTTTGAATTCTCGTCCCCTTCTTTCGCCCATTGAACCCGAGATCTTTGCTTTAAATCCATGATTTTAGCATGTTCGATTTCAGCTATAACCTTCTTATTCTCAGCCAATATCCATTCTTCGTCGACAGAAAGATCACGAGATTCAAGAATTGACTCAAATATAAAGTTTAATTTTTCACATCACTCATTTATATAATAGTGAATTTGATTTTTGACGAGAGAAATCTTTATTTTTTAAAGTGATTTCCTAGGGTTTTACCACTATATTTCTTCTAAATATTTAGAGCTATTAATTTCTAAGATCCTTAAGAGAGCTTGAGAGCCTAGTGTTACGGACCGTCTGGATTTTAAATCTCCGAGTGGAATATTCAGGGGTCTTAATCAAAAAAGATCTTAGAAGAATTATCATAAATGTGATCCAAGCTACATGAAAGGATCATCAAAAGTTCCATATAAAACGTAATCTAATCCATGCATAGATTGTAGAATATTTTAGATTGAACTAGTAAGTTAGGAAACATGCATGAATAAGGAGGGTTGGTAATTAAAATACTACGACCGAGTTTAGCTCATAAATTTGTTTCGTTAACCTTCCTTGTAAAGAGTTCTTAAACAACACATGATATCCCTTTTATCACGTTTTGTCTGTAAAGATATCCGAGTAGCTAAATTAAAAGCCTAACTTAGAAGATTCTAGTTCGTCACACAAGGGTAGAAATAGAGGAGGCAATTTTGACCTAAAGTCTTTTAAGTGAGTCAGTTTGGGTTGTTTTTAAAATTATACGGGTTGGTTTAGATAAAATATTTTAACTAAATGGCTCATAATGGGTTAGTTAAAATTCCGTCTTGTTATTTTCGGGTCAAAGAGGGTCGACAACTTTAAAAAAATGGGTCGATGTGGGTTAGTGTATTAAAGAAATGGGACAAGTTTCGGATCGGAATGGGTTTCGAGTCGGCACAAGTATCCACACGAGACGGGTTATGGAACGAAATTGGTTTTGGATCAGAACGGGTTCGGTTCAATTGATTTTCGGGCCGAGATGGGTTTTGGCACGACGCATGTTTTGGATCGGAACGGGGTCGGTTTGAATCGCGTTTCGGGCCGACCGCACGGGACGGGTTTTGGATCGCAACGGGTTTTGGGCCGACACGATTTCCGCACGGGACGAGTTTAGGGCCGGGTCGGACGGGTTTCCTTTCGTATTAGTTTCGGTTTTTATATTAACAAAAGGAAGCAAACAAGTAGACATGTATTTACTATTGGATGCCAATTCGATGTTAACTCCGATTGAAAAAAACAAACAAAAAACAGAAAAAATACCACTTTAAACCAAAACTGTTTTAAACATCTTAAACACAAGTAGTCAATCTACCTTTTTTTAAGAGACCAACTCACACTCTCGACAATTCTATATCTAATTCTACGTCTTCTATCCGAGACTTGAACCATCAATCTAATGTGGATTGACATATATCCATCACACCTTGATACCGCTATACTATAAACTAATATACAAAATTCCACATGTTTGTCAAATCAGTTAGCAAGATAAAAAATGCAATAATGAACGTTGAATAAATTGTATATATAGAAACACAGTTTGGGTTGTAAGATTAAATATATTATGTTTAATATTTAATCTATAGCCATCTTAATCATTTACATTATAGAGATCAAAATATATTAGAACCTATTAAATAATTAGTTGGTAATTGTTGATGGACCATATTACCCTTAGTAACTAATTAGGTTTCCTCATGGGTGCTTATATAAGGAGAGTTATGTGGAGGTTTAAGGGTTACTCAGTTTCACAATTCACACCCCATAAGCCATAACATCATCACGAAACCTCCTCTCCTAACCGATCCCCTTTTCGGTTTCTAAGTCACCATCATCAGTCAGCACCCTAAGGAGGAACCAAATCAAGATGACAGGCATGTCGAACTCTCTCACTGGATTCTCCTCTGCACTATCTGCTGTGACAGGTATGATCTATTTGTTTTCCTTCATGCACAAACAGAACTGAACCAACATGTGGTATCAGAGCATATGTTGATTAGTCAGTTCTGTTTTCGTATCCATAATTCTGGGATTGAAACTTGGAAAACAGAATTTTTTGAAACCGTATGAACATGACAGCCGATTTCGAGTTCATCAGTTTGCGACTCGAGATCTCTGTTTTTCGATGAAAAGGTCATTTATTTGTTCACCGAATTAACTGGATTATAATTTTAGCCGAAATCTGTTTAGTAAAATTATTAAAATTCAGGTTTCGGGTTCCAGAATTTTATTTTTTTTTATGATTAGGGTTCATCATGTTTATGTGAAAATTCGAATATTCTGTTATGTTTTGGAATATGATTTGGATTATTAAGTGTTTTTCCTGATTTTGATCTAATTTTGTCCTCTAAATTTTTTAGAAAACTGTTAAAAGATAAAGAGATTGAAATTTCGAAATCTGTTGACAAAATTAGATCAGCTTAAACAGGAAAGGATATCTCTTAATCCCTTAGATTTCGAATTTTCGGTTATGATATCAAATTAACAGCTGTTAGCGAGGTTGCTACTCGCAACCATGAGGTTGCTACTCGCAACCATGAGGTTGCTACTCGCAACCATAACGTCATTAGTCGAGACCATGAGGTTGCTACTCGCAACCATAACGTCATGACTCGCAACCATGAGGTTGCTACTCGCAACCATAACGTCATTAGTCGCAATCATGAGGTTGCTACTCGCAACCAGAATGTCATCACTCGCAACCATGAAGTTGCGACTCGCAACCATAACGTGATTAGTCGAAACCGTAGTTGCGACTCGCAACCATAACGTGATTAGTCGAAACCGTAGTTGCGACTCGCAACCATAACGTGATTAGTCGAGACCGTAGTTGCGACTCGCAACCATAACGTCATTAGTCGAGATCGTGGTTGCGACTCGCAACCATGAAGTTGCGACTCGCAACCATAACGTCATTAGTTCGATCCGCGCTAACGGGTGGTTTGCTATTAAATAAATGGTTTTGTAATTTACTTAGTTAATTAATCAGAATCAGATAATGTAATGTTTTACAAAACCAGAAATAGCTTAACTTGAATGAGCTTTTGATATATCATTTCTGGCCAAAGCTGACTTGATACATCTACTTATCATTCAAGTATTACGAAAGCTATGCTAAGTGTGCATCATAAGTATGAATGTTTTAATATCTGGCCAAAGCTGATTTAATTCTTTCATAGATGGCATACTTAGCGAGTGCATAACTAAAGTGATTGTTTCAATTTCTGGCCAAAGCTGATTTGTTACACCCACTTTGCACATATGCTTAAATGATTACACTTCTGGCCAAAGCTGTTTTGTTTTCGTTTAAGTAGAATTTTTTTTAGTTAAGTCTATTATTTTGATGTTAGTAATAGACATTATCACAGCTTCATTATGTAAAATGGTCATTTTTTTGCCTGCCTTAGTTTAACGTGCCCATAGATCACATTAGTTTTTTCTTCCTTAGTATCATAACTTGCTCATCTTATTTCCACTATCAGCACCCAACTGCGGGATTCCACCTTTGACTGGTGATAACTTTGCTGCATGGAAGGATGCTCTCATGCTTACTCTCGGATTGCTTGATTTCGATTATGCTCTAAGAGAGAAAAAGCCAGCGGACCTTACCACTCAAAGTACTGCTGCTGAGCAGTTAACTCATGAAAAGTGGACTAGGTGTAACCGCATGTCTCTCATGTTTATGAAGCAATCCATAAGCAATGCAATCAGGGGAGCTATTCCTGATTCTGAAGATGCTAAAACCTACTTGGAGCATGTGGAGGCTCAGTTCAAAGGGACGTCTAAGGCGCACGCTAGTACTCTTATTCTCAAGCTGGTGACAACTAAGTATGATGGGAGGAGCGGCATTCGCGAGCACATCATGATGATGAATGACATGGCCAATAAGCTGAAGGGGCTGGAAATGGAAATCAGTGATGGTTTCCTTGTTCATTTCATCATTACTTCGCTTCCTTCTTCTTTTGAAGCATTCAAGATCAACTACAACACTCAGAAGGAAAAATGGACGATGAGTGAGCTGGTCGCCATGTGCGTACAGGAGGAGGAGCGTATGAGGATGGATCGCCATACTGATGTTGCCAATTTCACTACCTCCAATCCTAAGAAAAGGAAGCACAATTATCAGAGGAAGGATGCTTCTAAAGTCCATAAGTCTAATCCTAACCCTAATACAAGTGCACCTTCCAGCTCTAAGAACTCCTTAGGCAGTATCCGCTGCAAGTTCTGTAAAAAGACAGGACACATGCAGAAGGAATGCCCTGACTTTAAGGAGTGGCTGGCTAAGAAAGGTAACGATTATTTTATGATACTTGAGTCCTATAATTTAAGTGTTCCTGCTAATTCTTGGTGGTTTGATTCTGGTTCTATGGTTCATGTTACCAATTCTACTCAGGGATTCCTTTCAATCCGGAAGCTGGAAAGAAACCAAAGAACGCTTAAGGTTGGGGATGATCGAGAATTAGAAGTGAAGGCCATTGGAACATTACAATTAGTTATGAAAACTGGTTTATGTATTAAACTTTATGATAACTTATATGTTCCTGAGGTAACTCGGAACCTTGTATCAGGACCAAAGTTAGACATGGACGGTTTTATTGTTTCCCATGGTCATCGCCAACTCTCTATCCATTATGATTCTGTTCTTTATGGTACTGGTGTTCTGGATGGAGGTCTCTATAGATTAGAACTAGATGATGGCTTTTCCAAATCTTTGTTGTCATATAACATTAATGAATCACTCACAAAGATGGAAGAGAAACGAGACTTAGAGACTTCATCCATGTTGTGGCATCAGCGTTTAGGCCACATTTCAAAAGAACGATTAAATCGTCTTGTGAAGGATGAAGTCTTACCTCCTCTCGATTTCTCTGATTTTGGAACATGTGTCAAATGTCTTAAAGGTAAAATGACATTAGCGAATAAGAAAGGTGCCACTAGGAGCTCTAATTTATTAGAACTCATTCACACTGACATTAGTGGTCCCTACCAAATCGCTGGCATAACAGGACATACTTCATTTATCACTTTTATTGATGATTATTCTCGTTACATGTACTTGTATCTTATTAAGGAGAAATCTGAATCTCTAACAACTTTTAAAGATTATAAGGCTGAAGTTGAAAAGCAATTAGATCGTCAGATTAAAGTTGTGAGATCAGATAGAGGCGGTGAGTATTATGGAAGACATACTGATGTGGGTCAAGCTCCTGGTCCATTTTATGAGTTTTGTAAGGGCCAGGGGATTGTAAACCAATACACCATGCCTGGTACACCTCAGCAGAATGGTGTCGCTGAAAGAAGAAACCGTACCCTTATGAACATGGTGCGCAGTATGTTAGCCAACACTAACTTACCATTATTCCTCTGGACCGAAGCGTTAAAAGCAGCTGTTCATATACTCAATAGAGTTCCTTCTAAGTCTGTCCCTAAAACTCCTTATGAACTTTGGACAGGAAGGAAACCGAGTCTTAAATATATGAAAGTATGGGGCTGCATTGCTGAAGCAAAACTTTACAATCCTTTCCTAAGGAAACTTGACCCTAAGACAGTTACCTGTTTCTTTATCGGGTATCCTGAGAACTCTAAGGGTTATAGTTTCTATTGTCCTTCCCATGCCACCCGTATTGTTGAAACCAAGCGTGCTGCGTTCCTGGAGGATTTCAAGGTCAGTGGGAGCAGTACCAACCCTTACGAAGAATTGCAAGAAGTACAAGACGCGGGGGGGAGAGACTCGTCGCTTACCGTTACTCCGATCACTCCTCTTGTACCCAATGCAACTATTGTTCCTGAAGCTACTGCACCAACTCCAAATTCACCTCTACAATCAGAACCCATTATACCTCATGACGAAGGCACATCAAACGATCAAAACCAAGACAACGCTGAACCCGATAATCTACTCAGGAGGTCATCCAGGCAAAGAAGGCCTCCTAATTGGGATGATTATGTTACCTACCTGACTGAAATGGATCCCGGAAAGCTCAATGATCCTATCTCTTACAATGAAGCCATTAGCAGTGATCAGTCTTCTGAATGGAATAAAGCAATGATTGATGAGCTTGATTCCATGAAGAAAAATGACGTTTGGGATTTGGTAGAATTACCCAACGGAGTCAAACCCGTAGGATGCAAATGGGTGTTCAAAACAAAACTGGATCCGAATGGTAACGTTGAACGCTACAAAGCGAGATTGGTTGCAAAGGGCTACACTCAGAAAGAGGGAATTGATTATCAAGAGACGTTTTCACCTGTCTCTCGTAAAGATTCATTAAGGATCGTCATGGCCCTAGTAGCTCATTTCGATTTAGAGCTGCATCAGATGGACGTTAAAACCGCTTTCCTTAACGGAGATTTGGACGAAGATGTTTACATGAAGCAACCTGAAGGCTTTGAGCCTGAAGGTCAGGAGCATCTAGTCTGTAAGCTGAAGAAATCCATTTACGGGTTAAAACAAGCATCACGTCAGTGGTACCTCAAGTTTGATGAAGTCATGAAGAAGCAAGGTTTTATGAAGAATCAAGTGGATCAATGCACCTACCTCAAGATGAGTGGGAGCAACTTTACTATACTTGTCCTTTACGTTGACGACATTCTATTGGCAAGTAATAGTTTAGACATGTTGCATGAGTCGAAGCGGTTACTCTCGCATAACTTCGACATGAAGGATCTCGGAGATGCTTCTTACGTCATTGGCATCGAAATTCACCGAGATAGAAACAAAGGGATCTTAGGATTGTCCCAAAGGGCCTACATAGATCGTGTCCTTACACGATATAACATGCAACAGTGCAAACCCTCCGTCGCTCCAGTAGTTAAGGGAGATGTTTTCGGTTCGTTTCAGTGTCCGACAACAGAGGTTGAGAAGGAGCAAATGAGCCAGATACCTTATGCATCAGTAGTCGGGAGCTTGATGTATGCTCAAGTCTGTACTCGTCCAGATATCGCTTATATTGCTGGAATGCTAGGCCGTTATCAAACTAATCCTGGCTTAGATCACTGGAAAGCAGCTAAGAAGGTACTTCGATATCTGCAAGGGACGAAAGACTATAAGCTGACTTATAGAAGAAGTGATCATTTAGAAGTGGTGGGCTATTCTGATTCTGACTTTGCCAAATGCAAAGATGACAAGAAATCCACTTCGGGCTATATCTTTATGTTAGCAGGCGGCCCTATCTCTTGGAAGAGTCATAAACAACAGTTGACCACAACTTCCACAATGATGGCAGAGTACATTGCTGTCTATAACGCAACTTGTCATGGAATGTTGATTAGAAATCTGGTCACTGGACTCAAAATTGTTAATTCCATTTCTAGACCATTGAAGCTTTACTGTGATAATTCAGCTGCCGTTAGTTTCTCGAACAGTAACAGTTCGACTGGAGCTGGTTTATATCTCGATACGAAATATCTATTTGTACGTGAACGTGTTGAGGAAAATAATCTTTGTATCGAGTATATTAGTACTAAGGATATGCTTGCGGATCCGATGACTAAAGGTCTCCCTCCTAAGGTTTACGAAGAACATGTTCGGAATATGGGATTATGTAAAGACCTTATTTGAGCATATTGTACTAGCTTATGTTTTATGTTTTATGTTTAATGAAATTTCCTCAAGTTTGATTTTGTATGTCTGTTAGAATATGTTCAACCGGTATAATGGCATATAGACAAATAAAAGTTACAAATCAAACAAAGGGCTTACGCGTATTTTGATCATAACGACTAGGTTTTAAATTAAGGCTATAGTATGATTAATGGGGGTCCTGAGTCGCATAATGATTCAACGGCTGTATTTCTCTGCTATAGTACTTGTTTAAGGCTAAAATGAGTGTTAACTCCTGATCAGGCTTATCTAATACTCATAGTAAATGATTACTCGGCTAAGTGGGAGAATGTAAGATTAAATATATTATGTTTAATATTTAATCTATAGCCATCTTAATCATTTACATTATAGAGATCAAAATATATTAGAACCTATTAAATAATTAGTTGGTAATTGTTGATGGACCATATTACCCTTAGTAACTAATTAGGTTTCCTCCTGGGTGCTTATATAAGGAGAGTTATGTGGAGGTTTAAGGGTTACTCAGTTTCACAATTCACACCCCATAAGCCATAACATCATCACGAAACCTCCTCTCCTAACCGATCCCCTTTTCGGTTTCTAAGTCACCATCATCAGTCAGCACCCTAAGGAGGAACCAAATCAAGATGACAGGCATGTCGAACTCTCTCACTGGATTCTCCTCTGCACTATCTGCTGTGACAGGTATGATCTATTTGTTTTCCTTCATGCACAAACAGAACTGAACCAACATGGGTTTTTCTAAAAAGGAGGCCAATCATACTCGTTGTTAGTGATAATCAACTATTAAGCAAGTTGGCTACTTGCTGGGAAACAAATTTATTAGATAATGTCAACTCCACTCCGGCAAACAATACTCGCTTTTGAGCAAACTATAACTAAACTCTTAATACTTTTGAAGTTAAATGCATTACCAAAAATATTTAGCAATAGATAGATGTAGTTTAGTTATTATAGAATTAAAGAAAATGTGAGTTGCAGTTAAAAAAACTATAAGCTTTTGTCGGGGAGAAAATTCACGTTCTTATCTGGTGATGGCAAAAAAATGAGTAAAATAGATAGGGCATTGGTAAATAGTGAGTTTATGTCTAAGTGGCCGAACGCTACATTCCGGGCTCTCGATAGAACCATATCAGACCACAGTCCAATAATATTGGCCACTGGTAAATCGAATTTTGGGCCATCCCCATTTTGGTTTTTTAATAGTTGGTTGGATGTCCAGGGAGTTGAGGAGGTAATTAAGAGAGGCCTGGAAAGCCGGGTGGAAGGAAACTTCAAAGATCTAGCGGTGAAGGCTAAGCTAAAGGGGATAAAGGAGGAAGCCAAGAGATGGAGAAACGAAATAAAAGAGGTAGAGGAGAAAGAATTTACGGAAGCAATTACTAAACTAAAAGAACTGGATGCTGCCGCGGAAGAAAGAATATTGGAAGATAGTGAAATCGGAATTTGGAGGAATTGCAAAAACAGGATCAGGGAATGGTTTCGGAGGAGAGCCAAGGATATGCAACAAAAATCACGAGCAAAGTGGATACTGGATGGCGATGAAAACTCAAGGTATTTTCACACTATCGTTAATAGTAATGTGGCAAGAAACAAAATTAGTGGTTTTTGGATCGATGGAACGTGGTGTGTTGACCCGCCAACTATAATGAAGTATATCCAAGATAATTTGAAAAGGAAGTTTATGGAACCAGTGGAGTCTAGACCCCGAATGACACCCCACGGGTTCAAGAAGATATCCGAGGAGAATGCAAGCGTTTTAGTTGAAATTTTTACAAGAGAGGAGGTGAAGGCGGCAGTTTGGGAATGCGGATCGGATAAGGCACCAGGTCTTGACGGAATTACCTTTGCTGTGATTAAAAAATTTTGGAAGGAACTCGAAGAAAGTATAATGGAGATGATGTTGCAGTTTCATACCCACGGGTCAATTCAGAAGTCCTGTAGTGCGTCGTTCATCTCTCTGATCCCAAAGGTCAGTGACCCAGTCACATTATCAGATTTCAGGCCAATTTCGCTTATCGGCGTCATTAATAAGATCATATCAAAGACTCTTGCTAACCGGCTGAAAAGAGTTTTGGACACTATAATATCACATGAACAGTCGGCTTTTGTCGCTAATCGAAACATTATTGATGGGCCTTTGATCCTTAATGAAACAATTTCGTGGGCTAAGAGACAAAAAAACAGATTTTTCTGTTCAAAGCTGACCTGGAGAAAGCTTACGACACACTAAACTGGAGATTTTTAATATCGATACTTACACATATGGGGTTTCCATCACGGTGGAAAACATGGATCATGGGGATTCTATTTTCAGGGAAGGCGTCAGTTCTAGTTAACGGATCACCAACAGGGGAGTTTCAGTACAAGAGGGGATTAAGACAAGGCGACCCGTTATCCCCCTTCTTATTCACTATAGCAATGGAAGTGCTGCATGTACTTATGACGAGGGCAGTAAATTCGGGAGTATTTAAAGGGTTAAACTTACCAAACAATGGCCCTTGTTTATCACACCTTTTCTTTGCAGATGATTCTATTTTTCTGGGGTCATGGAACATTAACAACATGAAGGCACTACGAAGAATTTTGAGGCTATTTTTCATGATGTCAGGTTTGAAAGTGAATCATAATAAAAGCTTCCTTTACGGAGTCGGAATTAATGAAGCAGAGGTCGAAGACGCGGCTAGTACCTTGAAATGCAAGATGGGACGTTTCCCATTCACATACTTGGGGTTGAAGTTTGGTGCAAATATGAACAAGGTATGTAATTGGAAAGATGTAATAGATAGGTTCAACAAGAGGTTGTCAAACTGGAAAGCAAAACTCTTGTCTTTTGCGGGGAGACTAACGCTTGTGAAGTCGGTATTGGGATCATTACCGAATTACTTCTTATCATTGTATAAGGCCCCAAAAAAAGTCACGAAAATACTAGAAGGGATTAGAAGAAGGTTCTTGTGGGGAGGTTGTGGGGGTGTAAGGAAGATTCGGTGGATGAAATGGGAAAGGATAGTGGCATCAAAAAGCATGGGTGGGCTCGGGATAGGAGGAATCAAGGAAATGAACATGGCATTACTAATGAAGTGGAGGTGGAGATTTAAAGTTGAACCAGAACAATTGTGGGTAAAGGTCATAGAAGCATTTCATGAAAACAAAAGGATAGCTAAAAGTATTCCGATAAAGAAAGCAATCCCAGGAACATGGAAAGCTATAATGGGGATGGAAGAAGAATTTAGGAAGGTCGGGATAGATACGAAAAATTGCTTAAGGTGCAAGGTTGGGAACGGGTACAAAACATACTTCTGGCTGGACCCATGGGTGACCAACCGGCCACTAAAGGAGGAATTCCCCTATATGTATGGTCTGGCGAAGAGTAAAAGAAACAAGGTGCAGCAAAATTATAAAAGGAACGATGGAGGTATACTGTGGGACTGGAGTTGGAAGAGAACACCAAACAGCGTTGAAGAGAAAAACGAGTGGGAAGCACTGAAAGAATTATTATTGCAACAAAATTTGAGCCAACACGATGATGAATGGAGATGGAAGAATAACGATACGAAGGGATACTCGGTGAAGGAAGTAAGGAACGCATTGGCAGGGATCGTCAATGTTAATGATCATCCGAACAGCTTCGAATGGAGTAAGATTGCAACGGCAAAAGTAAATCTCTTCGTTTGGAGGGCGATGGAAGAAAGAATACCGACAAGGGTGGCGTTAAAGAAGAGGGGCCTGCTTGGTGAAACTGACCTGTGCAAGGTGTGTGGGCTGGGCCCAGAAACGGCGAACCACATTGTGATTCACTGCCCGATAGCGAAAGAGGTGTGGTTACTGTTATGGAACTGGATGAAAATTCCCATTCGTGACCATAACGAAAGCATGACGGTGAGGTTCCGAGAGAAAACAAACTGGCCGAGAAAGTATGCAAATATGATATATGCTATTCACCTACTTGCAGCATGGTGTCTATGGAAGAACAGGAACAACAAAACTTTTAATGACAAAACCAAGGTTCCAGCCCGGATTGTAGAAGAAATTAAAGAAGAATCCTTTGAATGGGTTACCCTAAGATCGAAGAAATTAGAGATATCATGGATCGAGTGGGTGAACTTTTGCCCAAGGGAGCAACGGTAGTAAGTATTGTATATTATTTAGTAGTATTGTTGGTCCTTGATGTATGTTTTCTAAAGGTTTTCTTGATTGTATCTTGAGTATATCGGGTGGCGTTATATAGTATCTTGCTATATTTCGCTTTTACCTTTGACAAGATGGAATAAAAGTTGTTTTGTTGCTGTTCAAAAAAAAAATAATAGTACCCTTTACTTATATATATTGTAGTAATTATTATCATTTAAAAGTATTAACTACTCTTATTAAATCCAAAAGGTTAGTTGATTTATATGATTTATTAATATACAAGCTTGTCATTTACAATTGACTAAAACATTTGAAATCCGTGAGCGTTAAATTATATATGTGGCGGTGTTGGTATCATTGAAATTGTTATTATAAACTTAGGCTACAAGTCAAATAATCCAACTAAGTTATAAAATTTGGACTATTCACTTCTAAGTTGTGGGAATTTATCCTTTGATCTTTGGTTAAATATGTAATTAACAACTATCAGATAAAACATCAAAATCGAACTTATAGGTCATTTGGATCCATCAATATAAAAACGGACCGACTTAAATAATATTTTATCCTCAGTTGTTTAGGTAGATACAATTAAATATTTAATGAGAATTTGAACAGTTAAAATTAATATAACACGTTGAAAGAGATTCAAAATGCATTTCAATTTGACAAGAACTAGTTTTAACCTATTCTCCACCCATTCAATAAATACTGTCATACTTAAATACTATAGTCATTAACTCTATAGAAATGAACTTCATTAAGTCAAACAATATGTTGGTTATAGCTGTTTTTAAGATATTTCTTATGTTATATTATTTTCTGTGGCACTATTTTCATTGCCTAAAAAAGATGTAACTCAATTTTGGCCTTTCACGTATTATATCAATTGTCGCTTATGTTATATTATTTTCTGTGGCACTATTTTCATTGCCTAAAAAAGATGTAACTCAATTTTGGCCTTTCACGTATTATATCAATTGTCGATTTAACCGTATATGTCATCTTGATTCAGTAAGGGTGATGCAATCATTACAATGTTTGCTAAAATACAAAACAAGACCATTAAACAAAAAAGAAAAATCAAAGGGGACGAAACCCCGACTACCGACTAACCGATCAAGTGGGTATATACCAAACCCCAAAACTACATTCTAAAAGTCTTATTCTAAAAGTAGCTTGCCATCATTGTATTGTATTGCATGTCTTTCCTTCCTATTCCTAGGTTTTATTTTTACTTTTTTGACTGCTCAAAATATCTTCGTATCCAAATTTTGAATAATCTTTGTTTGTTTCCTTCAACAAATTACTACTCTCTCTTTTCCCATTTGAGAGCTCGCGATGCGACGATTGAGTGGGTCTTCACCGCAATTCTTGCATGTTAAGGGGCAGAATTTTGTGTTTAGCAGGGTAGGGTTTGCTATTCAGAAGGGGGTAGCGGCGCAACTTGTTCAGTGGCGGAGCTTAACAAAAAGTTTCGAAGGGGCGTAAAGTGATAGGACCCAAAAAAAAAATCCTATCGTTATGTTTCGATCGGGTCGGCTATTCGATTCAGGTGAGGTCAAATAATAATAGTTTCAAATAAAACTAAAAAAATTCATTCATTCAAAGGACCTGTTCTTGCACATAGAAAAACTAAATATTGTATAACAAACAAAAGATCTGTATATATATAATGATACGAGATAAATGGAACCTAGACGAAGAATTAAAACTCAGCCCGACGACCTTTAAGATTTTTTAATTCATCAATTATGTCTTCCGAATCAAAATTATCAGCAATTTCTTTTTCTATGTAAATCATCAAGCTATTTGTGAGATATTAATTTTATTGTGTGGTCGGTAATCTAGGGTTAAACAAATAAAATAAGAGTTAAAATATATTCACCAAACTACCCATTATTTAGGATAAAATAATCGGGGGGCGATCCTATATAATTTTAAAATTTTCGGACGAAAAGTTGGACCATATACACTTCTAACCGAAACATTGGGGTGGGCGGGTGCACCCCCGGGCAACCATTATCCTTCGCCACTGAACTTGTTGCTCGTCTACCTGCCATTAGTCTGTAATCGTCTTTGTTTTATGATTCAATATATTAGCAAACCCTCGTAATTTAAAAAAAAAAGTCTTGCATGTTAGGTTTCCGAGTTTGGTTCTTGGGTTGGAAAACTCACATGAGTTAGGGTGTACGGGGCGTTCTCGGGGAGGGCCTTCGGTGAGGGTAGTCCCCGATCGGGAACACCGCCGCCATCCATGCGGGGTCCCGATTCGGGGGGTGATTTGGGTGTGGGTTCACCGCTTGGTTTGGCGCTTTGTTCGAGATTAGACCGTTGAATAACGGTCGATTTTGATTAAAAAAAAATTCAATTTTTTTTAAACAATATATATCAACCAACCTAAATCATTTTTTTTACCACACTCACCACTCTCAAACCCACACCAAAAATCTCAAACTCAAATCTTTCAAACACAAAATGGATTCCAAGCTTCCGTTTCTTTCTACCCTACCCGACTTTCCCGACGATGGAGATGCATCGTCAAGCGATAGTAGCTTAATTTTCTTCCAAAATCTCATCCAACAAGCGGAGCTACTAGACACGGCATCGTCTAGTAAAAAAAATTATGTCCGTCGAGATCGTGTGGGGGGCCACGAGACACTCATGGCCGATTATTTTGATGAAAATCCAAAATTTAATGAAGATACTTTTCGTCACAGGTTTCGTATGTCCAAGTCTTTGTTCCTAAAAATTGTTAGTGACGTGGAAGCGTATGACGAGTGGTTTCAAGAAGGCTTAGACGAGAGAATGAAGAAAAGTTTTACACCGTTGCAAAAGGTTACTTCGGCAATTAAACAACTTGCAACCGGTAACCCACCAGACGAGGGGGACGAGTATTTAAATATGTCTGAAAGGACCTCTCGTGAGTGCCTTGAATATTTCTGCGAGGCGGTATGTAAAAGGTATGGCGGTGAATTCCTACGTAGACCAACGAGCCACGACGTCGCGCTATTGTATCAGGCTCATGAGGAGAGGCATCACCTACCTGGTATGTTGGGTAGTCTGGATTGTACACACTTCGTCTGGAGAATGTGCCCCACAGAATTGCGTGGACAATACATGAGAAGCGATCATCAATACCCGACGGTTATGTTAGAAGCGGTAGCGTCTCAAGATTTGTGGATTTGGCATGCTTTTTGTGGGCCAGCGGGTTCACAAAACGACATCAACGTGTTGCAACAATCTCCGTTATTTCTTGCTCAACGAAACGGAACGACGCCAAATTGTCCATTTCAAGTGAACAACCACTTATACAAACGCGGGTATTATCTTACTGATGGGATCTACCCTACCTGGTCCGTGTTTGTGAAGTCTTTTCCATATCCACACGACCCGAATGAAAAAAAGTTCAAGAGGCAACACGAGGCCGCAAGAAAAGATGTGGAACGGGCGTTTGGTGTGTTAAAGTCGAAGTGGGGAATACTAAATCGTCCAATGCGTTCGAAAACGGTGAGAAAGATAAGGTCCATCGTGTATACGTGCCTTATTTTACACAACATGATTATAAAAGACGACGGAAGGGCGATAGCACCGGTACATATTCAAGATCCTCCAGTCGAACCCGTCTTCGATGATACAGCCTATACGGAGCTCATTGACGAAGACACGCATTGGAGGCTAAAACACGATCTCGTTGAGCATCTCGGAAGTTTAGATTTGCCTCACCTTGAAGTTGATTCGGACGACGAGTAGTTTGTTTTTATATTTTTCTAGTTTGAATGTATTTTTTTTTCTAGTTCGAATGTTTTTTTTTAATTTAATGAAATGTCTTTTATTTAATTTTTATTTTTATTAATCTTTTTTTAATTTGTAAACATGCATCATTTTACAAAAAAAAAAAAAAAAAAAAAAAAAAAAAAAAAACCAACTCCCCTAATAGGGGAGTGCCGCCATCAAAAAGGGGTATTAGGGGAGTGTTAGAGGAGAGTTGACGTGGCACTTTCTGGTTGGTTATGTGTAAGAGGGAGGACTCACCTATTAGGTGAGCACCCCTTACACCCTTAGGAGAAGAGGATGATCGGTCAAAGTGTGGTCTCAAGGGGTTTACCAATCATATTTCAATATTGTTGTGTGGGTTCAATAGGTTAATTAAAATTGGGTTCAAGAGGCTTTTCGGGTTATATGACACATTTCTATTAGCTATATGTGTGGGTTTATTGAGGCAAAGAGGGTAACCACCCCAAGTAAAAAATATATAAAAATACTTTTGATTTTGTATTTGCAAAGTTAAAATATATATATATATATATATATATATATATATATATATATATATATATATATATATATATATATACTTTTGATTTTGTATTTACAAAGTTAAAATGAATTTATTTTTATTATTATTATTATTATTATTATTATTACTATTATTATTATTGTTTGCCTACATATACGTTATTTATACTCTATTGTTCTTTTACTTTTTATCGGATTAAACTTACTAAATACCATAATTAACATCTATGACTTAGTGATCTAGTGGCATGGTGTTTGTTCCTTAGGCTAGAAGGTGTTGTATAAAGCCTCTAAGGGTTTTATCACGCTACATCAGCGTCATGTCACATAGGGGGCTTTAAAGCCCTCACTTTAACTTGCATGCAATGGTTTAAAGCCCTCATTATCATTACCTAATTATTTTTTATTTAAATTCAAACATTGTTTAATTTTGATATATTAATTGAAATTTAAATAACAAGAAAAAATATAAACGATTGGGCTTCTTCTCGTAAATACTTAATCGCCTCTTGCGTCATTACGATAAGCATATCGTCGACAATACCGTCAGATGAAGAGTTGGACAAATCAGATGAAGAGTGGGATGGCATTTTTTATATTAAAAATGATTGGAGAGAATGTGTGTTCTTTAGTGATTGGTGTGTGTTTGAATTTGTGTAAATATATGTATATATATTAGATATTTGATAGGTTTCTTTATAAAATTTTGACACTTAGAAAAATATAAGTTTTGGTGAAACTTACTCTCTAAAAATTCACCTAAAAATATTTATCAAGGTTTTTCTAATTTTTGTACAAAATTACAAGCTAAGAAATAAGGATTTCTTCAAGTTAAAATCAATATTAAGTATGTATATTTTTAGGGAAAATATATATATTTAGTGATCATCAAATTTTGTGCTAGCTGTATATTATGTGTATTATATGTAGTAGTGTATTAGGAACATGAAAATACACTAAATACTCTCAAGGAGTATCACCAAAAAAATACACATAAAAATACATAACAAATACCTAAGAATATTCATACAAAATAACCCATGAAAGGGTATATGGACAAATACAAGAAAATATATTTATATAAATAAATTCCTTAACAAATTTTGGACTTGGACAAGTAATGGACAATTTTAGACATAAATATATATTTGGACAAATATATATATATATATAACTATTACCAAGTAATGAGAATTATACAAAAATCGAAAAATAACAAAAATAAATATATATTTTACAAGCATAACAAAATATATATGTTTCACACAAGTCTTAAAATATATTATTTTTAAGAAATATAATTCCGGAAAGTATTAAAAAAATCAAAGTATTGATTTTTGACAAATAATGTGAAATACGCAAGTATTTACATAAAAATACAAGTATACTTCCCTAAGTATACTTACACAAAAATAATATTGAAAATACTATTTAACAAAATACTTATATTTATTTTTGGTAAATAATATAAGTAACATATTTTGGACAAGTTAAAAATATAGATTATTTTTAACACTTATTGATCTTCACATATTACATATACAAATATATATTTTTTAAAGTAAAATATATATTTACAAGAGAACAATACAAATTCAAAATACAAGAACACGACGAACGGGTGACACCCGACAAACAAGGGCACGACCTTCACACATGATGAACATACGCAAAACAAATACTCAATTTAAGATGGTGACTTGTACTCCGTGTGTTACAAGTCTAGTGACTAACGTACATAGAACATATATAGGTTACGACGCCTACAAGACAAACCCGGTGAAGTTTACGACGCAAGATACGCAAAACTGTGAGTTCATGTCCCACTTTTAAACTTTTACTTGTTTTTCAAACTTGGGGAAAATACATGTACAATGGTATGTAGAACACAAAACTAAGGAATGACACATAGATCATATGACGAATAGGGTGACATAAGCACCATTAATCAACTATATACCTAGACCGCGGAACAAAAGGTTAGATCTAATGGGTTTCAAGCAGCCACACTCTTTACCACGTTCTACCTAGAGTGCTTTTGTGTCTCGCGTCATAAATCGACAGAAAAATGTCTATGGTTTGGATGCTTCCTATGTCGTGACATATGTTAATGTCCTCGCGAAACATTAGCGATCTCGTGTTCCTTACATTTGCAGTACATAGTTTACAGATACGTTTTACAAATTACATACCATGTTTTCATACAAGTATATTCAAACATTCTATACAAAAACTGCATGAATTCACACCAACTTTTGTTGACAATTTTCCAAAACTTACATGTATTTCAGGGAACTAAGTGGATGTATGCGCGGTCTCCTTGCTAGAGATGGTCGTTTTAGTTTCAAGTATTTATGTGTCGATGCTCCGTTGCCACTTTTGTAGGATTTGTTTGTTATATCCCGCCTTCTGCGAAGATATACAAAAAAAAAAACCTTGATATTTGTTTTTTTTTTTTTTTTTGAAATGGTGTTGTAGCCTTTCAAACAATTATCTTATGTCGTGCTGTGAACTTAAACTTAACTTTTGTTATGAATATTAAACTATCAATGGCAATAGGGAGTTATTTTACATACATGTAGTATGTTTACTATTCGTATGCAATGAGAACCTTTCAGATGACACCTCGTGCTTCTGTCTTAGAAATGGGTGTGACGTTTTACTCAATGTTTCAATTAATTCGTTGAAACTTTGTTTTGTCTGTCTAAAGTCCTTGAAATTTCATATTTTTCTTTTAATATTATGTAATTATTAGGTTACTAATAATGATGCATTAAGTTTTATTAAAATAATATTTAATATGATGTAGAAAATATAAATAGTTACATGTTTTTCCCAATTAAAACATTTTAAAAAAATCACACCTTTAATCCGAAATATATAAGATAGTCAACTTTAAGTTTAATAATATATATTTTTTATTTTATATTATATATTGTAGTTTTTTAATGTGTAAAATTAAGGAAAAAACACATTTTCTATTCATAAATTCTTATTTGTATTTTTATCATATTAGAGATTAAAAATATTTAACGAAACATGACACATCATTATTGCTAACCTGATAACTTGGTAATTACACAGTATTATAACAGCAAATGAAACGTCGGCGACTTTAGAGAGATAAAAAATGTTTCACTAACTTAATTGAAACAATTGACAACCTTCCTTAGGGTGTACGGTGTGGAAGTGGGTAAACCCACTTTACCGATTGGCAAACCACCGCCAATATGTTTGCCGAACATATATTGCCGAAAATGGGGACAAAATCGGTGAAGGTATACCGATTCAGGGAGAGGGAGGAGAGGGGAGAGAGTGGGGTTGTGTGGTGGGGTCCATGCCATCTCAACCAATCACACATTTTTCCTTTTTTTTTTAAATAGTTTACCACTTCACCAAGTGTCTAACCATTGCCAACATTTTGAGTATAGTTTACCACTTTGACATGGCACACTCTCATTGGTTGATTTTTTAGTTTGCCACTCAAAGTGTTTAACCACTCCCTACACCCTTACATTTTTTATTTTTTGTGGTACTTTTCCTTTTATTTATCAAAGTTTCAATAATTTATTGAAACAATTGACAAAGTGCCTTAATTTTTTGTGGTATTTTTCCGTTAATTATCATAAGTTAAGAGGGATTAATTCTATAATTTACTAATGAGTTGAAGGTTTACATGTATCTATAAAGACGGGCCGGCAATTCAAATTGTAGCCTAGTAGGATAGGATGAAAGCAAATCAGGATATTTGTGTATCTTATTTCAGATTAGACCACCGATAATGGGTGTGGTTTTTTCAAAAAAAAAAAAAAAAAACATAAAAAAGGCCCAATTCCGTCTAAGGGCCGCCCCCTGGGCATGTTTGACCACTTTTTTCGTTTTGGCGTGTTTAAAATCACGCTTTCGGGGCAATTTGTTGGCCAATGACTGTGCTCCTTTTCTTTGTTTGGCCAATAACAATTTTTCGTGGTTTTTTTTATTTAAATTCTATTACACATCTTTTAACATAATGCCCCGTACCCCACCACTACACCCATTTTAGAAAACGCCCTATAATGCCTCATTGCTGACTGGGCTGCCACATGACGTAAAACGCCCAAGAGTGGGGTGTTAACCACTACACATGGTCTTAGAACAAAGAAAAGAATCTATATATTATAAAAAATAGGAATTTATTAAGAGGTGCTACCGGATCTAAAACACTACCCGATGGCGATCCATTCCCTATTATGTAGCATTGTAGCTTAATTTGTTATGTGCCCACCACACTACCATACGGTTTCAAATTTTGGTAATATGGCAGCTCAACCACCAATCTCTTCTAACCACTCTTTCTTCTAGATACAAACTATATATCATTGTTTTTTTAACTTCGATGTGACATATTTTAATATTTCTAACAACACTATAGTCCTATTTTTGCTTTTTATTATAAGTTTTTAAGAAAGCTAAGCTTAAATTTATTATAGTTCAAAGAAAGACAAAATAACACGTGTATGTGAGAGTTAACGAATCAACTACTCGGTCTCGTGTCACTCACTAATATGGTAGTGATTAATGGTAACTCATCCTTTGATAACGATCACTAAATACAAATATGTTGTTGATTATTCTTTTGTCCTTTAAGGTTTAAACATTCCATTAAAACGTTTAGTTTTATTTTTTTGGAGGTTTTATTCATTGTTGTCAAGTGTTGTTGCATTTATAGTAGTGTGAAAACAAAACATAAAAAAGTGATTACTTTCACAACCAATACACGGTACTTATTCTGTTCGATCACTTTGTATTTTCAAACGTATAATGCTTTTTGAAAGGTTTCTCCAAATTATATAAATGTGATCATCATATTAGACAACAATAAACTTGACCGAGAAGATTTAGATATGGTTGGTAAATGAAAAATAAGTCAACAAATTATTTGAGTTTTTTTTATAAAACCGTTTACTTTAAAATATTCAAATTTTAAAGCATGACTTTCTCAAGATTCTTCAAACTATTTTTTATTCTTCCATATAAAATATATAATATTTTATAAATTTTCTTTTGACTTTTATAAAATTTACTCAGTGATTAGTATTATTCCTAGTATATTTTATTTGGTGTTGGATGGTGTAGTCGTCCCTCTCTATTTTTCTATAATAAATTAAAATGTTTAAATTATAAGTAGAAAGCTATTGATAATGATGCTTAAAGGTTATACCGTTGAGTTGAAAAGGAAGGAGTGCCCTTCTATGGATTAATCCAAGTCCAACCAAATATAAAACATCATAAAATAAAAGAGAGAACAAGATATGTCGTCGACCACACACTCAAAAGGAGCCCAATGATTTTGGGCTTACCAAGTGAATTAGTATAGGAATGGGCCATCACGGAAATGTAGTTTTTAATTTTTTATTTTAATTATCATTATCTATACTATATTATAATGCATGAGAGAGGGGCATTTTAAGATACCCAAAAAATAAGAACTTTTCCCCCCTTTTATTTATAGATAGACCCCTAAAATGAGGGTAGTTTGGTCTTTTAAATACTATCTATTTTTTAGCCCATAAACATATTACACTTAAATCCCCGAGTTTTAACGAAATTATGGATTATTAGTTACAATTTCCCCCCTCCACAACAAACTTATAATTCTTTTACGTATTCTTGCCATATCTTATAAACTATAATGTATTAAAAAATATAAAGGTACCTGCACGATCTACTCATTTTGTTGACGTTTCAATAGTTGTCATGGTCAATATTGACGTGCGGATTAAAATGTACAGATAGACGATACATTAGTGTACAAATGATTAAAACAATGTGTCCTGTCACATTTCAACATGCTCGAGGCTCTCTATGTTGTGATCACTATTTTTACCAATTTATTAATATTGTTTTGTAATGTTATCTATCTATACTAGGTAATGTAGATTAGTATTTTAAACGCTAATTACATTTTGGTTCCCTTATTTTATTTTAGTTACACTTCAATTTTCTTTTTTATCTTTTACAAAATTATCGGTAATTAGTTTAGTGGAGTATTATCTTTCACAAAATTATCGGTAATTAGTTTAGTGGAGTCATTCATGCACTGCATGCGGATCTTAGATCTCCAATTTGAATTCCTACTCCTCTCCCAAAAACCTAGCAGTTGTCGTTGCTTCTCCTACGACATTTCCTCTTCACCCTTCAAGATTATCAAGTGGTCACCATCACTTCCCACGTATCACAACCGATTTCATCACACTATTGCATTAACGAATCTATTAGAGTTTCTCAACATAAGCCCTAGCGATTAAGGTAACCAACATATCAATTTCAGCTTCTTACTTTAAATTGATAAGCGATAGGTATTCACCACATCCTTCTTCATCTTTCTATCTGTTCGAACTATTGATCAATGTGTGTGGATTTATTAGGTCACTTTCACAGGTAATAGATTCTAACTCTGTTCAATCAAACTCATATGAAGGGATTGTTGTACTTTTTCATCCATTTACGTTTTTGGGTTCGTGGCTTTCGAATTAGGGCTTATGTGAGATGCTGATTACTTAGGTTTTTGGGGGACGCAGACATGTGGATATCCCAGGTAATGGGTTTTAACTTATATAAAATGATTGTTATATTTTTGGTTTTTTGGATTAGGACTCATGTTTTGGGAGCCTAATGATCAACCGCTACTACCATGCACAACACCTGAGAAAAAAAGTGATCAACCATGTGGAGGATGATAAACAACAAACAAGGTCACTTGAAGAGCTTAAAGAGACAATCGTATAGCCATCAAGATTCAATCTTTTAATCGTGCATATCTGGTACTGGTACATACATCATTCTTTAGTACTAAATACCAATTGACACTTTTTGATTTTTTGAGTCAAATCTGCAAGAGTTGAACTTGAAATTTATTGATATTTGGTCAAGTATTTAACATCACTTCTTTCTACATGTTCAACTATATATAATGCTTAGTAATTTTTTTTTATATTTTATCAGTAACTAATTAATTCCCATTTTTTATGATGTTGAAAACTTTTAGACCTATTTAAAGTCAAAACATAGTTTCCGAACTCTGGTTTATTATGGCCATATCTATGGTATTGACACATGCATGGAAAGCGTTAAACGGGCTGAGAGGAGTAGTGACGCTCCAAGCAGTGATTTGGGCTATACCATGAGGCGACGATTCTTAAACAAACTGAAGAACACCAAGTAAAGTTTTGTTTAGTGTAGGTTGTAGGCTTTGAAGGGATACGAGATACCGGAGCAGTTGGAAGTTCTCGAGCTGCAGAGATATATGGACTTGATATTCTAGCACAAACAATCCAGGTGTCACCTAATTATCATCTTTTCACATATGAAAGTGTTATATTCTAACATCACATTGTGTGTGTGTCTGTGTGTGAGAGAGATAGGCTAATGTTTTACAAAAAACTGAAGTTATGGACAAAACTGTTTCAGTGTTTTGGTTCAACTTGTACCAAAAATTTGCCCATTTTGACCTGTATATTGGCACTTAGTTTGTTTTGATGTCTTTGCGCTTCTTCTGCTTTGATGCTAGCTCACTTTGTGGGTCACATCTCTATACATCCTTACATGACAGTAATATATTTATATTCGCATCATGAATAACTTGTTAATTCCATTGTAGACGGATGATAGACAAATGATGTAGGTGAAAATCGCCAGGCGCAAGCCTGGGCACCTTAGGTAGCCTGAGGCGGCTTTTTACAGTTAGATAATCATATCTAAACCTTATTATATATAGTATAGATATTTAAAGTTAGATAATCACTTTGCGCCTCGGGTACGAAACACTCGCCGCTTTTGCGCTTCGCGCCTTAGTTATAGACCTCGTCGCTTTTGTGCGCCTCTTGCTTTTTAAAACCAAGATTGTTGGTTTGCTTCTTCCAAGTTCCAACCTTGATAAGATCATAAGATCTTTTTAAGGTTTACACACACCTGTAAATCTGTATCATTTTTTGCTTATTGAAATGTGAATTACTAATACCATTTAATTGTGAATTTTTAATACAATTTGATTGTGGATTCTGGCGGTTGGAAATGTGATGTTTGGGGTGGATTAGTTGACGATCTATGAGGATGATGCAATGTATGCTTGATTTATCGAGGGAGCTGTGTAGTGAGTGTTTGTACGGTACAATTACTGAGCTTTGTGATTGTTGTAGCAGTAGAGTAGTAGCAAGGGTGTTTTAATCTGAATTGCTATATGAGGTACTCGAATGAACATCTCTACAACGATCGTCCCATTGAAGTTAACTCTAGGTACTAATTGCAATTATCCACTACTATTTGTCTATTATTTATTATGTTCCTTCATATTTTCAGACCGAAACGGGTCTGTTTAGGTTAATAACAAAACTTCAACAACAAAAAAAAAAAGAAAAAGAAAAAGAAAATGAGTTAAAAGGATCGAGCGCAAAAAAATATATTTGTGTTTTTGCCGGATCCAGTCTGATCAGACCCGTTTTGACCCACAACGAGTCTAATAACAAAATTTCAACTAAAAAGGGATATGGGTCAAACGGGTTGAAAGAAAAAAACATTGGTTGATTAATCAAATCCGGTCTGATCAGACTTATTTTGACCCACAACGGGTCAAATATTATCGGGTCAAATTTTCAAAAAAAAAAGGGCCAGATGGGTTGAAAGCAAATAATATCGGGTTAACCAAATCCAAGTCTGATTAGACCTAAGTCAAATGGGTTGACAAAAAATGTGGGTTAACAGGCATGAAATCTTTTTAGACCACTTATGACCGAAACTTGACCCGTCATTCTACAAATTCAAAGAGTAGGTGGTGGATAAACCGCAACCTTTCAACAGATTCCGGTATCCCACATAATACTTTGACTTTTTGTAGTACAAATAAGGACATGGTAATACTTGCTACAAATTATCTTGTTGCACAGCTGTAGAACATACCAGATCAGCTCGTTGGAAGGTATGAAAACTTCCATGTAAAATAACCTATTCGCCCATAGTTTGAATGTAATGTTGAAGATGCTCTTTACTTGGCTGATGGTCAAAAACCACTTCGTGGATTGTTGTCTGATCCAACTGTTTTATAATAGTGTTGTTGTTATTGTATGTTTACGTTGATATTAACCCTAACTATAATGGTCTTAACCCTCGATGCTATTTGCTACATTTAGTTGTTAGGAAGACAAAATTATATATGGTTTGGGGGGGGGGGGGGGTTGTTCAATGTTAATTGGACATGGTTTCATTGGATAAATGTTTAAGCTTCATTAAATGTTTTGTTCTTTGATTACGCGCGTCGCAATGCAAAATGTCGCCCCCGCTGCATCGTGCGGGCACCTTACTAGTCTACTATAACAAGTTACTCTTGTATCCATCCATCTTCAATTATTTAGCTAATATATATTAGAGTCTACGAGTTTCTTGGAATATGAAGAATAAACCTCAAAATCATAATTTGGCATTTAGTACATGGAAGTTGTACTTCTGTCACACCAACAAACTCTTAGTGAGACCGACCATTTACAAGGGCAACAAGTCTAGCGGCGAGGCTATATGTCATAACATGAGATCTACAACCAATTGCACGAGCGGTTTATCTAGAAATAATAAACCAACCACGAGCAAAGATTAATCTAAAACCCTTTTGTTATTACTTTAGTCACTTGCATGTCGGATAGTGTATTACTGGACTTCTTAACACACCTCCTATATATACGGGTTTTTAATAAATTTCAGATTAAATAGGATATCGTCAACTCTTCAATGAAGACATTTGTTTATTTTTTTCTGGATAAATAAACCAAATATTCTTTTCAAATGCTCAAATCTAATTTATTTCTATAAAAATGTCTTCATTAATTTGTTTCTATTATTTTAAATTTTAGTAACACTTTATTTCAAATGCTCAAATCGAATTTTTTTTCTTTTAACTTTTAATAATAATAGTAACATAACAACATAGTTGTTTTAAACTGTTAAAAACCCAACACTAATGCAAACAGAATTACAAGAAAATGGAAATCAGAGTATTGCAATAACAATAATAATTCAAGTCTAAAAAGCAAAGCACCCTTAAAATCCCATTAAATAGTTCAACAACAATACATAAAAAAGGAAAATAAATTAATAAAAATAATAGAAGATAGTAATGAAATGTTGGATCTTTATCCAACCCTCAAAGAGAACCGGCTCCACATTCTCGATACCTTCAGCTCCGTTATGGCCCTCTTCCCCTGGATTGTCCTTTAGCCCACAGCGCTAGCCTGCTGGTTCCTTCTTCCAATTTCCACATGGACCAACTCGGCCCGGCTCGTTGGAGCCCGATGATATATTCATTTGAAAACCACTAAAAATTGGTAAACCAAGAAGGCTACTACCAACCCGCAACACCAGCCCACTGATTCCCCTGTATCGTCCTTTAGCCCACACCTCCAGCCCGCCAATTCCTTCTCTCAATTTCCACTGGGAACAACTCGGCCCGTTTCGCTGGAACCCGAGGATATATAAGGTTGCCTTCAGGGCCGGCTCAAGGGGGAGTGAAATAAAGCAAGAGCTTTAGGCCTCCATTTTCCTAGGGCCTCAAATTCTAAAAAAATATATTATATGTTGGTAATTTTGGCTTTGAGATTGTTAACATTGAGGTTTATAACCAATAATTATATGTACACAAAGATGATATATGAATAATAGGATCCATAACAATTTTTTTCGTTTAAAAAAGGGCTCCAATTTTGCTATCCGCTTTAGACCTAGAAAAAATTAGAAAATTTTGAGCCGGCCCTGGTTGCCTTCACGAGAAAACCACCAAAACTTAAAAACCAATTAAACCACTACGTACCATTCAATTTTTTTTGCTTTTCATTTATTTTATTTATAAAGTTAGTATTGTAAAAATAAATAAATAAAAATATATGTAGCTTGCGAAGGTAGACATATCTAGTTCAGATTAGGTATATGTGTGTGTATTTTACGGTCTACATATATGCTGCTTGTTGATCTACACATTGGCGAAGCTTCCCCTCCCCCCCCCCCAATTTTTCCGAAACCGGGGGCGGAAACGTATATACCTAAAAATTTTCTATACGAAAGTACTATTCATAACACTACGCGCCGAAAAGTTCGGGGGGTCGGGCGCCCCCTCGGACTAAGCCTAAGCTGCGCCCCCGGATCTACATATATTTTTTTTCATATATACTTTTTAGATTATTTTAATTTCCACAAAGATTAGTAAAATATAAAAGAATGAAACAATAAAAAAAAATCTTATTTAAAAGTGGTTTCACAAAGTTTTCTGGTGTGTACACATACTTTCATGCAAGGTAATATAGGATAATTTATGAAGGGTGTTGTTAAATATACCCAAAAGTTAACCTTTTAGGAGAGAGAATGGTGGGTAAGAGAGAGAAAATGGATGACATTAATTACCCAAATCATTAATTATCATTTGAACTAGTTTAATATCCGTCCGTTGGACGGGTTACGCTAACAACGTAACAAACAAATATAATCTATATTGAGGGTGTTTGGGATTGCTTCTCCTTTTCTTCTTTTTGAAAAAAGTCATAACCATCTAACTTTTTACTTTTCTATATTGAGGGTGTTTGGGATTGCTTCTCCTTTTCTATTTTTTGAAAAAAAGTCACAACCATCTAGTTTAATACCCGACCGGTGGACGGGTTACATTCAACAACGTAAAAAAAGATGATCAATAATAAGTATACACAAATTTAAACAACATTACAAACAAAAACACATTCTTCAATTTATAAAAGAAAATGAACGCCAATGCTTTAATACCCGTGCGTTACACCTTTTTAATATTGTGATGTTAAAGGATAAAAGAGACGTACCTCTTCCCAATCTTAAAGGACGTGTTTAGATATCTACTAAGAATAAAAGCAATCCTTGTAGGATCACTTGGTGATGTGCTCTATCATTAAAGCAGAGAGATACAAATGAGAAATGTGGCGTGGAATGAGAAAAAGAGAAAAAAATAATAGCATCGACCTATGGGTTTTCAATGCTACTTGACACATATTGGCTCTGTATTCAGTGCTCAATGTTGATCCTTCAATAATTTGTAACTGGACCAAGAGCATAGAATATTGAAGACAAGAAAAAAAAGACCAAAAACTCAAAATTATATGGACAGTTAACTGTAATATTATGGACATTTTGGCAACATTCTATTTGGAGAATAATTGAACTAAATGATAGGGGGTATTAAAATTATGAATAACTTAATTTGGTAAGCAACTTTATGGGAGATGGGGAGTATGAATTATAAATTGTAACTTGTAATTAAGTTTCGATTTATTAGTACCTTTTTATCATACGTCAATCAAACTCCTAGACAATGCCTCGTTAATTAAGAAAATAAAGGTGGATAGCTACATAATGAGGCCTGAAAACACTAGTTAAGCGCATACACACATACAAAAAAAAAAAAAAAAAAAAAAGCTCAGCTAACCAAGAGCATATAAGCATTTAACATCCTGATAATTTGTAAGCCTCAACTTCTTTTTGCAGAATATAGTATGCGCACCATTTATCACAACTTAACATAACTTGAGTTAAAATACCCATTTTCTGCTAAGAAAGCCTCTCTTATTTAGTTATTTGCCATGTGAAAATCACCTGGCTTGCAGCTATATAACTGACTTTATGCCCTGAACAAAAAATTACTTGATTAAGTAGTCTCTATCGTCTCATTTTAGACATGATTCATAGACAAAAGTGTATAATAAGCATTAAAGTATACACCTTTCCATGGCAAGCCTCTGTTCGGTTTTTGCTAGAAGATAGTTTCTCCTATCAAAACAACATTAAAACCCTTAAAACATGGAACCAATGATAAAATTTGTGAATCTACAATATTTATGATCTACATACTATAAGATTTAGGGTTAAAGCAACTTACATGTAGAATACTTGTTATCTTCATTCAATCAACCTGGTACAAGCATATTTCTATCCCCATAAGAGCATTTTTCACAGCCTTATATGGCTATATAACAACCCATATACAACGAAAATATTCCAGCCCTGTACGGGTATAATTCCCAGCCATGTACAACTGTTATAAAATAGGTTCAAAGTCATATGAAAAATATTCTATGTAGATTAATAAAACAAAATTAAGATTATTACTATCTTTCATACTAACACTTAACACAGTGATAAAAAGTAAATGAATAAAATAGCTTTTACCTGGCCCAACCAATTTTGATTTGTACTATTAAGAAAATTCCATGTTTTGACTGAGCATGCACATGTTGAAACTGCACCAACTTTGGACGTAACAGTACAAACCTCATCAAGTTAGATGCAACCAGTTGTTAATTGGGATCACTTTCATCAATCATCCGATGTAATAGCTTATCAAATCATTTTTCATACCATCGCCCAACCATCCCCATTTTCCTTTTCAATATCTTCAAAAGAAATTTCATATGTACTTATGTTCTTCATCATCATGTCATCTTTTGATGTATTTTACTTTCATGAACAAAGGCAAGAGCACCTTGTGAGGCTGCACATGCAGTTCATTGTGTTCTTCCACATAAAATACAAGATTCAAAGTAAATGATAACTGAAATGTTTTATCATTTTTAAAAATAAAATAAAATAACTTGATATACTCTTTTTCTAGCCATAACAATATCTTGTGTTGATACTGGTCTAAAGACCACCCAATATTTCTACTGTAGACTTTAAAGGTCATACCATTTACCACATGCTTTCAAGAAAAGTAAGACGATTTAAATTTAAAAAATAAAAACAAAAGAACAGTTGATGTACATTGCACTAACCATTTCTGTCAGGCGGTTGTCTGGAAGTTGGATGACTGCAATCACAGAAATCCCAGGATGTTTTATATCACAGTTTCTACCTACATTAAACCCAAGTTCAAAATATTAACACCTGCTAATATGGAACTTCCTATTTATCTATAACAAACTTCACTCTGATTTTGTCTTACTAAATACCATTGAATTTCAATCTTTTATTTTACCACTCAAATCAACATTCTTAGTTTGTTGGTTCACTTGATTCTTACCTCTTCATGATATATATTTTGCCCACCCTGATACACCCTTTTATGTACCCAATGAGCCATAAATTACCATGATCGCTTATCCGTCCTATATCACCAGTTTCATGCCAGCCTTCATCGCCATGATTTTCTTTTGTTTGAATCTGGTCCCAATACCTGATCATTAGGGGGACGCCCCTTTGTTAACTCCATGTAAGGTGTAGGCTTTCCAACACACACATCCTCTTGTTGATTGTCCACATCTAACTTGTTTTCAGCAGTTTGCTCAATAGGATCTTGAAGGGTCATAAAAGTTACAAACGAACACCTACTGATATGGTTTGAAATTCCTCGGATAACAGAAAACATGTAATGGTCGAGCTGCCAGAAAGTTCAGCTTATTAGATTTATCTATGCTCAACGAAGCAATTTATCAACCATGTTTCAAATTTGATTTATAGAAAACCAACCTTTATATCAATTAGAACTTACAGCATATAGTTGTTCCAAAGGAACCAAGGCTCAGCCTGTGGAAAAAAAAACAACAAAGTTTATAAATAAATAGAAATGGAAAATATATGCCAAAAGCAACTGTATATATTTAGTATATGTGGAGATCTATGAAACGGAATCAAGTCTAGATACAATTAACTCAATATAAAGAATTTCAATTGAAGACAACACTTGCCTGCCTCCAAAGAGGAAGATGCCTTGATTCATCACCCAAGATTTTCAACCGCTGTGAACTGCAAGCAGAAAATGGAACCAAACAAAAAAAATGGTCAAATGGTAAGTTTTATGCCAAAGTCATAGTCCAAACTGAATGTCATGCTCATTGTGAATAATATTGAAATAATGAACAATGCATAAGAACAATATAACTCACAACGTAGTTCTAAAGTATAGAAGGTTCCGTCAAGGTTTGTCAGCGATTGATTCAAAGTGATTAATCTAAATCAAGAACCCATTAAACGAAGAACTTGACGAAATCAAAGAACAAACAGAAATTTGAGTTGCATTTCACAATTATTCAAAAAAAAAAAAACTAAAAAAAATAAACAGCACTTTAAACAGATTATGATGGTTAGCAATCAATATAATAAACAATCACTAAAAGCATACGAGAATAAAATAGAAGGGTTAAAATACCTCTTGAAATAATTGATAAGGAAACAATGATGGTTCTTCAATCAACTATTAAAGCGATGATACAAGGGTGATTCTTCAATCAGCAATTGAAACCGGGCTGGTATCTGTTGGAAGAGGATCTGGTGGTGGTGCATGCCTCCGGCGGTACCGCGACCTCCAGGATTCTTACGGTGCACGCCTATGTTCCCAAGTGTAGTGATAATTGCAGGGCTATGATTCACAATTACGTCGTGCATCTGATGTCGATAGATAGTGGATGAATCGCACCATCTAATGCAATCAAGGTTCAGAAAAAAGCCCTAATACAGATGCGAGAGATGGAGTGATTTTTTTGGATGTAACTGCATTATATAACAATACTATTCAACTGAATTGAGGGCACTACCCATGTTTGTAGGAGGCTTGAATTGTGGAGATAATGGGCAGAAAAAGAAGGTGGTAACCATTTGACGAAGAAACTGTAAAGAAATGCCATGAACTGCCATCATGGAAGTTATTTTTATGAGTTTAAGTGGCTGAGATTTCATTTCAGCAAGATCTAATGGTGGAGAATGATTTGAAAAACAGTTACACTTAATGGGATCCATATATATATATAATTTAATAAAAATATCCACAACTTTAATTTTATAAATCATAATATTAATTACTAATTGTAACATAAACAATATTTAATAAAAATGAGAGAAAAAATAACTCTATGAATCAAAGTAAAAAGGAAAAAATCGGTGGTTCAAATTTTAGAGTAATTATGTGTTTAATAGTAACTAATTTGAGATTAAACACATGTTGGAGCGAAAGCGTGATTTCGTCTAAAATAAAATTATAAAAAAATATGTATCGCTACTCAAATTTATAGCATAAGTAATGAATATATTAAATGAACCACTTCATACATTATGTACTGTTTTTTTAGTAGTGGCAAAACTTGTACATTAGGAAGATTGAATATCTGATCTCTCATACTTGTATTGTAAAAGAATTGGTTGTGCATATTGGTTGTGCATATTTGCTCCGCAGTTTAATATAAATAAATATTTAGCCGGGAAAATCACCTGTTACATATGGCCATAAAATCGTCTAGAACCATATGTAGTTGGAAACCAAACAAAACAAATAATATTTTAAATTATTTGAGGCGTCTAGAATTATTTACTCAACTTTATCATCGTGAAACGACCATTTTCTAAATAATATAAACTCATTGATCATATATAAAATGGGGATATATAACAAATGGTGATTAGAATCCGATGGGAAACGACCATTTTCTAAATAAATAATTAATATAGTACAAAAAAAATCCGTTGTTAAATTATAAATATAGTTATCCATTAGTAATATATAAAATTGTAATGGTTAACTGTATAATATGTATTTCTTTTTTGTTATACAAGACAAGTAGCAAAAATAAAATATAAAAAAGTAACAAAAGTATTATAAAATAAAATAACATAAAAAACATAATTATTATTTTTAAATTTTATAATAAAATAATGTAATAAAGTAAATAATATAAAAACATAATTATTACTTTTGAATAAAATAATATAATAAAGTAAATAATATAAAAATATAATTATTACTTTTGACTTTTATAATAAAATAATGTAATAAATTGCTTAATCATTAGCAAGTTTGACTAATGGGTAGATTTATCCTTATATTGGGTGTATTTATCACACTCCTTTATGAATATCATTATCACTGGGTTTTAAATAATTCATCATTCATAAATATGTCATGGTTTAACTAAAAACTTAAATACAAATAAAATAAAGATGATTAATTGAGCTTCTATAGGCCCCATATCTCTCACTCTAACGTCCATTAAGGGAGTGGTGCCCTCATGTTTGGCGCCCTCATAATGTATGATGCTCTTTTTGGAGGAGGTGGCACCCTCAGGTTGTAAATCCCTCCTTTTAACCTTCACGTTTTGATGTATGATGCTCTTTATGGAGAGGTGGCATGGGGCATCACCTCATAATGTATAGTCAAAAAAAAAAAAAAAAAAAAAAGAAGAAGAAGAAAATCTTAAACAAATTCCAAACTCATTTACTTTTCTCTGCACTTTGTTTAGATATTATTATTATTATTACTGTTGTTGTTTTATGTTGTTGGCCTTAACTCCAAAGTATGTTTTATAGTTTGAGATGTTCATGCATAATGGACACCCGAGAAAGAAAAACAGAATTCCAAATCATAAAACATGCATGCTTCTCTTCAATGTGGTTACGGATTTACAACCTTTATCTATTTATTTTTTCATAAATGATCCCGCATCATATTTATGTCCACAAAAAAAACTACAACCAATTTTTTCATAAGCAAATTCATATAAAATTATTTGTAAGAGCAAACAACCAGGTTAATATCCACTTATAAAATTAATACTGTCTGTTTTATGGAACTTGAACATGCACCGCTTTAATGAGATAGATATCTAGTGCCACTAGACTAACTAGTCATCAACATTCAAATGCAATACAGGTCTAAAAGTTGCTTACACTCGAGAAGCTAACAATTTAACAAAGGATCGTGCGATGGAAAGAAGTGATTTCTAATTAATTTATGGAATGAACCCAAAATCATTAATTAACTCATAAATGATGGGCTAGAAAGTAAATTCAAGTTTGATTGACCTAGCAACTTATGCGTTTGAGCACAAACTCAAGGCCAAACAACATACAAGATCCATCCAGTTAATAATAAATTAACTAATACGCCTTCTACAATTCTTATGAAACTATACTTCCTTTCTCCTTATAAAACCAACCAAACCAAACCAAACAATTCTATCACTTACTTAAAAATGGTGGCCTTCCCAATGGTAGTTCTGATCATCGTGTGTGCCCAAGTAGTACATTCGACAACCTTTTTCGATGTGAATCCTATCAAACAAGTGGTGCCTGATGGTCTACGAGAACTTGAAACATCTATTGTTCGACTTATTGGCCAAACTCCTCATGCGCTCACCTTTGCTCGATTTGCTCACAGGCAATTATCTTAATTCCTTCATAGTTACATACATATATAACTTACTTTACCTCAATTCAATTCTCGAATATCTCTCTATACATAGGTATGGGAAGAAATACAAAACTACCGATGAAATGAAACAGAGGTATTCCATTTTCGTTCAAAGTCTGGACACAATTACATCGCATAACAACAAGGGCCTTTCCTATAATCTTGGGCTCAATGGTGAGCTATAGTTATTAGTCCAAAGCCAAATCCTTTTTTTTATTATATGGATTGCTTCATTTATGTTGTATGTTGTGTTTTATGAGTTACCATTTAATTAGTTATGTTGTATTAAACAGAGTTTGCTGATATGACGTGGGAAGAATTCAGCACAAACAAGTTGGGAGCTACTCAAAATTGTTCTGCTACTAAAAAGGGCAATCACAAGCTCACTCATCACGATGATGTCCTTCCACTCACGGTAGATCGATCGATTATCATATTCATAGATGTTTGTTATACTTACTATTACTTAATTTCTTGTTATATATGCATGTAGCAAGATTGGAGGGAAACAGGAATTGTGAGTCCAGTCAAGAGTCAAGGAGATTGTGGATCTTGCTGGACATTCAGGTACCTAATTCAATCTCTCTAATCTCAATACAATATATATACAAAAATCTTAAGTTTTAATATTACAGTACAACTGGAGCTCTTGAGGCTGCTTATGCCCAGGCTCATGGGAAATCAATTAGTCTATCTGAGCAGCAGCTTGTAGACTGTGCGGGTGGTTATAATAACTTTGGTTGCAAAGGTGGCTTGCCTTCTCAAGCTTATGAGTACATCATATACAATGGCGGACTGGACTCCGAAGAAGCATATCCCTACATTGGAAAAGACGGAGAACTTTGCAAATACTCACCAGAGAAGGCTGCGGTCCAAGTTGTCAATGTTGTCAATATCACCGAGGTACGTACATAACTACGTATCAACCACAGGTAGTGAGTTACTGGTATGTTATATTTGTAAATTGATATGATAGGGTGCTGAGGATGAGTTAAAGTATGCAGTAGGTGTTGTTCGTCCGGTGAGTGTGGCATTTCAGGTGGTTGCACCCTTCTCACTTTACGCTGGAGGAGTTTTCACTAGCGATGTTTGTGGTAGTTCTACAATGGTATGTTGTCGACTAAGCTAGCAACTAGCTACTTTTTGGTCTTTAATGTTCTTATATATATATATATATATATACACACACACATGTTGCTTTCATTACTTATGTATTGAAGCTAAATGTATGTGTATGTGCATATATGCAGGATGTGAACCATGCGGTTGTTGCAGTTGGGTATGGTGTCGAAAATGGTATTCCATACTGGCTGCTCAAGAACTCATGGGGACCAGAATGGGGTTTGAATGGCTACTTCAAGATGGAGAGGGGCAAAAACATGTGTGGTATGTAACTTAATTATTTGTCACATGAATCATGTTTTAGCTAAAATTAATGATGGTCGGTTGTTGTGATTGCAGGTATAGCAACGTGTGCATCTTACCCTATTGTTGTCTAGATGAGTGTTGTTCTAGATGAACATATTAATACAAGTTGTAAAATATACGGAAAGCCTTGATGGTTGTCAGTCGTTAATATATATATATATATATATGTGTGTGTGTGTGTGTGTGTTTGTTTTGAAGCAACAATCCTTTAACATCTTAAATACCATTTAACCTTTCACTTGTAAATATTAAAAAAAACATCACTTTTTGTAAAAGGACAATCACTATACCACTATATCAATAGGCCGTGAGTGTTAATATATATAACTTGTATCAACTTAAAACATATCAAATAGGATCAACGATATAAAATAACCAATGTTAGAATTGGAACCAAAGACTTACGTACGTATAGAATGTGATGTTATAATAATGATCAACGCATTGAGTTTACAAAAATAATCCTCTTTTTTTAAACATACCAAGTTCATAAACAAGAAACATAATTGACTCAAACTAGAAGAAAAACTATCTAAAAACCCCTAGGTTTGTAATTCGATATTTTTTACCCAAACTTACACAAGATTAGACTAATAAACCAAAGGAATCATTCAATCAAGCATTAAAGCTTATAGTTAATCAATGACCATATGAATTTTATTAACATTCTAACTTGTTACCTATTGAAGGTTTTTTTTTTCTATATAAAAAACCCAACCTATTTCAATCAAGCATTAAAGCTTATAGTTAATCAAGCATTAGGCTCGAGCTCAGCTCGATTTAAATTTTGTTTCTAAAGCTTGAGCTTAAATGATTTGTTATTTATTTATTAATACATGTTAAATATAATTCTTATTATATATATATAGGATAAGTATCATTACAGAACACTAATTATTTGGAGAATAAAATGAACAACTCTAAATCACTAAATTTTGGGATTTAAGGTTCATATTTCTTAAATTTTATATTTCTTACATTCATGTTCATATGTGTATTATATATACATAAAAAATCATATATTTTCCCTACACATAGTCTACATACATGCAGGCAATTTAGCCTACAAATAACTTATATGTGTGTAGGTTATTTAAAAACTAAAGATTTTTAATACTTTGTTTTAAATTCAAGTGTGAGAAACAATGAATCTTACATTTACAACATTTTCATTTACTTTTTAGGTTTTAGAATTGAAAAAAAATGAGTGATTCATTTTGTTCTGTATGTTCTCACAATATCTAGTGTTCTGCATAGAACCTTCCATATATATATATATATATACATATATATATATTCACAATTTTATAAATAGTAATTATTATTCTATTTAAATATATATTTAATATGTTATCTAAAAGTCATATAAACAATAAGCTTATTTAGGCTTGTGAGCCGATAGCGGTGTAAACGAGCCGGGCCGAGCCCGAGCTTGACTGGACTCGACCTCGGCTTGGTTCGAGCCTACTTTTTGAGTTCTAGCTCGACTCGACTCGGCTTGAGCTATCTTGAGAACAACATCAAAAAAGCTCGGCTCATTATTATTATATTATATATAAAAAAATAAAATGTTGTTTGGGCTCGTTTTGGCTCGCGAGCCTAAACGAGCTTTGTATTTCAGGCTCGAGCTCGGGCTCGATAACTAAACGACCTCTATTTCATGCTCGAGCTCGGGCTCGTTAAAGCTCGACTTGTTCAAGCTTTTAACTGAGCCGATAATGGGTAGTTCTTGAGCCTCTAGGCTTGTTTACACCCCTACGAGCCGACTTGAGCTCCATAAGTGAAGCACGGAGTCGTTTGCCAAACAAATTTGTTTTTAGGGTGTCCGGAGTGGGGGCGGCAAACCCACCCGGCACCGCTCTCTCATCAATCGGCAACCAATGCCGATCAGTTTACCGCATGAAGGTTTGATTCAGTGGGTGCATGCCGACGCGGGGAAGGGAGGAAGGAGAGAGAGGTGGTAGTGTGGGGTGGGGTCCATTCCAATCTCAACTAATCACACATTTTTCTTTTTTTTTTAAGTTTACCACTTCACCAAATGTCTAAACCATTGCCAACATTTTTCACCAAAGTTTAAACACTTTTCACTGATTGACGTAACGCACTCTGATTGGTCGATTTTTTAGGTTGCCACTCTCAAGTGTTAACCACTCTTAGGGTATAAGGAGTGGTTAAACACTTTAAAGTGGCAAACCAAAAAACCGACCAATGAGAGCGCGCCATGTCAATTAGGCAAAAGTGTTTAAACTTTGGTGTAAAGTGTTGGCAATGGTTAGACACTTGGTAAAGTGGTAAACTTTTTATAAAAAAAAAAAAAGAAAAAAGGTTTGATTGGTTAAAAATGGCATGGACCCCACTCCCCCCCACACACACTCTCTCCTTCCCTCATTTCACCGCTTCGGCAATGGCACACCGCTTGGGAATGAAACCGTGCGGCAACATTGGTTGGTGGTGGTGTACACCGATCGGCAAACCCTTTGCCGACTCCTTTACCGCACCCATACCGTATCCCCTTAACACCCTTAGGATTGAGCCTGGGGTTAGACTCTTAGTTTTTTCTCAAAATGACCTCAATTAGCTCACAGTTAACTCGACTCGAGTCGTTTGGTTATGCGTGAAACATATGTCCTCATCACACATCATCCAGATGTGAAAGATGGATAGAGGAATATGATACCATACCACCACACAGACAAACATTTCTTGAATACAATAATATAATAATAAATTAATATTATGATTATGATGTCGTTTCATTATATTAACACAAATGGTGGCCCGAGGATAAGCCCCATCTCTCTCTCTCTCTCTCTCTCTCTCTCTCTCTCTCTCTAACCTCAAGTCAAAACCCTCTCCTTGTTCAGGGGCGGACACAAGTATAGTCTAAGGTGGGCGGGCGCACCCCCGGGGAAAAAAAAATTTAGTGCTAAGTTCCGTCGAAAATCCCGTCCGCACCCCTTGGAATTTTTCGTCCGCATCCCTTGGAATTTTTCGACCGCAACCTTGAAATTTTTCGTTCGCACCCCTTAGGTAAAAAGTGTTATCAATTTATATTTTAAATTTTTTTAGTAAACTCTTATTTTAAAAAAAAAAATTACTACCTAAATTATATAACTTTTAATACCTAACTAACTAAACCCAAATACCCATACCTTTACCCCCTTATAAATTTCCTAACTAGCTAGCCCACCAAGTCTTAGCCCATTAACCAAACCCAACAATATTTCAAACTATAATAAAATAATTAAAACCCAAAACCTTTAGAAATTCTCTCCCGCTCTCTCTATCTCTTGCGTCCCTGCACTGCCAACGAACAACATCACCCAGTAACAACAGTCTAGCAGCCGGCGACCACCGTAATCAACCACCATACCACCGCGTTTGACGCTAAATCTAACCGGAATCCGAACACGGGTAAGTTTCTTTGTTATTTTGATGATTTTGGTTGATATTATAGGAGAAAAAAGGTAATAAAGTTGTTAAATAGGTTTGAAATTTTGTGTGTTTTGACGTTGTTTATGGTTGTTTAGATGATTTTTAGGGTGATTATGTTGTTTATATATTTTTAGTGTGATTACAACTTACGTTATGATTTCTAGGGCTTGAGTAGTTGACAATTAAAATTAAAATTGAAACGTTATATTATGGAGCGATGAACTTATGCTATATAGAGAAAGAATTGCTTAAGAAATTAGCTTTAGATGATGTTTTGGATAGATTTCAAAAAATGAAAACCCGTAGGGCGTCGACGTTTTAATTATGTTTGTAACAAGGTTTGACATGTTTTTGATGATTATATAAATTTAGTTTGATGTTCGTTTGTTTTACATGATCCGGCCCGACCCGATACGAACCGATTTTTTTACTTATATACCTTGGGGCCTAAATTTTTTAAAAATGTTCCGCACCCCCATGAAAAAATTCCTGGGTCCGCCACTGTCCTTGTTCCGTTGGTTTTTGTCTCTGTATGATCCGTATCTACTTCAATCCATCGTTTTTATCCTAAAACCTTCATCGGGTCATGTCTCAGATCCCACAGCTTGCGTTTGCTTAAGGGGATGATGTGGATCTGCAATTCATCGGAGACCGCTAGATTCACCGGAGACGGTCATCGGAGCCGCAACTTCTCCATCGCTAAAGATGAAGAAGATGATCGCGATTCATCCAGTTCTTCCTCCATCGGCAATAACAGTGATGCGTCTGGCGGCGGCTGCGATTCCGATGACGGCGGCGAGGTTCAGAGCTTATTCAAAGGCTCCTTAAACAATTTATCTGATTTGGAAGAAGCTTTGGCTGTTAAGTATGATTTCATTTCTTATACCATTTATATGTTTTATTGCATGTTAGGTTTTTTTGAATTCTAATTGCAATTTTAATGTCAGTTAGAATTATTTATATTTATCTTATGAGGACGGTGGTACTCTTGCTGGTTTCATTATCTGTTTGTTTTAATTACATACATGAATGTCCATGTGCAATTTGAATCATCAAGGACAGAATTTTAAGAGCTAGTAGTATTTTCCCCAAATTTGCCAACATGTTATATCATTGCAGTTGTTATATATATGAAGTTTAGTGTGAGTTCACCTGGCAGCAGTTCACACAACAATTGGCGTTGAAAATTGAGATATAGTTGTGTGTTTAGAAGTAGGGCTGCAAACGAACCGAACCTTTAGCAAACAGTTCGGTGGGAAGCGTGTTTATGTTCGTTCGTTTAATTAATTAACGAACACGAACAGGAAATTTTGTTCGTTTAGTTAAATGAACGAACATGAACACTGGTCGCGTTCGTTCATTTATGTTCGCGAACGTTCGGTAATGTGTTCGTTTATGTTTAATAGTTCATTAGCTTTTTTAGTTTTATTTTATTTTAATCCTTCAAAATTCTCACTAATAAACCATTTGATAAATATTAGTGTATCTTATTATATTTAAGTTATTTAATAAATATTAGGTTAGTATATTTTGGGTGGATCTATGTAGGGGTGTTCATCGAATCGAATATCGAATTTTCGAATTATTCGAATAATTTTTATTTTCCCTTGAATTCGTATTCGATTCGAATTCGATTAAAATCTACCAAATTCGATTCGAATTCGTAATCGAATAAAAAACCAAATTCGTATTCGATTCGAATTCGATAAAAAATTCGAATTCGAATCGAATTTGAATAAATTCGATTTGATTTAAGTTCTTTAAAAACATGTAAAAACTATCAGAATGAAACATAAATTTTGAAGCAACCAAAAAGCACGATATCATATTAAAACAGTTCCAAATAAAGTATCATAAATCTAAAATTCAAAACGAGAAGTTGGGAGTAACCCACTCCACATTAAAACAGTTCCAAATAAAGTATCATAAATCTAAAATTCAAAACGAGAAGTTGGGAATAACCGCTCCACATTACAAGTTAGTATTTTTAGGGTTAGAAATCTGTTGATAGATGTGTTACTTAGATTTTAGTTATGGGTCATGTAGTTGGTTTGGTAATGGGTAATTTTAATACTTGGAATAAATTTTGAAAATAATTTGTAGTATAGCCTAATAAAAGTTATATATGTATTACATATAAAAATAATAAATTAAAATGTATAATTTTTATTCGAATTTCGAATCGAATCGAATTTGAAATTGTAAATCCGTATTCGATTTGTATTCGTTTTACTTGACTCGAATTGAATCGAATTCGAATTCGAATTCTTATAATCGAAACGAATTCTTGATAATCGAATCGAATTTAAACGAATTTCGAATTTTTCGAATTCGAAACGAATTCTGAACACCCCTAGATCTATGTAATGTTTGTGATGAAAGATGCCAATTTTATTTGAAATTTAATCTATGTTCGTTTGTGTTTGTTTCTGAATGCTTGTTTGTGTTCGTTTGCGCTTGTTGGTGTTCGTAAACGTTTGTTTGTGCTTGTTGGTGTTCACGAACGTTCGTTTGCGTTCATTACCTAAAATTAACGAACGAACACGAACACGTTCATTTCCTTAATGAACGAACACGAATATAAATTCTCGTTCAGAAAGTATTTTTTAACAGTTCGTGAACACGTTTATTTCTTTAACGAATGAACATCGTTTGATTTGTTTGCAGCCCTATTTAATGGAGTGGTGCTATAAGATAGAACTCTAGTGTTGGCATTTGATTACATGTTTTGGTGGGTGTTAATTTGGGTTTGCTTATTAAAACTGTTAATCTATGTATTGCCTTTCGAGATTGCGTGATTGTTTGTAAGTGAAACAAGCTGATTTTAATAAGCAGTTTGAAGTTGTCTACTCTAAATTGCTCAATCTTGAAATGTATAATTCTAGCAACTGAATATCTCTAATATGCTTATCCTCTGTTTATTAGGAGAGGTATATCAACATTCTATTCTGGGAAATCAAAGTCATATACAAGCCTTGCTGATGCGGTGTGTGCTCCATCCATTCAAGACATTGTTAAGCCAGAAGATGCATACAACAGGAAACGCAAAAACATGCTTGCTCATAATATTATACTAAACAAAAATCGCAATTTTACTTCCAAGAATGGGATACCAAAAAAGGTTGCAAATGTTAACAACAGGTACTCGTTGGCCAGTGAATTAAACAACCACCATCATAACAATGCAGGTGGTGAAAGCTCATCCCCTGGTAGTTCTCTACCCCCTTTACCTGCACGCCATAGAATATCACCTGTTGCTATTAATGAATCGTTGAATTCATCCCCGAGAAACTTTTGCTCTCCATGGCGTTCATTTTCTCTCTCAGATTTGCAACTTGCTGGTGGTGGTGGTGGTGCAGCTTCAAGCTTTACAGGTAACAAAAGAGATGATGAAGAGGACGACGATTAGATGTAGGTGTTGTTGGCTGTAGGTGGTTTGTTTTTTCCCGTTTCCTGATTCTGCTCATTGTAGTTACTTCCTTGTGGGCATTTCTGGAATTCAGTGGATGTTTCAGTCAGTTTTAATCTTGTACCCAAATGCATGTTTGTTACATATAATGAAAAAGATGTTTCCTTTTGCTGTTATAGAGCCAGTGAGATGCACCAATTATTTGGAAGTGCTAACAACCGGTTGATGTTAAATCAGTTTTGAATTTCACTGTGGACAGTTGCTATGATCAGATATTCACTGTGCTGCATATTTAGCCTGTAGTTTGTCAGCTTTATTTTATTGTTTGCAACTTATATGTGTTAAAAGGCACATATACATACATAAATAATGTTTACCAAACTAGATTTTTCAACATGTTATCATAGTTCTTTTTATTGTTTTCAATCAACTCATCATAAGTTTTTTTATTTTAACAAACTTATTATGCTTCTTTTTTATTTTATTATCTACAATTTTGCCTTGTAATTATATTGTGATACTAACAATACACCTTGGGTTTATCCTAAGAAGCATAATTTGGTATCTTACTATTGTGTTTACATATTATGTGTGCATAAATCAAAAGGTTTGTCATCATCGTATATGGTGTTCACCATTTGAACGATATATATGGCGACATTTTGGTTTGCAAAAAAATGATGAACTCTTTAAACAAAAGGCTAAATTTGGGAGGAGGTAGTGGAAAGCATTAAATCGAACCCGTTTATTTGGCTCAACCATAGGCTGCTGAGTATGCAAAATCTAAATTGACATGTATAGTGTAAGTTCAATTTTATTTGGCTCAACATAGGCTGCTGGTAAATTAGTTTATTGATTTATTGGTTAATGTTTTTATTTTTGTTTGTTTTGCATGATATGGGCTGGCTGAGGGAGTAGAAGGAGATGGGCTAACAAGAAGTGGGTTTACGTCTGGGCTAGTAAGCCCCACGCGTTATGCTTCTTTAGTTCTTTTTATATTTTCTAATCAGCACTTATTGTTTCTTTTATATTTTCTAATCAGCACTTATTGTTTCGCCTTATAATTATATAACAATACATCTTGGGTTGATCCTAAGAACCATAATTGATATTTACTATTGTTTACATATTAGAACCATAATTGATATTTACTATTGTTTACATAGCATAAATCTAAAGGTTTATGTGTCATCATCTATGGTGTTCACTATTAGAACATAATCGAATTGTTACATTTGGATTGGGCTTTCAGATTTTTAGTCAGTTTGAACCAAAACTAAATTACTGGTTTAAACGTTTTCAGAACATTTTCTTGCAACACAAGTAAATAAGTTTGCATGGCGACGATTTGGGTGTAGGCCATGTTAAAAAAATATCATGATTCGCAATTTACATTACGAAAATAATGATTTTACTTTCTTAAAAATAATAATTTAAAAGTTTGCCTTCTTAAAAAAAATAAAATAATTTAAAAGACTAAGACCGGATGGAAAGCATCTCGCTTTCTTGTATCCCTCTAGTCCAGTCTTGTAGTGTCTTGCTCCTCCCATGAGTCCCATCCTTCTTTGTTACTTCTCCATTTCGGGGTGGCCGTGTTTCCTCCCCATCTCGCGCTACATCAGCCCAATTTCGTTCGCTTCCCCAAGCCCATTCCGGCCGACCTAAGGATTATAATATAATACCTTATGGGGATCGAGAAAAGGGTTGTATGAAGGAAATTATTGGGTTTGAACATATAAATAAAGGTTGAGTTTCAACTTTTTGAGACAAATGAAAAAAGTCATTATACTACTACATCATCCCAATTTCGTTCCGGCTGCTCCTTTCCCGCTTCCCCAAGCCCATTCCGGCCGACCTAAGGATTGTAATACCTTAGGGGGATCGAGAAAAGGGTTGTGTGAAGCAAATTAGTGTGTTCGAACATAGAAATAAAGGTTGAGTTTCAACCTTTTTGAGACACGAATGAAAAAGTCATTATACAAGCATTTGAGTTGGTATCCATGGTATGATAAGTCTAAAATGACTCGTTCCGTTTTTATTTAATATTTTAAACAAGTTTTATGATTAAAAAATGTATTCGATATAGGCCCTAAACCCGGTAACATAAAATATTTTGTTAGGTTGGCTAAGCGTATTCTACATATATGATATATATATTTTTTTTCATCATACTTTCTCTTTAAAATAGGGGATTTATTTATCTTTAAGTACAGAAAGAGAAAATATTAGTGATTTAACAACTTGAGAAAGTGAGGATACAAGTAAAAGTGAAGAGGGCCAGATGTGTTTAAGACAACCCTTACAAATATCAAAATCACAAAACTTTCTTATACAATTGGGTTCAGAAGAAGGTTTGCATCGTGGCGTGGAAGGCGGATCTTCCATATGCGGCGACTATTATGAGAGTGTTGATCACGGACGGCTTGCCACTTCCCTCAAACTGTTTGGACTTTAATTTCTGAGTGGTGCAAAGTTGCAACTATTTTTGCCTTCCATGTTGGGGATGCACGCACAAGCGGGTGGTGAAGGTTAAGAAGAAACAGAAGGCGTGGTATTTGGAGGATGCGAAACAAAGCTGCGTTCAACAAAAACATGTTTGGATTACAGAAGTTATGGAGGAAATTAAGTTCCTATGGGTTCAGAATAGGCTCCGGATGTTGGAGTAGGATTGGCTGCTTGCAATGCATGGTTTGAGTCTTGTTTTGGGTTCTTGCCTTTTGTTGTATGCTGTTGTTGTTTTATTTTCTTTGGAGTGTATAGTGCTAGTTACTTTTTGGTGTATGCTGTTGTTTTGGTTTGAGTCTTGTTTTGGGTTTCTTAAAAAAAAAACAAAAGATTATGTTTGGTTCATTTTAACCGTCAACGAATCCTTTAAATGAGCTACTGGCAAAATTCATCACATCGGGATACACTCGCCTCCGAACTGGGGAAAACCCTCACCTAGGGCTGAAGCCCGTGCAGGGGCGGAACTACAGGGGGGTCAGGAGGGTCCGTTGATGTAACACCCCCAAAATTCCACCTGCGGAAACCTCGCGAGGCGTGTTACGCATCAGAGTTCGAGCCACCAATCACATTGAACCAATGATAGATATTAAATAAGTCATGACATTAACTACTATTATAAAATGTCAACATGTTATCAATTCTCAAAAGTTGTGTAGCGGAAGCATGTATTAATTCGTTTAGTAATAGTTTCACGATAACATTCAAAATCAATGTAACGTTTATAAGTCACCCAAGAGTCTCGATCCATGACCACTCCAGCACTCCCAGATAGCAAGTCCATGTTCCAAACGTTAATGACCTACAAGCATGCAAACAAGTGTGTCAGACTACGCTGGTGAGTTCAAAGTGTTGCTTACGTGTTGTGTTACCAGTTATATGTTAATGCGATTCAATGATACGTTACGATGTTGCTCAAGTTAGTTACCCTAGGGACTATGCCCTTACGTAACCGAGGAGTGTGCCTCTTAGCAACCCACTATGTTGTCCAGTTAGTTACCCTAGGGGAACCGCCCTTACGTAACCGAGGAGTGTGCCTCTAAACAACCATAGTGAAACCCAGATAATTAGTACCTAATAGCGCTATCAACTAATTACCCCCATTGCCCTCCAGGCAATAACCAAAACCGATTAAGTTGTTTACCCAATGTTTCCCTTCCAAATGTTTACCCGTTGTCCCAAACCACCGGGACGCATGCTTGAGAAAATGCAATGAACTCACCTTGGTTTGCTCGGTTAGATTAAATGCTCGTTAAACAGTTGATCAATCAAATCCTATCGTGGTTACAAGAGACAGTCAGTTTCACGAATTCACAATCCACGTATCTTGTCACACGTTTTGCTCAAACAATAAACACCCAAACATATAATCATCACGTATGTCATAACAAGCGTAGTTCTTTCAATCACACAAGTTGTAGCAAGTACCCATACCAACACGCATTCTCGCTGCAAGTTAGGATTGTATACGTATGTTTCATCTTATTATTTGTAACTAGTTGGCCAATCACAAGAGGAGAGGGCCCAATCAATTAACATGTGACGGCCCACTAACTAGGGTTGTACAAAGTTACAAGTTCCATTTATAACTTAACTTCCACCAACTTATGCACTTGAATTAATCAATCCTCTCAAATCATAATTTACACATCACAAGTTCCACACGAGCCACTACTCAGCAGCCCATAACATTATGTAGCATGCTGAGCGGCCCAGTTGGTTCCGGCCCACTACTGAGTGTGGCCCAACCTCCTGTTGTGTTGTGCGACCTACAAATGGGACTAATTTACCATTAGAGCATGGCCCAAAAGGCGGAGCCCAAGGGAATGGATTATGCGTCCCATGCACATGTGTGCGACCAATTGTTTGGTCTTGTAATCTTGTATGTGTGTGATACAAAGGAAGATGAAGGAATCCACAAACATTGAATGTGGGAGGCCCCACTATATGGTTCTCATTTAATTTGCAAATTATTAATTAGACTACATGGGGTGAACGTGCAGCCCTATTTCCTCATAACATCAACAAAGTGTGTGAATGTGTGTGCAGTCTAGCAGGTCATCGGCCCCCACCTAAACATGTGCACATGACTATTCACCATCATATAAACTGACAACACAGTTAACATAAAACCTTAATCATCACATCATCGATATTCCCAGACTAACCAGATCTATCATAACTGCGGCCCACTATGCACATTACTAGTTTGCTTGTTACCAGTTGACTTCATTAGCCCACAGCCGATTGCATAATCATGAATTCAATTTCCACATTTATCATAGAAATTAACATAATAATTGTCATCCTTATAGTTCGAATTAAATCAGTTATATTATACCAAACATACGAATCAGGTCATCATGCATTCCTAAATATTCACAAGTCGTTAACCAACATTTACAACCGAAACCCTTGTCATCCAAATCCATCTAAAACACCATTACAATTCTCACTAGAGTCTTTGTGAATACAATGCAACGGGACTGTTAATAACACATAACTCTATATAAATCACCTTGCAAGTAACTTCTATCATCCTGTAATCCTAACACCATCATGTACCGATACACTAGGCATGCATGACACAATCAACTAGCACATAATCTCATAAACACAAGGGATTTAGAGTATGGGAACTAACCGAGAGCACAAGTTAAGCAAGATAGAGTCTCGAAGAGGGGGGGGGTTTCCTGCCGCCGTATGTAGATTGAGAGAGAGATAGGGAGTGGAGTTTGTTATGGTTTTTAAACTAACAGGATTTGATTTAGAGTATGATACGTATTCATGTTCCTATAGGGATAAGGGTTGTTGGGCTGATTAATCAATCTAAACAATTAATATAAGAGTTGGGCCGGTTATTTAAAAGAAGACACCATACATGTTTAAACTAGATATCGGCCCACATGAACATGTTATATGAAGGCCCTATACGTGTAAGCTGGTTATCGGCCCAATGTTCATGAATTAGTGTTAATACGTACAATGAAATAGTGCATAATGAAATAAAACGATGAGGATCTTAAGATTGTTAAGACAACGATGCTAACTTATAAGGCTCGGTAAGGTTCGGGTTGTCACATCATCCCCAACTTGAAAGAAATTTCGTCCCGAAATTTGGCAAGTAAGCATTAAGGAGTGAAATGAGGAAATCAAGATTGCTGCGGATTAAATCAAGATTGCCGCGGATTTTGCTCAGGTGTGACATCATCCCCAACTTGAAAGAATTTTCGTCCCGAAAATTTGACAAGTAAGAACTGAGGAGTGAAGTGAGGAAATTAGGATTATTGCGGATTTTGCTCGGGTGTCACATCCTCCCCATGTTACAGAAATTTCGTCCTCGAAATTTAGGCTATATTATACTCTAGGCTCCAATTATGAGTTTGTCGATAATTCACTAAACACGTAGTTAAATACGGTTTCACGAAAGTTCACTAAATAATATAAAAGTCATATAGCATATAAAGTCAGATAACATATAAATTCACATAAATTATATTTCTTTATTTGTTCAGGAATAGTGTTCTAATTGTCCATCAACGTTCGAGTACAACCCATGTGGAATTCCGTAATTCCCCGAATTACCGTTATGTGAGTGTTATGCATGAATGAGCGTTTGAGGTAATAGAGTTTGTGTTAATTGTGTTAAACTAAAAATGTCTTGCTCCTAAGTAGAAACACACGTTGAGTTAATAGGAGCTTGATAATGAAGAATGTTGTGACAAGTTATGCTAAGCTCAAGAGATGCTCACAAAAGTTGAAATACGAGTGTGTCATACATCTGTATGGCATTGCCTGATGCATTTAACATGTGCGACCGGGGGGGGGGGGTTGTTGCACTAAATATAACTTGGGTGAGCTATACGCCTTCGAATTTGGGGACTTGCCAAAAAGGCAGTGTTTAGTTATCATGGATGTTGTATATTGAGTAGCCAGCACTTCACGAAACAAGTGTATCTAATGTATATCTGGAGCTTACCAGAATTGAGGCGAATGTCGTACATCATAAACGAAGGGTCGACGAGATAAACCGAACTGGAAATGTGTTAAGGTAGTTTGTTACAGGCTAAAATGCTCAACCCTCAAATCACGTGTGTCGGGTGCACCACCAAGATTTTCTCGAAGCAAAATATGTGAATGTGATAAAGTGAGTGCAAGAGATATATGTTTATATATGGTATCGCTACCGGCGATCAGAACTGGTGCAGTCACCCCTATCGAAGATCAAAGGTGATGCCATCGTATGTAAGAATTCGAGAAAGAAAATATAATTTCTTGGAACAGGTGATTCAAGCAATTCAATCAATCGATTGAATGAAAACTCAAGTTAGGCATTAATCCCTAATTCAGACGGGTATCATCTTGACTCGTTCGTTCAGAGGGAAAAGAGATTTTCAGTTGATATTGTTCGTGATATTTTGGTCGCAGTTGGTTGTAGTAGATGACCAGCCTTCGGTCAAAGGGAGATAAGCATGGAACAAAGAGGTCGATGAAGCTATACATGAGTATGGTGCTTTCACACAAGAGGGAATTTTGACCTTGGCATACCTTACGTAAGTAATAATTTTGTTTTTATGTTATTGCACATTGATGATCTTAAGTATGACTCATTCCTCGAGTGACGTTCGTAGAGAGTGATTTAGCCAAGCGAGGATTAGCGTATAACAGGGCTATGCAAGAACTATGGTATTCATTTTAGCACAACAAGATAAGACGCGAAGAATATACCAAAACGCGGTTATCATCAATCTGTTCCATCTAATTGTTTTAGGATCATGAGTAAAGTAGCAAATCCGATGATGATGGTGTAGTTGGTTGCACACACAAGCGGTGTAAGTAGAAATAAGGTGACACTACCGGTCATTGGAAGCGTTACATTGAGGGTGTTGACACAATAAGAATTATGTTGAAGAGTAACGGTTGGTCGAATTCATAGTGATCCGGTTTAATCGGAGCGTTTTCCACAGTCATCGAGCCTGTCGTATGCGAATAAGAATGGTTTACTAAAATCTATGTACGAAATTGAGTGTGTAATTAGTCGAACATGTATGAAGCCAACTTTGAGGGGTTGAACTAAGGCGTGTGCATTAGGAACATCAAGTACGTCACCAAAAGGTTTCATTACAAGGACACGAAAGTATTTTCGAAATGATATGGTCATAAAATAATACACAACCATCCTCAGAGTACAAGAAGTGATCGCTACGTATCAAAAGAAGAGTTTATCAGGTTATTTTTAAACTAGAGCACAATGTTATAGGAGTTTATGTGTAGACAATCGAGAATGTAGTGTGACCATGATAATGGAATGATAGGTTTATCTATATCAAGAACAGTATCTAACTGTCACCTTGAACGGTAAGCGTCGGCCAAGGCAAGGGCTAAGGGATAGACTAGTTTAGAGAGGAAAACTGTTATGTAATAGCAATTCTAGCAATACAAGGAGTAAGATTATTGTTTATGTCATCATGTTTATCCGGGAGTTGATTAACTTATACCTCCGTTCTCCGTTGTCCCTCATAGTTCTATATGAGGGAAGGGAACAATCTTAAGGGTCGAAATGGGGTAAAAGTCGAGTATCACATTGAAATCTACAAACTACCAAGTTTACACACAATAGGGCAGAACCCTTCTCACGCTCGATAAGCCTCACTGGGACTTGCATGCACCCCGCGTTATTATTAAGTGTGCACCCATAATAATAAGGCGATTTGCATGTTCATCTCAGAGCCTCTTAGCTTACGCTCGAAGTTTCCCCCGTTCAAACAACACAACAGATGGTATCACAAGTTTATAGTTCGTATGAGTCGAAAAGTAGTATCACACTATTAGGTCACTATGGTGTTAAATGTTTCAGTTCATGTGTGCTGTGAGTGTGTGACTGCTAAGCAAGTAATGCAATGAGTGAGAGAGACGAACCTTGCAATCTGGTGCTGAGTGTCATGGTCAACGTTTGGATCAATTCGGTTATAGTCTGGTTTTATAAAAACGTTTTAAAACCGAGTTCTCTATAACCAGTGGCTCTGATACCAACTGTAACACCCCCAAAATTCCACCTGCGGAAACCTCGCGAGGCGTGTTACGCATCAGAGTTCGAGCCACCAATCACATTGAACCAATGATAGATATTAAATAAGTCATGACATTAACTACTATTATAAAATGTCAACATGTTATCAATTCTCAAAAGTTGTGTAGCGGAAGCATGTATTAATTCGTTTAGTAATAGTTTCACGATAACATTCAAAATCAATGTAACGTTTATAAGTCACCCAAGAGTCTCGATCCATGACCACTCCAGCACTCCCAGATAGCAAGTCCATGTTCCAAACGTTAATGACCTACAAGCATGCAAACAAGTGTGTCAGACTACGCTGGTGAGTTCAAAGTGTTGCTTACGTGTTGTGTTACCAGTTATATGTTAATGCGATTCAATGATACGTTACGATGTTGCTCAAGTTAGTTACCCTAGGGACTATGCCCTTACGTAACCGAGGAGTGTGCCTCTTAGCAACCCACTATGTTGTCCAGTTAGTTACCCTAGGGGAACCGCCCTTACGTAACCGAGGAGTGTGCCTCTAAACAACCATAGTGAAACCCAGATAATTAGTACCTAATAGCGCTATCAACTAATTACCCCCATTGCCCTCCAGGCAATAACCAAAACCGATTAAGTTGTTTACCCAATGTTTCCCTTCCAAATGTTTACCCGTTGTCCCAAACCACCGGGACGCATGCTTGAGAAAATGCAATGAACTCACCTTGGTTTGCTCGGTTAGATTAAATGCTCGTTAAACAGTTGATCAATCAAATCCTATCGTGGTTACAAGAGACAGTCAGTTTCACGAATTCACAATCCACGTATCTTGTCACACGTTTTGCTCAAACAATAAACACCCAAACATATAATCATCACGTATGTCATAACAAGCGTAGTTCTTTCAATCACACAAGTTGTAGCAAGTACCCATACCAACACGCATTCTCGCTGCAAGTTAGGATTGTATACGTATGTTTCATCTTATTATTTGTAACTAGTTGGCCAATCACAAGAGGAGAGGGCCCAATCAATTAACATGTGACGGCCCACTAACTAGGGTTGTACAAAGTTACAAGTTCCATTTATAACTTAACTTCCACCAACTTATGCACTTGAATTAATCAATCCTCTCAAATCATAATTTACACATCACAAGTTCCACACGAGCCACTACTCAGCAGCCCATAACATTATGTAGCATGCTGAGCGGCCCAGTTGGTTCCGGCCCACTACTGAGTGTGGCCCAACCTCCTGTTGTGTTGTGCGACCTACAAATGGGACTAATTTACCATTAGAGCATGGCCCAAAAGGCGGAGCCCAAGGGAATGGATTATGCGTCCCATGCACATGTGTGCGACCAATTGTTTGGTCTTGTAATCTTGTATGTGTGTGATACAAAGGAAGATGAAGGAATCCACAAACATTGAATGTGGGAGGCCCCACTATACGGTTCTCATTTAATTTGCAAATTATTAATTAGACTACATGGGGTGAACGTGCAGCCCTATTTCCTCATAACATCAACAAAGTGTGTGAATGTGTGTGCAGTCTAGCAGGTCATCGGCCCCCACCTAAACATGTGCACATGACTATTCACCATCATATAAACTGACAACACAGTTAACATAAAACCTTAATCATCACATCATCGATATTCCCAGACTAACCAGATCTATCATAACTGCGGCCCACTATGCACATTACTAGTTTGCTTGTTACCAGTTGACTTCATTAGCCCACAGCCGATTGCATAATCATGAATTCAATTTCCACATTTATCATAGAAATTAACATAATAATTGTCATCCTTATAGTTCGAATTAAATCAGTTATATTATACCAAACATACGAATCAGGTCATCATGCATTCCTAAATATTCACAAGTCGTTAACCAACATTTACAACCGAAACCCTTGTCATCCAAATCCATCTAAAACACCATTACAATTCTCACTAGAGTCTTTGTGAATACAATGCAACGGGACTGTTAATAACACATAACTCTATATAAATCACCTTGCAAGTAACTTCTATCATCCTGTAATCCTAACACCATCATGTACCGATACACTAGGCATGCATGACACAATCAACTAGCACATAATCTCATAAACACAAGGGATTTAGAGTATGGGAACTAACCGAGAGCACAAGTTAAGCAAGATAGAGTCTCGAAGAGGGGGGGGGGTTTCCTGCCGCCGTATGTAGATTGAGAGAGAGATAGGGAGTGGAGTTTGTTATGGTTTTTAAACTAACAGGATTTGATTTAGAGGATGATACGTATTCATGTTCCTATAGGGATAAGGGTTGTTGGGCTGATTAATCAATCTAAACAATTAATATAAGAGTTGGGCCGGTTATTTAAAAGAAGACACCATACATGTTTAAACTAGATATCGGCCCACATGAACATGTTATATGAAGGCCCTATACGTGTAAGCTGGTTATCGGCCCAATGTTCATGAATTAGTGTTAATACGTACAATGAAATAGTGCATAATGAAATAAAACGATGAGGATCTTAAGATTGTTAAGACAACGATGCTAACTTATAAGGTTCGGTAAGGTTCGGGTTGTCACATCATCCCCAACTTGAAAGAAATTTCGTCCCGAAATTTGGCAAGTAAGCATTAAGGAGTGAAATGAGGAAATCAAGATTGCTGCGGATTAAATCAAGATTGCCGCGGATTTTGCTCAGGTGTGACATCATCCCCAACTTGAAAGAATTTTCGTCCCGAAAATTTGACAAGTAAGAACTGAGGAGTGAAGTGAGGAAATTAGGATTATTGCGGATTTTGCTCGGGTGTCACAGTTGACCCTCCGGCGACGGAAACTTCCACTGTCGCAAGTGTCTACCGAAGTTGGGTTTTATATACCTTGACCCCTCGAATTGTTCCGATCAAATCAGTTAACTAGTCACAGTAAAGAAAGAAAGATGAAAATAGCTTGGTATTCCGGGAGCAAGGGCGGCGACAATCAATCGGAGTTACAATCGTTGGGGGATAATGAAGAAAGAAGGTAGAAGATGATCCAGGCGGGCCCATGTCTATTTTAAATAATAATTTATCTTCTTTTTGTAAAATAAAAGCCTGCTAAATGGTATAGTAACTTTTTACTTTCTGTACCACACAGTAACTTTTATTTTAATTTATGTTTTAGATTTTATGCTTTTCTTAAGGTCTGACAGAAATTATGCCTATATTTTTCTAAATTACACTTTTACTTAATTTGATTTTTATATGAATATATAGTCTATGTATTTATTATTTTATTTCAATACGTTTTATTTAAGTTTGTTTATTTAAATATATATAATATAAAATTACGGCATAGTTTCTTAAATAATTTAGAGATGTATTATACAAATTTTTGGATTGAAACAACAACCAACCTTTGTTAAGCTCTTTTATATTGATTTATAAAAAAATAATTATCATATTCTATTACGACCCCCAGTTTGAAAGTTCTGGTTCCGTCACTGAGCCCGTGAACACTCGTCCAGAGACATGACAGTGCAGTGTCTCTTAAAACACCAAGACACTCTCTTACCCCTCCACCACCACCTCGGTGGTAAAAGAGTGTTCGTTAGTAACTATCATGGTTACTTACAAAGACCAATTAGTCAAGATACAATTTGCCTATAACAGAAAATGAAATTATATAATAATAATATCGAATTGAGAGAAGCCAAAAACTTCCTGGCATTCACACACAAGAAAAAGAAAGACATGATGATGAGTGTTACAGACAGGCTAGGCTAGGCTGTATATTTTACACACCCTCTTTTTTCACTCCGATCCCTCCTCCATTAATGGCGATCTATCTATCCTCCTCAATATAACAACTGCCTGCACCCATTTTGGGTCCCTATACTCATAACTACATCATCACATATCAATCTCCCTCCACCTATACATACACACATGGCAAATGACAATCACTACCAGAATTCCACCACCACCTCCTCCTCCTCCACCACTTCCGCCGCCGATGGACTTTCACAGCGAGTCAACAGCCCCAGATTCTCCGGTCCGATGACTCGCCGTGCTCAGTCCTTCAAACGCAACAACACTAATAATAATAATACCCATCATGAGATTGATGTTCTCAACTCACCTAGATCTGAACAAACTGAGGCCTTTGACTCCATCCCTGAAAAGAAGCTGACCCGTTTGACCCAACGGCTTCAGCCCAAGAGAAGTGCTGGATCTGGTAACGTTGATTTTGTTGGATTAGAGAAGAAAAAACGGTTAGGGCAGTGGATGTTCTTTGCGTTTTGTGGATTATGTTTGTTTTTGGGGATTGTTAAGGTTTCTGTCAATGGATGGTTTGGATCTGCTATTGAAAGAATTGGGCTTGATCAGGTTATCATTTATATTTCATCTAATCAAGACCAGACCACCCTTCCCTTGTTGTTGCTTAAGATTTTCATAAATTATTATTAATTATTTATGTGGTTGGTTGGTTGCTTGCTTGCTTGGTCTTTATTCAGTATATTTAAAGGAGAATCTGTTTGATGCTTATGTGAATCCTAAGGTTTTATTTACAACAATATAGCATTGATATTGACATTAAAGCATAAAGGCTGTGTCAAACTATTTGGTTAAGTCTTGTAAAGTTGAATATCTTAACATAAAACTAGTAGTTAAACAATAGTGTGTCAAAGTGCACAACTTCGATTGTTTTTTACCATAACTGCCTCTCTTTCTCTCTAGTTAATGCTGCCTACAAGTGGTCATGCCGTTATGCGCTTCTCTACTTAGGGGGGACGGGGCGCCCCGTGATGGCACCTCCATCACTCATGGAATGCAAGGGAACACCGCCACCACCCCTTTTTATCACTCGTCAACTTTATAACGCGTTGAGATTTTCAGGCGAAGCTCGATGGCATGGCGGAAATTGATTGGATGTTTTGAGTGATGGGTGCCCCTACCCCCTAATGGGTGTGAATTGAACACACCCCTATCGATGCTACATGCTTGAGTATTCATTATTCTACATTTTGTTTATACGTCTATGTAGGAAAGCATGTGGTAATTCTATCCGCATTGTGTTACAACATCTTTGTGTTTTCTTTTCTGTTGCCGTGTCGTTTGTTTTGATTGATGCTAGCTTCTAACCACTAAGGAAATCATTTACATTTTGAACTTTAATCCAGAATGTTTCGCCATCGTATATTCACCTTTTAAGCTAGCCACATCGTCATTAAAAATTCGATTTTGATCAGATCTGGTACATATTTGTCACCATATTAATTACTATCTTTGTGCATATGATATAAGATTGTAGATTAAGCTCATATCAAGTTGGCATCAAAACTCACCTGCCGTAGTAATAATTTAGGAAAATATTCGATATCACGACTAATTGTTTTATCCTGTCATTTGTGTGGTTGTTTTTATTTTATTTTACATAACCACCCTTCATTTCCAAAGTAGGATTACTGGGATTCGTCAACCTCTCTTAAGAACCCAACAGATCATATTTCTCACAACAATCGATATCAAGATGACGAAGAAAATGACGTGAAACAAACTCTGGTAATGGTGGCTTCTGGTATAGTCAGGGATCAAGATCATAAGGATGATGTGAGTCTACACATTCCGAAATCCCACAAATATTTCCCAAACTTGTTTATTCTCATTGATTAATAATGCAACAGATTGTTTATGAAGCCAAATGATTTAGTTTACAGGTATATGGACTAAACCAAGTAGTGGTAATTACACTCAGTGCATTAACCGCCCAAAAAGTCATAAGAGTAAGCTTTCATTTCACATTAAGTTGACTTTCGTGTCTTTTCGGGCCTACTCGTTGACCCTGTTCCTCATCTTGCAGAGTTGGACGACAAGACGAATGGTTACCTTCTTATCAATGCAAATGGAGGATTGAATCAGATGAGATTTGGGGTCTGATATATTTTTATTCTTATAAAATTAGAATTTTATTTGTCATTCCTATGTTTACAGTTTACAGATTTATTTATTTAATAACCTAATAATGGATTTGTAGTGCAGATATGTGACATGGTTGCTGTTGCTAAGATTATGAAGGCCACATTAGTCCTTCCGTCTCTCGATCACACTTCCTACTGGGCTGATGAGAGGTATGTTCTCTGGAAATTTTTTTTTTTTTTTTTAATTTTTGCACAGATGGATTCTTTTTTAATTTATACTATTGTATATTTTTTCAGTGGCTTCAAAGATCTGTTTGACTGGAAACATTTCATTGAAACTTTAAAAGAGGATATCCACATAGTTGAGGCATTGCCACCTGCATATGCTGGAGTTGAACCTTTTGCCAAGACTCCGATTTCATGGTCAAAGGTTTGACCATTCACTTTACTGTATCTTTAAATTTTTGGAGTCAACTTTAACTCTTTGTTATCAGGTTAGCTATTATAAAATGGAGATTGTGCCACTTTTGAAACATCACAAAGTTGTGTATTTCACTCATACCGATTCTAGAATCGCCAACAACGGCATCCCAAATTCTATTCAGAAGTTAAGGTGCCGTGTTAATTACCAAGCGTTGAAGTACTCTGCACCAATTGAGGAATTAGGGAAGACTTTGGTTGCAAGAATGCGACAAAATGGAGGCCCGTATCTTGCTTTGCACTTAAGGTATCTTCTATCGTGTGTATATTATATTTTTTTCCATTTTTTAAATTCTTAATGTGTTAATTACGGTTATAATGAAACGATATAATTACATTAAATATATGCGTTAAAATTCTTAATGTGTTAATTAATATAAATCAAGAGGCTGTATGCGTTAACTATATACGAGCCGTACCCTTTTTAGCTATCGTTTGTAGTTTTTTACGTTTCTTGTTGGAGACAATTAGGTTTTTCAAAATGAGCTTAAATTTTGTTTTGATGTAAAATGTAAATAATAATTTTCTTTTTAATGTATAACGTTGATCAGATATGAAAAAGACATGCTTGCATTTACGGGTTGTAGCCACAATTTGACTGCAGAAGAAGACGATGAACTAAAAAGGATGAGATATGAAGTGAGTCATTGGAAAGAAAAAGAAATAGACGGGTCAGAAAAAAGACAAATGGGCGGGTGCCCATTAACCCCACGAGAAACGTCCCTTTTACTTAAAGCGTTGGGTTTTCCACCAAGCACCAGAATTTATTTAGTAGCCGGTGAAGCATACGGGAATGGGACAATGCAAGCTCTGAACCAAGATTTCCCAAACATTTTCTCACACTTTAGTTTGTCAACCGAGAGAGAACTGAAGCCTTTTAGGAACCACCAAAACATGTTGGCTGGTTTGGATTATGTTGTCGCCCTTCAGAGTGATGTTTTTGTTTATACCTATGATGGTAATATGGCAAAAGCTGTTCAAGGTCATAGGCGATTTGAGGATTTCAAGACAACCATCAATCCTGACAGGTATCATCCCACCTACTACTAATAGTTCTAATGTCCTGTTGATCGGGCGCTTTTTGTCCCTTTTATCAACTAGTAATAAGACCCGCGCCCGTTGTGGCACGGGACATCGCAAACGTCGAATAGATTAGTCCAAGCGTTGTGTGATGCGTTAACCATATGAAAACGCATGTTTCGATGTATCCGATTGAACTCAATGTAACCTATATAAGCATTGTGATTGGATCAAAACGTAAAGTAAATCGAATATTCGAATATATAACGTACACTTATAACGTATTAAATGCGACCCGACTAACTCGAATTTATACCGTCAAGTCAAAACGTATTATATGTGACCCGACTCATACGTAGGAAAGATACAAAATAAAGCACGAAAGTGAACACCAAATTTACGCAGGTATTAAGGAAAAATTGGATTATATATAGTCTAGATGGGATTAAAGTGACATTTTACAAAGTTCATAAAAAGTTAAGGGGTTGAAAATGACATTTTCTAAACTTAAGGGGTTTACAGGGAGTAAAAATAAGATTTGGGGGGTAAAAGTGAAATGTGTAGGGAGTAAAAAATGGCATTTTGACAAAGTTGGGGGTTAAAGTGAAAAGTCTAGGGAGTAAAAATGAGATTTTAACAAAGTTGGAGGTTAAAGTAAAATGTCCACCGACGTTCACTTTTAAGATTATGTATAGTATAATACTAGTTTATAGACCCATGTATTACATGGGTTTGAGGATAGAAAATGAAAGTCTTTAAAATAATCATGGAGTTGATCGAGTTCTTTAGGGAAATAAATGTGTTTTCTATTTATATAAACTTAAATGAGTTTTTTTTTTTTAAATATATATTATTGTTGAGGTTGGTTGCGTTTGAAGGACATCACGATTATATAAATTATTTTTTATATTTCATATTATTTCTTGCATCACACATAATTAATATAAATTTTGATATGAATACAAATAACCCTAATATGAACTATACATACAAAATTAAAGAAAATATAACACTACTCATTTTAAATGATGCGTTTACGAAGTAAGAATGTTGTTTTTGAATACAAAATAATTAGTATATTTTGTTTCAAATTAATATTTTCTAATTTTAAAAAGTGTTATCAAAGTAGAAGATAGAATGGAATTAGTTAATGATATAAGATTATATATTAAACACACACACATATACATATATATATATATATATTGTTTATACATATGTTTAACATTTGTGAAAACCATAATAACAAATTATAAACGTGACGAGGTTTTAAATTTTTGGTTACGTCAAATAGTGATGGGTATATAAATTTTTGGTTATCTCATCTTCTTTTGATAAGTATGTTTTTATTTACTAAAGTAAAGATATTATACTAAAGTATAGGTAAGTAGATAATTAATATTAGTTATTAAAAATTAAGAATATTGAAGAGCTATATTCATGAATATAAGATTATTTCTAATATATATTAACTTCAATCATTTAATAATCTTTATATTAATTTACCTATTATTTATTATATGGTTGAGGTAGCATGATAAATTGCCATATGGCATTTTGGTGAAATCCTTTACATAAGAAAATGCCATGTGGCATTAAAGTTACTCTTTTATTAGTATTAGATAATATAATAGTTAATGTATCAAGTAGGAATATAAAGCTATATTTCTAAGTTTGGATGATATAAATATTGATGCAGGATGAATTTTGTTAAGCTTGTGGATGAATTGGATGAAGGAAAGATAAGTTGGGAAGAATTTAGCTCTGGAGTGAAAAAGGTTCATGAAAACAGATACGGAGGCCCGTACATTCGCGAAGCTGGCGAATTTCCCAAATTAGAAGAAAGCTTTTATGCAAATCCACTTCCTGGGTGTCTATGCGAGGAAAAATAGCGATTAAATTACTTGCTGTGGAAGACATACATACCGTTAAGAAAGAAAAAGAGTGAGGTGACTCGCACCACAATTAATCAAGAGTAATTGTATGCAGCTGAGGTTTAAAAATTGAGAATTCACTCAGGCTCTTGGATTCAGTATAGAATATAGAAAATAGATTAAGAATACCTGTTCCATAACTTAAATTATTATTATTATTATTACATCTTTCCTGCTTTCATCCACACTTTATTATTTTTTTTTTCTTGTTGTAGTTTACTAAATCCTGCTTATTCAAAAGGAATATATATCTATCTATAACAAGTTTCCTTTTCCTTTTTTCCACTTGTTCAACCGTATAAAATGCTTATAGAATGAATATAAGGAATATGAACAATAGAAAACATAATTGATTTATTTTGGTCATAAGATATACATTTATAATAAGGTAGAGGCAGAGGCATAATACATTACAGTTACAGACGCGAGTTTCCTTTATGAAGAAAAGGGTAATCAGTGTAGCCTACAACAGGATGATGGGTATAAAAAGTAGCCCTCACGTAGCGATTCAAGGGTGCATTAAGCTTCAGCCGTAAAACCAGGTCAGGATTCGATATAAATTGCCGACCATAAGCCACCAAATCAGCATCCCCCTGAGCCACGGCTTCCAACCCTAGTTCTCTAGTGTAACCACCGCTACAAATAAAAGTTCCCACATACGCCCCTCGCCAACTTCTCATCAGCTGAGCTATTTCTTCCTCACTCCCATGGCTTCCTGCTTCGGTTTGACCATAAGCCGTGTAACGTGGCTGAGTCACATGAAGATAACTTAATTTTGACCCTAATTCAAACTGGAGTTTGTTCAGTCTCTCGATCACGGCCAGCCCTAGGCTGCGCGGGTCAGAGTCCATAGCATCCAGGTGGTCAATCGCCGGTGAGATTCTAACACCAACTCGGTCTGCACCAATGGCTGCAGCTATCGCTCGTACCACCTGCAGTAAGAATTTGCAGCGGTTGTCTAACGATCCACCGTATTCATCAGTTCTGTCATTGATCCCGTCTTTCATGAACTGATCAAGCAGGTAACCATGTGCTCCATGTATTTCAATCCCATCAAAACCTATATTAAAAAAAAATATAAGGCCTTGAATTGAAAAGGTCATCTTAATTTCTGCTCTGGAACATATACTAACCTGCTTCAATAGCATTAATGGCCGCCAAACGATAGTCTTCCACCACCTGTGGTATTTCATGGGTTGCCAATGGGCGGGGCTCAGGATAGCGACCATACTTGGCATCCGGCATTAATATTTTCCACTTGTTGGATATGGGTTTGTTTGTAGATGAGATTGGTGCATCACCATCAGGTTGATATACTGTTTGTTCAACAAAGAAATGTATGGTTACATTACATTACACTAATGATTAAATAATAACTAGTAGCATAATAATAATAATAATATTAATGAGATTGAGTACCTTGGTGGGATGCTCTACCAACATGCCATAACTGACAAAATATGAGGCCACCTTGCTTGTGAACCGCATCAACCACTTTCTTCCAACCCTCAATTTGTTCTCTAGTGAATATACCTGGTACATGCGGGAATCTAGCACCCCACACATATGTTGTATATAGTCAACATCTCATCAAACATAAGAGCACCATGTGTGGTGTGGTGTTAACGTATCATATTCAACTTTAATAATTGTTTATTGCACTATAAAGAAATGAATGGCCACGTGGCTTTATGCTTACAAAAGAACATGGAGTATGAATTGACTAAAACACCCGTAGAGGAATAATAATAATCAAATTACCCGGCGGCTATTGCTTAAAGTAGCCAGGAGTCTTTAAATCGCACTCGAATAACTCAAGATTAATTATTCCAACTGAATAACTAAATCGAATTCGAATTTAAGCTCCTTTTATATGATATATAACCGTTTCTCCATTGGGCTTGTATGTATGGTTTTTTTAATGGCAGAAAAAAGAAAAAAAAAAATTTACCTAATAATCTAATTTGTAAACAATATTCCTTCGTTCTATCTACTATCAGACGACAATCACGAGCTCACGACATGCACAAGTTAACCTTATTATTTGTTTATCATCATTGTTAGGATTGTTTTAATGATGTTTTGGAGCTATTTTTATTATATATGTGTTATATTGTTATAAGTTAAAGATAATAGTATTTTAGTTAATTTTTTTCCGTAAGCTCAAATCTTTGTGTATTTTTTCCCTAAATCGAATAAACTTGAATTCAAATAAGCTTATCTGAATCGGGTTATTCGAATTTCAAGCAAATTCGACTACAGATTTCAAAACTTCATATTCGAATAACCTAAAAGCCGACTACTTCAACTTATGAACACTCCTAGAACGTTGCCATTTGGATGAAAACATAAACTCTCTTGAAGTACAAGGACTATAAAGGGAAAAAAATAAAGGTATAATTATTAAAACTAAGAGCAAACTTTTGCCATTATTGCATGAGGTACAATGAACAAACATCATCATGTGATGTGTGGTTATAAGTTATCCAACTTTAATAATTGAGGAAAAAGCAAAGCTCACTATAGAATGTGATATGACTAAAAGACCCTTACCCGGCGGCTGTGGGGGATATCATAGTCCCCTCGGTGATGAGAAATCCACCGGCGGTTGTTCTCTGCCGGTAATACTCCACCAGCGCTTCATTTGGTATGCTGTTCACCGCCCTACACCGAGTCATCGGAGCCAACACCACCCTACATACCACACAAGGCGTCAGTCAGTCAACATGTTTCTAAAACTTACCCATTAACAACAGTCGTTTTTAAGTGATCCAAACACAATCAAAATCAACATCATCCATCCATATATAAAAAGTAAAAACAGACAGACAGACCATGAGACCAACTGTACTTACCTGTGAGAGAGATTGAGGTTGCCCATCTTGTATGGAGAAAAGAGGGTTGGTTTGTTGTCACCCATAATTGACTGCTTCATGGTAACAAGCAATGGAGTTTGGTTGTGTTAAATAGAAGTGTGAAACTGTTCCAAAAGCAACGTTTTATTCATTGAATAATAATGAATAGATCTGAAGTCGTCGCAATTAAATATTATTTTTTAGAAGATAGATTGACTAGAAGAATGAATGTCTCTCTCATAAAAGAACACGTGTGTTAAACCAAAAACTTTGTAAAATGTTTGGTACCTCTTATGATTTTGGTTAAAATGTTATTTCGTAGTTTTAACGTATGTTTTGTAAAAAAATATACACTTGGAAGTGGTATTTAAGTAATTTGCTTTGGCCGGTTAGGGAAATGTGAATTAAGCAACGTTTCTCACGGACCACTAGAATTGCAAACTCATCACACGCGTTGCGGCCCAATTATCCTCAAGTCAGCCCTCTTTTTTTACCCATTCCGTCCAACAAAGACTAATCATTGTAAGCATCTAACCATAGGTTTTTTCTTTTCTTTTCTTTTTTTTTGTGAAAAACAGTTTGCGTTATGAATCGAACCTGGTTGGTAAACAAAAAAAATAAAAATTAGTTTGTAAAAAGCCGATTCTAGTTATAAACTGGTTTAGAAGGGAAAATGTTCGGACTAATTAAAGTGATTGGGGTCGGGTTTAAAACCGGTTTGAAAAAGAAAACGGTTTTCTTACATGTTTTTCAAATCGGATTGGATCCAAACTGATTCCAGTGAACGAGACTACGAACTAGCATACGAACTGGTAGGGTTTAGTTTTTGTTAGTGATGTGGGTCGGGTTATAAACCGGTTTGATGAGACCAACCCGGTTTTCTTGTACATCTTACATATACCTTGTATGGGATGTTCTATAAGAATGAATGAGCAGGGTTTTTTAAGACCCATGATTTATTTTAGAGTAAATTACAAGTTTTGTCCTTTATGTTTGTCCCAAATTTCAGGCGCTGTTCTTTATCTTTAAAATTGATGACTTTTGTACTTAATGTTTGAAAATGTTGCACGTTATGTCCTTTAAAGCAAACCCAGTTATAATTTTCAGTTAAGTTATGTCATGTGCACTGCACATGAGGGTAGAACGATCATTTCACCTCCCCACTTGTCTTTCCCCCTTTTAATACCCTAATTTACTTCAACTTTAAACCAACACCTCTGCCTCTATGGAACTCGCCATTAATCACCGAAACCGCGTACGGTCATGTGAACAAGAATCATAATCAGAACCATCATCCCTTTTATCAACAATTTCAAATCAGGAAAATCTTTGAGAATTCTGTCAATCACCAAGTTCAATCTGATTGCAAACTGTATGAACTCAGAAGTTTAATCATTGTGCCCCTGGCCTACTCATCTTTATTCTCGATAAAACCACTGTTGTGATCTGATTCACAAAATGGAAACTGATACTCCGGGAGAGTAACCAACACATCATTAATTTGAACCAAGGTAAAAGAAGGTTTCAAGGGTTTTTAAACAATCTTGGATGGTTAGTGAGGGATACGGAGGTTGGAGATTGTGGCATTGGGGAGGATGGCAAAGATTGTTTGCTGTGTTGAAAGGAAGACTTATCATGAGTATGGAATCAAACGCGAATCGAAGCAATTTGGAAGGGTTGGAAGTGTAATCAGTTGATGATGAATCGTATGAGTGGGGGTGATAAGTGGGGAGGTGAAATGACCGTTCTACCCTCATGTGCAGTGAACATCATATAACTTAACTGAAAATTATAACTGGGTTTGCCCTAAAGGACATAACGTGCAACATTTTCAAACATTAAGTACAAAAGTCATCAATTTTAAAGATAAAGGACAACGCCTGAAATTTGGGACAAACATAAAGGACAAAAAACATGTAATTTACTCTTTATTTTATAAAACTTTACGTTAGTTTATAAAATTAGTTTAAATACATATAAAGTATTTGCAATTTGATGTCTCTTGTATATCCAATCACTTAACTAAAATTACGATGTTTTGTCAAAGTGAAATTGTAATATATAAAAACAAGGTATGAAAATAAATTTTAATCCGAGTGTAAAAACAAGTTATGAAAACAAATTTTCATCTGAGGATTATAAGGTTTGAATACAAGTAGTGAGTCAAACTCATTAAAAAATCCATACTTTGGTATATAAGATTCCATCGAATAAAGGGGCTCGGTTCATCATCTTGACCACCTTGACTTTGGTTCCGCCTCTAACACCACACTTGGGCATGAAAATATGGTGTGGAAGCACCTTCACACCGACCATCCTGTGTATGACGTGGAGGACGGCATTGTGGATGGGGCTTGAGTATCCTCCTCAGCATGGAGGGCAATTTTGTTAGTGATGTGACACGAGTTGAATGATGGTTTGTGAGAGGAGGTTTGTGATTGGTGAGGGTTTTTTTTTCAAACAAAAGGCGGGCCTTTTCCACGCCCAACACCACCCTGTGTTTTTTTACCACGTCCCCTTGTTGACATGGCTGTCACATTATGCTCAATGTCCTCTTTTCATACCCTTCCACACTGTATGGTCTAAATTAGAGTGAAAGAGATGGGACTTATTTATGTATTTTGTTATAGAAAATTCAAACCTTAGGTTCATTTGGAAATTTACCTAAGAGTAAATTGCCATTTTGTTTCCTGAGATTTGTCTCAAATTATCATTTTAGTCCAAATATTTTTTTTTCTTCATTTTGATCCAAACCACTAACTCTATATAAATGAAGGGCAAATTTGACCTTTCACTAATTCTTTTGTGGTGAAGATTTAAGGTGGACGAGTGGTGATGATTAGGGGGAGGGGGTAAGATTTGTGGTAGGAGGTGATGACAGAGTGGGGAGTTGTGGTGGTTATTGGTTGGTTACGGCGAGGACGATGGTGAATGGTGAGGAGTGGTGTTCAGAGAGGTTGTATGGTGTTCGGTTCGAAGAGGTCGCCGGTGAATGAGATGGTCGGCGTTTATCAAATGTAGGGAGTGAGAGAAAGATAGGGGGAGGAGAGAGAGAGAATGGAGGTGGGGGACAAGTTTTATAATTATTGTTTTTGTTTTTTAATAAAAGTGAAAAGAAAAAAAATAGTGAAAGGTCAAATTTGCTCTTCATTTAAGGTTAGTTTTTATTTGAAGTTAGTGGTTTAAATCAAGATAGCAATAAGACCCTCTGTAGCGTGGCGTGATGTGTGTTTTTTTTTTATGGATAGCGCCCCGAACACCTCGACGGGCGGCGCTATGGGGGTCAAATCGGTGGGTGGCGCCATGCTCATAGCAGCGTGATGTTTGGTTTGAATTTTTTTTTTATTTTCTGGTTTTTCCCCTCACTTACGCACACACATATATATATACATACATATGTATAATTGAAGGCTGTATTGGCCGAAAAATCGGAGAAGAAGACAGGAAGCGGTTTTTTATTTTGAAAGTTTTTGGGTTAGACACATTTGGTCCCTGCATTTTCTCAAATATCTAAATTGGTTTTTAAAACTTGGTTTTTAAAACACATTTGGTCCCTGAAAGTTTTTAAAACACATTTGGTCCCTGAAAGTTTGGAGAAGAAAACTTGGTTTATAATTTAAAAAAGTTAGAAATTAATTAAAAAATTGAAAATTAATTAATTGAGTAATGATGAGGTAGGGGCTTTATGACTATGAGCTCTAGTGATGACACGTGTCGCATAATGTCCCCAAAGGGCTTTATGACTAGGGATGACTTAAATGGGAAAAGTCAGGGATCCAATGGAGAAAAAAAAAGTTATTTAGATTAAAATGACAATTTAGGACAAATCTCAAGAACTAAAATGACAATTTACTATTTACCTATTATAAATTAGCAACACTTTGGTTCATAGGGAAGTTGTAGTCTATGCTTAGGGTGGTTTTAAAAAAATGAATATTACACTTTTAACCAAAAACTACTTTGATTTTTTACTTTTAAGTCAAAAGTTTTTTTGTTATGTTTTCCAATTTAACTTAGTAACTTTTTTACTTTCATCTTTGACTCCTATACTTTTCATACCTCGCAAAATTTTTGTTTTACGTTTTGTTCTCAAGTTTGCGAGTTAACACGACTCAACGTTCGTGTGTGGTTCGACTTTGTACGTTTTGTTTTATGCTTCGTTCTAAATTTTGCAAGTTAATTGACGTAATGTATGTGTGTGGTTCAACGTTTTTATGTCGCCTATTTTTTCCCGTTTATTGGTTCGTCGCAACATGCAGGTCCTAAATCGACTTAGTTATTATTTTCTATTTTTACGTTTCGGTCTAATTTATCTTTATTAACACACTGCAACTTCAGTATTGGTGGTCGTTGACGGTGCTTTGACATTGGTACTATTTATCAGGGCCGGCCCTGAGAATTCATGTACCCTGTTCGAGCTCGAAAAAACGTGCCCTTAGGGCCGCCCAAAATTCTTTTTTTGTTATTAGTTTTTAGAAAATATTTGGGTATTGGGCTCATTAACCTAATGGGCTAAATAGTTTAAACAATATGATTATTTTTAAGTGAGCCTATGTTAATATTTTTTTGGTTATACCCTATTAAATTTTTTTTTACATATATAATATCGGATTTTTTTTTTAAATTGCGTGCCCTACGAAATCATGGGCCCTGTTCGGTTGTCCTCCCCGCCCTCCTTAAGGGCCGGCTCTGCTATTTATCACGGTTTTACGCCTCCACCACAACACAAGGGACTTAATACTGGTTTTTAATTATATTACATAAATATTTAAAGATACATATTTTATATTTATAGTATTATTTAAAAAAAATAAGAAACAACAATATGGGAATTGATATTGGTTTGACTAGTTTTATGTTTCAGTTTTGTTATTTAAACATATTTAAGTAGTGATTGTGAAACAACAATACGGTAAATTAGACTTCCAATGCTATCAAACAAAAATAAAGTATGATTTGTTTATTTGTGGATTAGAGGTGTCGTCAACTAAGGCTATGGGGTATGGGGCTTGGGTTGGGGTGTGGGTTGGCTGAAAACGCCCAAGCCACCACCCCGGGGGCTTGGGTTGGGGCGTGGGTTTGGGGCGTGGCCCCATTGGCGTGGGTTTGAAGCCGGGCGTGGGGCGGGCTAGTAGGGCTAGTAAGGTGACATGACGGGCTCTCAATGGCCAAACTAAACTCATGCCTCCATACCTCATGGGCGTGGGTTTGAGTGGTGAGAGGCTCCCATTTCACGTATTAACAAATGCCCCAACCCAAGCCTAACCCAAACCCCACCATACCCCATGTTCTAAGTCTCCACTTTAGAAATTTTATTTTCCTGAGTCATTGTGGTTTCATTTTCTCTTTCTTTGTGTCACTGAGGCCAAGTGAAAAAACCATTATGATCCTTACGTTTAGCAATTTGAGTCCCTAGGGCATGCTTATAAGCTCTAACCTTCTGATCATCATCTTCATACCTTCTCAATTCTATGTGTCTATACCTACTGAACTGTTCATCATCTTCACACATTCATCTCAACCGAACTATTCATTTGTTGAAATGTTTCGATACCTAATGTTTCATCGAAAATCTGGTTCAACAACAATGGTGGCGGTCGGATCTCAAACACCTAGTAGTTCGGTTAGTTCGTCTCCAAAGGTTTCTCCAATGTTAGGGGTGGTTGATATCCAAAGTCTACCTCAAAGGCAAGTTAGTAGGGCATATAAATTAGCCTGGATATAGACTTAAAGGAAACAATATACTACTGGAGGTGCAACATGAAAGATGCAATCGCCGTCGGTGTCATTAAGGTCAGATTTGAATTATATTCGTGTATAGGAATCTTTAGTGTCTGAATCAGGGTTTACTGCCAGAATTATGGTGGGATTACGTTTAAGGACATCGACGTATTCACTAGGATCAGAGTTGGGTTTCGTTACCGGCGACGATCAGCAACATAAGGTGCATGGTTCTCCATTGGCAGTTGTTGGGTCGGACCTACTGAGTGATTCGGGTAGGGTTTCAAATTCTTGACCTGGAATTGGGTAATGTGCATGATGGGTGCTCTTTATAGGTTAATAAAACACATCCTTGAATTTCATCGTTAGGTGCGAAGGGGTGGTGGAGATGTTTTGATGAGAGAGGTAGTTAAAGATGAGAAAGAGAAAAAGTCAAAGGGTCTTAATTGGATGCCAAATGAGAAATGGAGAACGGAACATGATTTAGGGTTTAATTTTATGGTAAAAAGACTATTATGCCCTCTATCTATTGGTAAAAGATCAAATAAAAATAAAATAAACGTACGAACTGTACGAATTAAAAGAAAAGTCAAAAAGTGGCGGTGGCAATATGGTAATTATCAGCAATTTCAAAAGTACTGTACTGGGGAAAAGCAAAAAGTGGCGGTGGCAATCTGGTAATTATCAAAAACTTCAAAATTACTCTAGTAGGGTAATTTTGAGCATCTGTAGGGTAATTTTGAGCATCAATAGGGTAATTTTGAGAAATGTAGGGTAATTATCAAATTACTCTAGTAGAGTAATTTTGACTTCTGTAGGGTAATTTTGGGAAATGTCTTGTAGAGTAATTTTGTTAGCATTTAGTTATGGGGTTTAGCTTTATGGTTTAGTTTTTAGCTTTTAGTTTGGGTTGGGGGGGGGGGGGTAGGTTTTTTTAGGTTTTTGGGGGTGGGGGGGGGTGTTAGGTTTTTTTAGGTTTTTGGGGGTGGGGGGAGGGGGGGTTAGGTTTTTTTAGGTTTTTGGGGTGGGGGGGGGGGTTAGGTTTTTTTAGGTTTTTGGGGGGTGGGGACGGGGGGTTAGGTTTTTTTAGGTTTTTGGGGGGTGGGGACGGGGGGTTAGGTTTTTTTAGGTTTTTGGGGGGTGGGGGGGTTAGTGTAATTTTGATAATTACCCTACAATTTTGATAATTACCCTACACGACCAAAATTACTCTACTTGAGCTTTTACAAAATTACCCTACAGAAGTTCAAAATTACTCTACTAGAGTAATTTTGAAGTTGCTGATAATTACCAAAATGCCACCGTCACTTTTTTGACTTTCTTTCACTTCATACGTTTCGTACGATAATTTATTTTCACAAGAACTTAACTCCTATCTATTAGGCGTTTAACGAAAAATCTTGACAGAATTAGAGGGCATAGTGTAACAAAACTTGAAGCAGATAGACTCAAGAAACAAATTTTTCAATGTGGTGACCCAAGATAACTTCGACTCTAAATCACAGGCATGCAAATTGCACTTTACTCAGCTAAATATCTAAAACTATATTAAAGTGACTTAATCAAAATCATTTAACACTGAATTTACGGTTTATCTTTAGTTTTAAATTGAAACGAATTAGGTAATTGTTTTAAATTTAGCTTTCGGTTCTATAGAACTCACTGCAGTAAAAATCGAGAATCCTAATTACATATATCGGGCTACGGACTCCTTATTTGTACATTCCATTGAACATTTGGCCCATTACAAAACTGAGAAACCTGAAATCTATTTCGACAAAAAAAAATCTTATTAAAATCTGAGTTTTTGTAGGTTTGGAGCTGAAACCGAACCGAATTAAAATTAAATTTTGGTTTAATATTGTTTAGCCCCAGGGGGCAGGGGTTTATCTTTGGAAGGTTAAGGTTTGCAATTCAGAAAGGGGTGGCGGTACAGCTTGTTGTCCGTCTACCTTCTGTTTTGATGTAACTTGACAAGTCTTTTTAGTGAAATAGAATTAGCTGAGAAAAAAAAGTTTTAATATTGCCAACTTTGAATTTGGCTCATTAAGTTAAGACGAGAAATATTAAAATCAAGAAAACCAAAACTGAACCTATTATAACCAATGTGTCGTTAAAAAAAAACCCTTGTTTAAGTTGTTTTTTTTTTTTCGAACGACCAACGAATCCTCCAAATGCGTTACTGGCGAAAGTCACCACATTGAGGTACACTCGCCTTCGAACCGGGGAAAACCCTCACCATGGGCCGAAGCGTATGAACACTCGCCCGAAGGCACGACAATGCGGTGAGGTAAAACCCTCTCAGTTCAAGGAACAAACTAGCGATTTCTGCCTAGTCTTTATCATCACCAAATGCTGCAGGAACTAATGAGGATGGCAGAAATTAAACCAAAATGACTAAGAACACCAGATATCTCTTTTACTATTTCACAACCAGCTTATTGGCAGGGCTCAATGTTAGGATGAGTTTTTTCATTAGGTGGAGGGATAGTCGTGGATAAAAACAAAAGAAATCAAATTTTACCAGAAATATTGACAATGAAAGTAACCAAACATTTAAAACAATGAATATTTGCGTCGCTTTTCATGAGGTGTTTACATGCGGCTTTGGTTTCATAAAATAGTATATGTAGGATGGGTTGAGATCCTGTACAAACAGTACTAATTATAAGAACCGTAAGAACAGATCTGAACCATTGTTAATTTAAATCAAGGGTTGATATTGATTATAAATAAAACTCTTATAATTAAAAATTACTACTAACAAATTAGGGGTAATTTTGTAAAATTGCTAGTCATTTGACCATTTTCTATTAAATACAAATTCTACCAAGGTTTTTTAAACTAAAATAACTTTTATATACTTCATTATTTTTTTTTAAAAATATATACCATAAAATCAAATATTTTTTTATCTTTAATATGAGTACCATATTGCTATACATTTTTGTATTTATAAAAGTGTTTTTTAAAAAAAGTTAACAAAAGGTGTTTTATATTTGTGCTAATAAGGTGCTGATTATGTGTTAATTACAAAATAATACAAACAAACACCAAAAGTAGATATAATCAGCACATCTGGTGTGCTGATAATGGAGAACGATTGAAGATGTTGTGCTAATGTCGTTTATGTTGATAATGGAGAACGATTCGAGGACGATGTGCTGATAATGAAGAACGATTAATGATGTTGTGCTAATTATATAGTGTTGTGCTGATTATATTTTTTGTAATTATTTTTAATTAGTTATAAATAAATATGGTCAAAAAGTCTAAATTACCCCTAAACTAATTTTTTATTGATGGACACTTGTCAATTATGTATTGGTTCTTATGGTTCTTACAAACTTAAGTGTTTGTATTTGATCCCATTCCTATGTACGATAACCAACCTACCATAATCTTAATAATTGTAATACCTTTTTTTCTAAAATAATATAACTACCAAAATAGGCCAAATTAAATACCAGAACACAATAGATTAGTTTTTAATCTGAAAAAATATATTATTCTATAAAAGTCGTATCAAATTTGGTGTTAAAGTTAAAAGAAACGGAGGGGAGTTTGATGTTAAGGAAGGGGTTTTCTTTCTTAATACCTACCAAAAAAGGGGCTTAAATCTTTGTTATGGCCGCCTGTTGCTAAACTCTCCGTCCCCACTTTCTCTTCATCTCTTTCTTTCAATCTCTCCAGGTGGATGCATCATCATCTTCTAGTCCCAACTGAAGTCAATTGATTGGTGAGTTATCATTTGTCAATCGGATTTATCTCGCCGTAGCCAACACCGGTCTCCGTTAATTCCAACTTTATTCGTATCTACTGATCTCTTTTCTCTAATTCAACCAACTTATTTTTCTGAGATCGTTTTATATGACTGGTTAATTGAACCGTGTTTATCAATTTCTGTATATGCTTTTCACAGTTAAATTTGCGACTTATGTGTTTCCATTGCTAAATTGATTTGTTGAGGCCTGACGTCAGCATCATCTATTGCAGTACTTGTAGGTTCCTGTATCGTTTTGTGTATGTGTGGATCAGTGACTGGTGGACTGCAATTTCATGTGTAGTTGGTTGTATAAAGATGAATAATTGCTGGGTCATGTTAATAAGTCTACATCGCTTTACTGTTTGAACACTAGTATTATTTTTATAATTTTATTTAGCATCTTTAGTAACCACCACATATTGTAGATTATGATGTATTATTGTTTATCATTCTGAATCCGTACAATCGACAAATCATGCTTATCGTGTTTTTCTCTATGGATCTCCGTATTGTAGCATAGTTGGCGTTCGACAAAAGGAATTTCACTCATGGACAACGGTCATGAAGATGAGCCTAGCAGCACAGGTTGGGGTGCTTCCTTCTTTGTGCAGACAACCGAAGAAGTCTCTGGAGCTGTTGTTACTTCACCGAGACCGTCAGCCGTATTCTCATCAAAAGGGGATAGCGGTAGCCCTCTTCAAAAGCTTCAGAGTCAAGTTTTTAGAGTACTGAAAGGCTTATCTTCTCCTCTTGAAGAGAAAAGTAGAACCTACAATCCAGAAGTATTAACTAGCCAAAAACGTCAATGGGCAAGCTTTCAATTACAGGCACTGGTATGCTCTAATGTTCTTTTTTCAATACTTAGCTCTGCTACATTTTATTCTCCATGATTGTTTATAAAATCCCAAATATTTCAGCATCAAAGGATATTAAAAGAACCATCGAGGTTATTCGAGAGCATGGTAGTGGTTGGGTTGCATCCAAACAGTGACATTCAGGCACTCCAGAGGCAGTATTTTGGTAGAAAATCTGAATTACCAGGGAGGCTGCGAAGTGCACTAAGTGGTCAGCATCAGTTTCGGGTAGAACCAAATCTTGAGCCTCAGGTGCGGGTCCTACCGCTTCCTTCTTCTATAAGAATTAAAAGTTTAATTGCTTCCATTTTATGGAATATGTTTTCTGATCATTTATGTGTACTGTCAGGTTCTATTTGCGTACCCTCCGGACAAACCGTTGCCTCTAAGGTCGAAGGATCTTCTTTCGTTCTGCTTTCCTGGTGGATTGGAGGTTAGGCTACATAGTATTATAATAACCTGAAAAAAGTGTGTTATATGCTAGTCAATTCCAGGGAACTGAGAACGTATATTGTTAACTATTACGCATACGATTGTATATCATATGTATGATGTGTTAGGATCATCAACTCACAAAGAGCAGCTCACATGTTTACTTGATTACTGATTTTGCTCATGAATGAGTTTAATTATATCTAACTTCTAGTAAAGGATTCCAAATAATGCCATATGGCATTCTCTCCTTCAACCTCACATTTTTTATTTATATTTTTCTAATAATTAATACATGATATAACTTATGCTTATCCTTATTAAGTTATTATTATAATAAATCTCTTCTCCTAATGTTAGTGTTATATATTAATATCTTCTTCAAATTTTAATATATATATAACTTTTTTTTGCATAATTGAGTCAATCCATATATATAAATTATATTATTTTTATACAATATAAACCCGTTTGAACTTGAGAATCTTTGAAATGGCACCAAAAATAATATTAAAATCACTGTATTAATACATAAATAGAATAAATCTTATAATAGCACAAAACGATAATGATTTGGTACCTAAAATACAATATTTGGTCGATGATGTCTTTAAGTAGATATCAATTCCATTGGTATTAAACCAGACAAATTGATTGATTATAATTTAATACAATTCCTTATAGGCTTATATAAATGGTTGATACCTAAAGTCCTAAACCCATGATCCTACTTTAAATCGAACACATTTTGCAGTATTAAACCCGTGTAACACACAGGCTATTATGGTATTTCAGTGCTGCTGCTGATTAACATAGGCCGGTTTTGTGATAAATTCAAGTTAGTTGTGTGAGCTGTCATATGGTAATAGTAATATACTGTCATATGAAGTTTTTTTACATATTATAATTATATCGTTTATACTATACAACTGTGTGTAATACACGGGTGTATAACCTAGTTAACGTATATAACACAGGTACAGAATGATCTTTTTTTTAATCTTTTAGTGTTGCAATGATATCCGATTTTCTTTATATATGAAACTTATCTTATTACTCTTTTTGCTCTAGTTCAAGAAATTTTGTACATGTTCATTTCTTCCATTCAGATCTAACGTTTGAAAATAATCGCTTTTCTGTGTGTTCGCGCATACCAGTCTTATCGAATGTCATTTTATAGTTTCAATTCTTGCGCTCAACTATTTGTACTTGTGATTTCAGGTTCACACTATTGAGAGAACACCATCAATGAGTGAACTAAATGAAATACTTCTTGGACAGGTATATTTGTTGCTATGTTTTACTCTATGTAGTTAATATCACGATATATTATATCGGTCCCCTGGTGAGATATCGGGTGCAAAATATCGGTACTGATATCATCGGCGATATTGGACCGATATATCACCGATTTTCCCGATATCAGTACCTTTCTTCTTAGTCACTGTTATCTCAAGCTTTTGCACAGAGAATTTCGGTTGCTATGTCATTTTTAACATGCTTGTACTGTTCCAGGAACACCTCAAACAAAACGATCTATCCTTTGTATTCAGGCTGCAGGTAATCTAGGGAGCTCTTTTCATCTATTTTTTCAGCAATACTTTCATTTTTAGTTGTGTGTTTTTATATTTGATTCGTGACTTCTTTGCTAATTTGTATACATTGCTGCATAATTCACTTCTGTTACCTTGAACAATCTCTTCAAAACTGTCTGTCGACAGTTCATATTCATACTCAATATCATATATGTATGTATAAGTACATCATTTATGGATGTATACACGTATGCTATGTATGTATATATGTGTGCCTATATAAACGCGCGCGCGCGCACGCGCACACATATGTGTGTGTGTGTGTATAGAGGCCGGTTAACGTACAAGGCTACCTTATCACGCGATGCGTACGCGAGCATCTCAACCACACATCTGATCTAATCTAGGCCTTCAATTGAACGTGATGGCACAATAGTAGTTAACTTTGCATAATAACTCATGTTATTGCATAATTAGGCGTGGGTTGGGTTAAACCCTAGTTACACACGTTATTTGCATAATTATGCATGGGTTGGGTTAACTCTAATTACACACATTATTTGCATAATTACTCACGTTATATTGGTGGTCGCGTACCGTCACACGTTAAGAGTCTTTTGTTTTTAAACCTTTCACTATATATATGTATGTATATATATATATATATATATAGGATTGGTTCAAGAGTGAACACTAGTGTAGCTTGCGAACTGAGTGAACTAATCCTGGCCATACACGTGTGTAGATCAATGGCCAAGATTTGATGTTTAAATACACTAGTGTATTTTACGATTCTATGATGAGATCCTGGCCATATATGCGTGTAGATCAATGGCCAGGATTTGTTCACTCAGTTCGCAAATACACTAGTGTTCACTCTAGAACCCCACCCTATATATATATATATATATAGAGAGAGAGAGAGAGAGAGAGAGTTTAAAATACAAAAGTCTCTTAATGTGCGACAATACGCGATTAACAAATTAACGTGCGTAATTATGATATAACATGTGTAATTAGGGTAAAAACCAACCTATGCGTGATTTGTGTTTTGACCATGCGTGATTTTCTTCTTCATGCGTAGTTAGGGTTTGAAATTTATAACGTGCGTAATATACAAATGAACATGCGTAACTAAGTCGCGTACTGTCGAACGTCACGCAGCTATTGTACGTTAACCTTCCGCTTTTCTGGGTTCTGATATTTAACAATGCAGGGTGCAGATGAATCTACTCTGTATGGTTGCTGTGTTCTAGTAGATGAGTTGGTGCACCAACCGTCTAGATTAGTTTCTATGGCTGTAGATGGACAACTTTTGTCCCCACGTAGGAGCCGGCATATTTTAACGACTCGCCGGTGTTACTGCATTCTCACAAGGCTTCCATTTTTCGAATTGCATTTTGGCGTGTTGAACAGGTTTGTCAACAAATGAATTGATATGGATCTTTTCATTTCATGATCATTATTGTATAATAGTCTTTTGTGACTTGTTTCTATAAATGATAAATTTTGTTTATAACTATGTGTAGCATCTTCATTGAAGAAAGACTAGAAAGATTAAGAATCAGTATTAGCGATTTACATCTGGAACTAGCGTATGAAAATGAAGTATCTTTAGACGACAAACTGAATGGCGTTTCAGCCGAATATGGATCTCAGGAAACACCTAACGGAACAACAGAAACTGTCCATTTAAGCAGGGGCAATTCTGTCACTGAAAGATTCAGTGACTCGGTTATTCCAGTTTGTTCTGAAACAGAGACGGATTCATCTAATAAAAAATATTGCGCAATCCCTAACGCTTGTGATAGTCCTACTGTTGATGATACGCTTTCCAATAAACAGCCTACTCAAAAGCAGATCCCAAAAGCAATTTTGCCTCTTATACGTTATCAACAACATGATAGTTCTGATTCTTCATCAAGGTAAACTGATATCTTTTAGCATCTGTGACTTTTGACCACAGATTTGTTGACTTTGACTTTGAAAATGGTTAGTTAGTGATGAAAATTTCTTCATACAGTTTTCAGGGTTCTCCTAGTGAAGATAGGAACTTTAGGAGTGATGTTGATTCAACAGAGACAGACGATGCATCTTTTTCGGGTCAAGAAGACAATGAGCACAATGAGATTCTTGACTGGGCTAAGGTTTTTCTTTTTCTTTCTTTTTTAAAAAAAATTCTTTAAACATTGTTGTCGATCTGAGCTTTATGAATTATCCTTTCTCACACTAAGAAATTGAAAATTGCAGACCAACAACCATGGATCTTTGCAGATTATATGCGAGTATAATTGTTTATCTGTCCCGGATAGAGGTTCAACAATTAAGTTCCACCCATTGGAATACCTGCATCCTTTGGAATTACATAGACCAGATGAAACAATTTTACACATTGCTGGTTCAGCAGTTGATTTAATGTCTTGCAGCACAAGTTTTGAACTTGCAGAGGCAGGTTTTTTTTTTTTTTTTTTTTTGTAACTTTTCTTTCTTACCACTTTGTGCATTGATGGTGGATTATATCATTTGCGTTCGGTACTGTAGGCTCACAAAGCACTTGCTGTGGAGGAAGAGGCAACAGCTTTATCAGTATGGGCAATTTCAAGCATCTGTGGCTCCTTGCGTCTTGAGCATGTAATTGTTATTCTGTTTATCGGTTAAACCGTTGTCTTCATTTTTCATATGCAACTTATGTGCTTCCAGACGGTAAATTAACAATGTCCTTTTCATCTTCTTTCCATAGATCTTGACTATATTTACGGGTGCCCTACTGGAGAAGCAAATTGTGTTTGTGTGCTCTAATCTGGTATGTTATTCGTTATTGCAAATTTATGACATGATTGATTAACAGGTGTACATTACTTTTTATCATTCTTTGCATCTCAGGGAATATTGTCTGCTTCAGTGTTGTCGATTATCCCTCTGATTCGTCCATACCAGTGGCAGAGCTTCTTTATGCCGGTATTGTGGATAATCTTTTCTTAAGTTTTTAAGGCACATCTTCTATAATATATTTGTATCCTCCGAGTTCAAATGTTGTTTTAATTGATTTGCTTCAGGTCTTGCCAAATGACATGCTAGATTTCTTGGATGCACCTGTTCCTTTTATAGTAAGTTTTTAATTTAAGTTTTTTTTTTGCGTAATAAGTTTTACGGCTCTTTTGACCTATTATAATAATGTTGACAAGGTTGGTGTGAAGAGCAAAACTGCCGAAGTACAATCCAAGTCGGGAAACGTTATATATGTTGATGTTAACAAGAACCAGGTGCACATTTAATGTTGTTGTATCAAGTGTTTATAAAGTTATCGTGCATCTTTTGTGATGTTCGTTGTTTTATTTATTTTTAATGTATCCTTCAAGAAGTCTCATGTATTGCGTTTTGATGTTGTTTTTCCATTAATTAGGTCAAATCATCGTCAATACCACATTTCCCTCAGTACAAAGAGTTATACGCAGCCTTAACTCCTTATCATGCTCAACTGGTCGGAGAAAGTTATTTAGGGAAAAAGAGACCGGTTTATGAATGCACAGATGTGCAGGTATAATTCATATTAATATTACTAAAAAGATGTGTTTATGTGAGTTTTTTCATGATATATATTTACCCTTTTTTTGTTTTGATGCGTTTGAAATATCAAGTCAAATATTATAATAATGCAAGGAGATAGTTTGACATGATTTTTGTTGAATACATACAGGTAGAAGCTGCAAAGGGATTCTTGAGAGTATTAAGATCTTATTTGGATTCACTTTGCTCTAACCTACGTTCTCACACAATTACAAATGTTCAGTCAAATGATGATAAGGTTTGTCTCTCTCTTCCCACATACATCTATAAAGTTTATAGTTAAAATAAATTTTATACAACTGTTACTTCCAATGACAAAATGTTCATGAGCTGTGAAGCATGTGATCGTTGAAATTGGTCGATGAACTAACAAAGCTTAAAAACACATTTCTAACAATCTATCTGACGTTCTCTTTAGGTATCATTGCTTCTGAAGGAGAGTTTCATCGAGTCTTTTCCTAGCCGTGATCGACCATTTATGAAGGTAACTTTTCTTTCTTACAAAATTAAGTTTACACTTTTTCCCGCAATAAACTTTATAGTAGGCGCCACATAAAGTGAAACCAACTTACAGATAATTTAAACTGATGGGACAAAGTGTAAGTATGGTTTCTATTCAGCCATTTTATTAACTTAGATAACAAACATGGTGATGGTTGAGATGTTAGTTGTAAGATGCGGTATTAATTAAGTAATGGGAAGCAGGTATTTGTGGACACACAGCTCTTCTCTGTACATACGGACCTGGTGTTATCGCTATTCCAAAAGGATTAGCAGCATGAAGTTGTAAAATATAGTTAGCAGGTAAGTTGTATGACTTGAAGCATTATGTAAAACTGGGTTCTGAAGCCATTAACATTATTATATAATAGCAAAAAAAAAAAAAAAAAAAGAATAAAAACCAATTTTGTACATGATTCTAGTAGCTAGCTGTGTACTCATCATTTGTTTTTGCTAGATATGATTTTTTTTAGTGGATCCTATATCATTGGTCTCTTTCAAAGCAAACACAAGATTGTCATGTTGTGTCTTTTTTTTCTTTTAGTTGACTAGGTCCACGTGTCATCTTGATGTTTAGTTGACTAGGTCAACAATGTTTAGGCTTGCAATCGCGCACACTTGAAGCTTAAAAAAAACCTGTACTAATATGAGAACAATAAAAAGGTCAATAATAGACTTGCAATCATCCATTTGATTGTGCCTATAAACCTTCTCGATTCGTGCTTTCCAAATCAACCAAACTTTAGATAAACTAGTTGTTTACCATGCGCGCGCGTTGCGGCGCGCTAAACCAAATCGTTCTATAAGAATGACAAAACATGTCAAATAACAAAAAGTAACTCAAACTAAAACGTCACGTATTTTCGATCGGTACCGGTTCGGCACCGGTATTCACCGATTTTTACCCTCAAATACAACCCCCGCCCAAGGGGCCACGCCGAAACCCAAGCCCACCCGGGGTGGTGACTTGGCCGTTTGTACCCAACCCACGACACAACCCCAGCTCCATACCCCATATTCTAATATTTCCTAGATTTTTTTAAACACATAGCCGTTGGCAAACGGCTAGCACAAACGGCTACTTGTCTTGGCCAATGAGATCCCGCCATGTCATCTTGATAGCCCCGCCCAACGCTCGGGCTGAAACCCCCCGCCTAAGGGGCCACGCCGAAACCCAAGCCCACCTGGGGTGGTGACTTGGGCGTTTGTACCCAACCCACGCCACAACCCCCGCCCCATACCCCATATTCTAATATTTCCTAGATCTATTTTTTTAAACACGTAGCCGTTGGCCAACAGCTAGCCTAAACGGCTACTTGTCTTGGCCAATGAGATCCCGCAATGTCATCTTGATTACCCCGCTCAACACCCGGGCTGAAACCCCCGCCCAAGGGGCCACGCCGAAACCCAACCCACCCGGGGTGGTGAATTGGGCATTTGTACCCAACCCACGCCACAACCCCCGCCCCATTCCCCATACCCCATATTCTAATATTTCCTTAATCTTTTTTTAAACACATAGTTGTTGGCAAACGGCTAGCCCAAACGGCTACTTGTCTTGGCCAATGAGATCCAACCATGTCATTTTGATAGCCCCGCCCAACGCCCGGTCTGAAACCACCGCCCAAGGGGCCACGCCGAAACCCAAGCTCACTCGGGGTGGTGACTTGGGCGTTTGTACCCAACCCACGACACAACCCCCGCCCCATACCACATATTCTAATATTTCCTAGATTTTTTTTAAACACATAGTCTTGGCCAATGAGATCACGCCATGTCATCTTGATAGCCCCGCCCAACGCCTGGGCTGAAACCCCCGCCTAAGGGGCCACGCGGAAACCCAACCCACCCGGGGTGGTGAATTGGGCATTTGTACCCAACCCACGCCACAACCCCCTCCCCATACCCCATACCCCATATTCTAATATTTCCTAAATCTTTTTTTAAACACATAGCTGTTGGCAAACGGCTAGCCCAAACGGCTACTTGTCTTGGCCAATGAGATCCAACCATGTCATTTTGATAGCCCCGCCCAACGCCCGGGCTGAAACCCCGGGCCAAGGGGCCACGCCGAAACCCAAGCTCACTCGGGGTGGTGACTTGGGCGTTTGTACCCAACCCACGACACAACCCCCGCCCCATACCACATATTCTAATATTTCATAGATTTTTTAAACACATAGTCGTTGGCAAACGGCTACTTGTCTTGGCCAATGAGATCACGCCATGTCATCTTGATAGCCCCGCCCAACGCCCGGGCTGAAACCCCCGCTTAAGGGGCCACGCCGAAACCCAAGCCCACCCGAGGTGGTGACTTGGGCGTTTATACCCAACCCATGTCACAACCCCGCCCCATACCCCATATTCTTATATTTCCTAAATCACTATTTAATTAATATATGTTCACTATTCATTCACTTATAATTTTATTAGTATATAATATAATATAATACTCATTTTGATTTAAAAATGTAAAATTAACTACATATCTTAATCCAATAAACACATAATAATATACTTCTATATGACATGTGTCGGCGTAAATGAAGAAGATTTTCAAAGTCCAAAGTTGAGGATGTGGGCCAATGGAGAGAATTAATAGGGGGTAGCAGTGTCAATGGTGAATTTTTATATAAGAAAAATGGTGATGGTTGGAGAAAAAGCAAAACCCCATTGGTATATTTTATAAATTTAGATTTAATCAAATGAACTTTTATATCAAACAATAAAAAGCATCATGATTTCAAACCTTTTTTTTTCTTTCTTCTACCTCTATTTTTGTATACTTTATTACTTTATATAAAAAGTGGGTGTTTGAAAAAGAAGGCACCATTGTAGAAAGAAAGGAGTGTTTTTGAAGAATGAAGATGTTTGAAATCTAATGTGGCAGCTAATGTGACACGTTTGTGGGTATTTGAAAACTCTAACGTTGTGGATGCTCTTGGTTGCTTCAAGATTTACTTGTTTAACATCAAGATACAAGACCACCACCACCTCCACTCCACTATGATCGGATAAGTTTTCCGACTAGTAAAGCCAGTAGAAATTTATATACATGAGTGTATGAGACGGAGTAGCGGACAAGATATGAACGTTGAGACACATGTACGTGGTTACAACATCAGTAAGCCCATAGACATAGTATTTCACTTGGGCTGTGGCCCATACACCATCAAGTTTTTTCTTACGATGGGTTGGGTTGGTTCGTTAATCAGCACTGTAAAAGTTCTTCTATATATGCCTTGGGAGTATGATGCCTGCTTTGATAGAAATGAGTGATCATCGGTCATGATTCATGCTTTGTCATTTGATGGTTGATAGGCTCTATCTAGTATTGTACGTTGCCCATCCACTTCATTTTTTCTTTCTTTAGAAATCAATACATAATAAACCTTTTTAAATCTCTCCCTTTTATACCGTAACTAAATCCAACTTTATTGCTATGGAAACAAGACCGAAATCATTGTCTCACTAGTTCGTCCGAATTATTTTCCTTTTTTTGTGCAAGACATGTTTCTTCATTGTATCTTGGGAAGCAGCAATTCACCAACACTCGTCGCACACAATTCGAAAGATTATTGCTTCAAGTGTAGTGGATATAATCCGCCTTGGTGTAACAAACCTTTTGAATAATATAGATATGAACCCATCAACAACATTCATGACTCTTCCTATTTGAACACATCATCCTCCTATGTGAACCATCACATCGTTTTTGGGGCCCCTTTTTATCGAACCAGTCTGGATGCGCACCATCATACCTTTTTCGTATGACATGATCTAAATCGGCCAACCAATTTTTGGGGCCTTTTTTTATTGAACCAAACATCAGGATGCGAACCATCATACCTTTTTCCTATGACATGTTCTAAATCGACCAACCAATAAAGTAGGTCCGCCCCTACTCATACTTGGGCTATGACGAGTAGGTAGGAAACATAACCGGGATAATCTCCTTTCATGTAACCGATGTTTTTAATGAAAAATAATAAACATAGTCACAAGGACTCAGATTAACAAACTTATTACGGTTAATTTTTTAGCTATGTAAAAATAGGATTGATAATAAAGATAAGTTAGTCAAGGAACAACGACTTTTGAAACTAATAACAATAAATTACTTGTTATCCTTGGGCCTTAGCATTAAGGCCATGTTTATCAATTCTCTTTCTAAATATAACGTGCTAGATGTCCACTTTTTAACTCATCGCGTCAATGTAAAATGTTATATTAATTACAAACCCATGTCGATCTATGGATTTAATTAGTTGTAAACAAAAAAGGAGATAAATGAGTAAAGAAAAGAAACTAATAATTACAAAAGACAACTCGCACACAGATAGTGGTTTGAAGATTACAGTTTGATAAAAGAAAAAAAAAACGTGACAAAAGTAAAAGAAGTTCAGATTTTTATCAGTTTTAATTATGGTATACAGGAAAAGTATAAAATATGTGTTGTGAAACAACCTAACCTATTAGCAATATGAAGGGAAGAATAAGAAAATGAGATTGTAAATATTATTGATTGATCTCTATTCACCATACACAAATGTCATTATACATATAGGCACATACATTAATATTAAAGGAACTAAAGAGATATGAGTTAGATAAGTTATGTATGTGGAGAGTCACAATATAAATGATACATTCATAACACTCCTCCTTGACTATCCACATACCTTTAATACGCTTGGTGATGCTGCCTCGTTAAAAACCTTGCTAGGAAAACCCAGTGGGACAAAACCTCAGCTAAGGGAAAAAGAGTGCAGCGCGTATTTTCTCCTCCTGATACTTTTGGATCAGGTATGTTGCCTCATTAAAAACCTTACTAAGAAAACCCATTGGGATAAAACTTAGTCAAGGGAAAAAGAGTGCAACTTGAATATGTCTTCCCCTCATTTTAACATGTATCCTTTAAGTGATGTGTGTCCATCTTCCTTGAAAGTCGAATAAAGCCTTTGTAGCGAATGATTTGTTGCTTGATCCCTTAATGTGCAATCCTTTATGTTGAGCAATGTTGTATAATCTTCTATAGAGACTTTAGGTGCCTCTTTACAAAAATTATCATATGTCCATGACTGTGTTTCTTTACATTCCTGCATCTACAAGACTAACCAAACTTGTTTTGATGGGTTAGTAAAATATAATCAAATATCATTTATACCTGAAATGTTTCTTTGAACTCATTCCAATGTCTCTTCGCTTGACAAATGTTATGACATAGCTAGCAAAACATGTTAATGCACTTATGCATTTAACGATGGTACTTCTAGAATGAGAATCTCTACTTTGATAGGAGATGATAATAGGCATTTCTTATAACAAATAACTTAACAACCTTTAACATACATTAAGGTTTAACTATGCCCATACTAAAATATCCAAACATCATCTTCTAGTTGCACTTGGTGGATTGGTAAAATATAATTACATATATTACTCGAACTGCAGTTCGAGTAATAGTTAGACTGTGCCAAGGTCATTCAAAAATTCTCCCTCTAAAAGTTCGACAATTTCTCTCGATGATGCATAGACATCATTACTGTAAACTGCGATTATAGTGAACTTTTAAAATAGAAGGTCGATAAAACATGGCTAATTTAATCAAACTTATATCCCTCTTTATGCAAATATCTCGAGTTGTATAACACTCGATCTAACTATTTTAGTCCATATATGAACTCGATATAGTACGTTCTTGAGGTTTTGACATCATTAATGCTTCTAGCATTATCAATCCATGATGGAATTCTTTCCATCTTATCCAAATATGTATGTGCTTTCACTCTTTAGAAGTTTTGCTACATAAATTTTTCGCATTTAATACATTGATATTTATATCATATGCAAAAATGCCATAAACACTAGCTTTTATCTCCAAAATCCATATTGTACCATGTTTGTACATTGTGTACATTGAGTTTCCATAATAACCAAGTACACATTTTCTAGGTATGTTTATTGGAGTATTGGTGCACTATTGTTACATCCATAAGGTGTTTCAATTAACCTCTTAAGCACTCAAATGCTTTAGGATACTCATGGGGAGTTCTAATTATATTCAATTCAATAACATATATAACATGTATATGTATTCAGATCTGAATTTATATAATACTCATAATATTCTCGAGAACTTATTTTATATGACTTAGTATCAAGTGATACATAACTTTCATAAGACGCGTGTCAATTCTCTTTTATATATTACCAGACTAATAAGATATTGGAAAGTCAATGCATCCACCACTGAAGGATACGTTTTCTCATAATCAATCATAGGTATTTGTGAAAATTCTTGTCCCCAGTTATCCTTCGGGCTTGTCCCCAGTGATCCTATGGGCTTGTCCCCAGTTATCCTTTGGGCTTGTCCCCAGTTACTAACTTATCCTTTATATTGGCTTAGTCCCAAGTTATATTCCATTTTTTCAGGTTTTCGAAGTTAAACAATTAAGGATCCTTAATCCTTATTATCCATTAAAGTTTTACTTATGGTTATCCTGATTAAAGGTTAGGATCCTAACTTGGATCCTCAGGTATGATCCTTAACTATTTTTAATTTCATTCATTATTCATTTGAATAACCCTTAGACCTTGACAACTAAACCTATGATTCTTAAAATAAACTACTTTGAAAAATTTTCGATTATAGGATATTTGATCCAGGATCATATCCTAAAATTCTTGAACATGATTTGCTTAACCTTTCTTACTCAAATGAATATGTTTTTAAACAATTGGAAAATAAGAGGATAAACAAAGGATAACAACACGAGATAAGCCAAAAAGATTAGAGTTATTTTATTAACAAAGGATTTTAAACCCTTCAAAGTTGTCAAAATTGCCAACCCACGTTTCTACCAGCAAAACGTGGCCCGTCCACATGGGTTGGCAAAGGGTGCCCATTGTTTGTGCGGTCGTAGCATGCAGGAAAATAAAAAGCGGCAGGATCACAAAGGCTTCATCCCCCAAACAGAGGATCCCTCCACCATTTGCGATCCTACCTATTGTCCAAAGGATCCAGGATCCTTAATCCTAAAACTATTGTTTAGATTACAGACCATCATTGTTTCAAAACATCAACAACCACAAAAACCACTACCAAATAAAAAAAATTGGGCTCCGGCCAAGTCTCGAAATATCCATCATCGCCCAATCCAGCAGCTCAAACCTTCGCTGCACCATCACCACCAGCTCCACTAGCTTCTCCGCCCTGATCCTTGCCAGCATCACCACCTTCAAGCATAGGGATCTCCTCGGCCTCATCATCGTCCTCCAACTCTGCTAACCTTGCCTTCCAGCCCTCCACATCCCATGTGCTCTTGTCAAAGGCAGGATCCTGAGCCTCCGCAGCCATCTGCAATTGGATCTTATACATAGCTATTGCGGCAGAGACCTTGGCATCCTGGGTGATCTCCTGCTTCTCACAATCCATGTTGATCAGCATTTGAGCAGCTTCATCCTTGGTAGCCCGGAGTTCCTTCTCAAGATCAGCTATCTTGAGATCCTTCAGCACGCCCATTTGTTGGAGGTCGGCGATTTGGCGGTCCTGATCCTCAATGTTAGGGCTGGATTTTTATTATACATGATCCTTACACGTGATCCTAACCAGTGATCCTTGTTTCTTTGGCAGACAGTGATCCTCAGCAGGACTTCAGGATCAGGATCATGGACCATTATAGGATCCTCATGCTAACGGTTACCTTCGTTTAATACAATGTTATCTTGCAGGAACATCTAGCAGGATACGCTCTTAGCATCATAACCAAGGGACGCGTCTTCACAATTATGGCATTAGCTTAATCGGAGATAGACGTTGCAAAGGATATGGAAACTTAGCTTGATTTAAGGGCGGCAATTTAGGCTAGATTGTCTTTTATTTCTAAAGGGGTAATGAGCTGATTATTAGTCTTTTTTACCTAAAATAGGTCACCTACACTTGTATAAATACCACTCTTCCTCATTTGGAAGAACACACGACGACACACGAAACAACTCTCACACACTTAGACACTCGAAACTATAGTGATCCTTGTACTCAGCTCATTATCATCCGAAGTTGTAACTATATTTTTCTTATATTGAAGTTTGGTGATCGGTAGTTGCCATCACCCGAGGTTTTTTATGCCGGAGATCATACATTGATCAAGGGCTTTTTCCTCGTATAAATCATTGTGTCTTTGCATATTTCACATTGAAGTGATCCTTTACTTTTTCTACAAACCAAGCATCATACCCCATTTACATAAAGTTTGGTTACATTATCCTTGTGTGATTTTTGACCAAAACACTCAACATGGCCAAGGTAGGTTTCTATTTCAGCAAGTTTCTGCAGGAAGGGAAAAGGTAAGTTCAGGACCAGGTGATCCTCAAACAAGCAGGATATACAAGCAGGATATACAAGCAGAATATACAAGCAAGAGCAATGATCCTTACTTCATTAACATAATCAAGAAACTGTTGGCGGAGCAGGGGAAATCCTTGAAGGTCCTCAGAAGCCTTTCTCTTCTTTCCCTTACCCCTAATAGGTGCTTTAGGGGCTGAAGCAGATGGACTAGCAGCAGGGGTCTTCTTCCTTGTAGACTTGACATTAGCAAGATCATCAATACCAAACTTGGAGGCAGACTTGACAGATTTCCCAGCGCCTACACAATCAAAATAAGATAAGTACTCTAACTAATTTAAAAATCTTACATAGAACTACTTTTTAAATGAGGATACTTACTTGACATTGTGGCAGATGCGGAGGATACTTCCTGTGAATCTTGAATGGCAACTTGAAAACTTCTGGTCTCAGGATCAAGCTTTTTGAAGGCTAGAACTCTCTCTCTTGCAGCAGGAGTCAACTTGAGATGAGCAACAGATATGGCTGCACAAAAAACAGAATATTAGTGATCCTCGCCTTAAGGAACAAGTCTGACGGTGATCCTTCCAGGATCCTCTATCCTACCATGAGTAGCCCACTCCTTGGGCAGATCCTCCCCATTAGGGATGGTATCCCTCCTAACAAAGAAGAATCGTCGCTTCCAATTCATGTCATTTTTGGTGACCTTAAGAACAGGGTGATTCTCTCCGGCTTTCCGTTTGAGCAAATATCGACAGGATCCAAACGTTGTGAGATCATACAGCTCAGCCAGCTCCGCCATCCCTAGGTCAATCCCCTCCTGCTCAATGATCCTTTCAAGGGTATACAAAACCCTCCAGATCATCGGCATGGCTTGGATGTAAGATATGCCGGTCAGGGAAAAGAAAGATTGGGTGAAAGCTGGAAAGGGATACGTATAGCCTATGGTGAACGGAGTAACAGGAAAAGCTACCCAAGTATCGGAGACAAAGTCACTTAAAGCAGTGGGAGTGAAAGATTTAAAGATAGCATTCGCCGGAAAACTATGACGAATTCTATCAATATGAACATCGGTGAAACAACACCTCTCATGGGGAGAATCCTTGATGATCCCTTGACCCTTCAAGGGACTGTTCTTTTTAGGCTCCTTATGAGGGGAGTTGCGTAGCAGCATGCTTGCAGAATGTTGAAGAAAAACAAAGAAGCAGAAAAACAGAGTAAGAGAAGGAAGAAGGAAGAAGAGAGATACCTGATTGATCTTCGGACGAGATTATAAAGGGAGTTTCTTTGATTTTAAATACGAATTGATCCTATCTCTATCTCCTATTTATAATGATGATCTGCAGGGCTGTCACTTCTGTGACGTAAGAATCACAACGGCTAGTCCGACTCCAACGGCTAGTTATCCGATTAGCTCGTTGCAGATAAGATCAAGCAAAATATAACTCATTTATTTACAATATCACTCCTTATATTTTGGGGGCAATTGTTAGGGCTGGATTTTTATAACGTATGATCCTTACATGTGATCCTAACCGGTGATCCTTATTTCTTTGACAGATGGTGATCCTTAGAAGAGCTCCAGGATCAGGATCAGGATCACGGACCATTACAGGGATCCTCATGCTAACAGTTGTTTTCATTGAATTTAATGTTATCTTGCAGGAATGTCTAGCAGGATCCGCTCTTAGCATCGCAAACAAGGGACGCGTCTTTACAACTTTGGTATATGCTTAATCAGAGAGGAACGTTGTAAAGGATATGGAAACTCGGCATGATTTAAGGGCGATAATTTAGGCTAGATTTACTTTTATTTCTAAAGGGGTAATGAGCTGATTGTTAGTCTATTTACCTAAAATAGGTCACTCACACTTGTATATATAACACTCTTCCCCATTCGGAAGACACACAACACATTTCTCACACGCTTAGACACTCGATACTATAGTGATCCTTGTACTCAGCTCATTATCATCTGAAGTTGTAACATTTTTTGTTATATTGAAGTTTGGTGATCGGTAGTTGCCATCACCCGAGGTTTTTTTATGCCGGAGATCATTCATTGATCAAGGGCTTTTTCCTCGTATAAATCCTTGTGTCACTTGCATATTTCTCACTAAAGTGATCCTTTACTTTTTCAACAAACCAAGCATCATTCCCCGTTTACTTAGAGTTTGGTTGCATTATCCTTGTGTGATTTTTGACCAAAACAATTAACATGGTTGATCTCATTACATAAGCATCATAACAATTTTCTCAATTACCATGATTACAATCTTTACACCAATTATTATATCATCACATTCTATTCAAGGAATAAATTATACCCATACAACATTCATGGTGGCATCATTACAATTTTCTGAGTTATGTATGTTAGGGCTGGATTTTTATATATATACATGATCCTTATATATGATCCTAACCAGTGATCCTTGTTTCTTTGGCAGATAGTGATCCTCGGCAGAACTTCAGGATCAGGATCACGGACTATTGTAGGATCCTTGTGCTAACAGTTACCTTCGATTAATTCAATATTATTTTGCAGGAACATCTAGCAGGATCCGCTCTTAGCATCATAATCAAGGGACGTGTCTTCATAATTATGGCATGAGCTTAATCGGAGATAGACGTTGCAAAGGATATGGAAACTTAGCTTAATTTAAGGGCGGCAATTTAGGATAGATTGTCTTTTATTTCTAAAGGGGTAATGAGCTGATTATTAGTCCTTTTACCTAAAATAGGTCACCTACACTTGTATATAAATCACTCTTCCTCATTCGGAAAAAACACACGACGACACACAACACAATTCTCACACGCTTAGACACTCGAAACTATAGTGATCCTTGTACTCAGCTCATTATCATTCGAAGTTGTAACTATATTTTTCTTATATTGAAGTTGGTGATCGGTAGTTGCCATCACCCGAGGTTTTTTATGCCGGAGATCATACATTGATCAAGGGCTTTTTCCTCGTATAAATCATTGTGTCTTTGCATATTTCTCATAAAAGTGATCCTTTACTTTTATAATTAACCAAGCATCATACCCCGTTTACATAAAGTTTGGTTACATTATCCTTGTGTGATTTTTGACCAAAACAGTTTGGCGCCCACCGTGGGGCAATTGGTGCTTCATTCATAAGAAAACCTTTTGTTCGAAATCATTTCAAAGAATTACATGGCTTCATCATTGAAAAACATGTCCACGGCAATGTCTGCAGTCACCTCGTCCCAGAACATTCTGCCTCCACCACCGGCAGGATCCCAGAAGAATGCTGAGAAGAGACAAACTCCTACTAATTCTAAAACTCCATCTCCTTCTGCTATGAATTCTTATATTCCCAGTACTAGTGATGTATTTACTTTGATTTTGCAGATGAAGGATCGTATGCAGCGGCAGGATGAAACTAATGAAAGGATCCTCAGGGAAATTGGAGATCTCAAAAGACAAAAGAGAACGGCAGAGGATCATTCCCCACTGATGCCCAAATCCTTGAGCTTTGATACTCCAATGATCACTTCTCAGCCATCGGGAATTCCAGACGTGCAAATTGTGGGAGAATCAAGAGGATTGCACCTCGGATCGACAGCAATGACTCAGGCATCAAGCTCACACTTTCAGCCGGCAGGATCCTATCCCCAGCATATGGGATCCTTCATGAATTAAGGAGCCTATCCGGGAACACAGCAGTTTCAAGGATCCTACTTTGTTCCAGGATCATCCCAGGGTCAAGGATCCTCCTTTGTTCCAGGATCATCCCAGGTTCAAGGATCCCCCTTCGTTCCAGGATCATCCCAGATACCAGGATCCTTCCAGATACCAGGATCCTTCCAGATGCCAGGATCCCTAAAAAGTTTGCAAACAGGAAGTCTAGATGTCCATCAAGGGGACTTCATTCCAATGCAGACCATTGCTTCCACTGGTCCCTCCGTTATCCCCGAATCCCAGCAATATGGATTCACTAACTTGAACTCAATGGGAGGTAACACTTTAAATAATCATCTTACTACTAACCATGGATTCATGCAGGATACAGGTGTCAATCATGCTATGGCCAGGGAATTGCAGAAGCTAAAAGATATGATCTCAAGTGTTCCAGGGGTAGTCAAACCTATCCCAGAGATTGCAGATGGAAGCCACAAGGTATCTCGCTTTGCACCACCAATTTGTGATGCAGAGGTACCCAAAAGGTTCCATATCCCTACTATGAAGCTGTATGATGGTACAACGGATCCAGAGGAGCACATAGCACAATACAGGGAGAGGATGGAGATCAATCCTATCCCAGAAAAGCTGAAGGAAGCATGCCTATGTAAAGGATTTGGATCCACTCTTACTGGATCAGCTCTTAAGTGGCTGCTAAGTCTTCCCCCTTACTCTATTACTTCATTTGCTAATTTAGTTAATTTATTCAATAACCAATTCTCTTGTAGTAGAAAATTTGAAAGATTAACCAGTGATTTATATAGAGTAACTCAAAGTCATAATGAATCATTAAGGGATTACATAACTAAATTTAGTAAAGAATCCTTGGACATTCCCAACTTGGATATGGCTACGGCTGTCGAAGCCTTCAAAATGGGACTGCTTAAGGATTCATTATTCTATGATGATCTTGTTATGACACCGTGCAGGAACCTAGATGAAGTAAGAACTCGGGCACTCAGGTTCATCCGGCTAGAGGATGACAAGAGGATCCAGGAGAGACAAGTAGGATCCTCAAAACAGGAGAAGCAAGGATCCTCCTTCAAGAACAACAAATTCAAATCCTACCATAGAAATGAGAACCAGAATGTGCATGCTGTTGACCAAGAAGAGGATGATGAAGATTATCCTCCAATCTCAGAATATTGTTTTTCCGTTGATAATCAGGAACTAATCCTTGCAATGCAGAATCTAGGTGAAAAAGCTAGGTGGCCCAGGAAGAATGATAAACCATCCGGGACTAAAGACAAGTCAAAATGGTGTGCATACCATGAGGATTTCGGGCATCTAACCGAAGAATGCATAGCTTTAAGAAAAGAGATTGGATATCTGTTAAGCAAGGGGCACCTAAAAGAACTGTTGGGAAGAAAAAAGCAAAGGACTCAGGATCCTGAAAGAATCCCTGAAAAGGCTCCAGCACCTCCGGCAAATGCACAAGTGATCAACTTTATTTCCGGAGGATCAGACATCTGTGGTACATCCTTCTCGGCGGCCAAAAGGCATGCAAAGGAGTCAAAAATGGATAATGGAGAAAGACCTATTAGAACATCAAGTGTCTCAGAGGGGAAGATGATAACGTTTGATGAGGATGATCGCATTAACATTCAGGATCCTCATCATGATAGTTTAGTTATTACTCTCTTTATCTCTAACCATTTTGTCCGCAGGATCCTTATCGATGGAGGAAGCTCAGTAAACATTATCCAGCTTGATGTTCTGAAGAAAATGGGTATCCCAGAATCAGACATCACACCAAGATCCTCCGTGCTTGTAGGATTCAGTGGAGAAACGAAGAAAACTCTGGGGGACATCAAACTCCCAATCTACGTGGAAGGACTACATAATTATCAAAAATTTTGCGTTATTGACTGTTTATCTTGTTGTAATGTTATCCTTGGCAGGCCCTGGATACATGATATGAAAGCAGTCCCATCCACCTACCATCAATGTGTGAAGCTCCCTAGCCCATGGGGAATAATCAAGATCGACAGTGATCAGCAGGAGGCTAAGGATTGTTATACCTCATCCATGAAGCCAACCTCGAAGCCAAGGGAGCAATAGCAATTACAGTATCCTCCGAGGAATGTCTTGGAGGCAAGGGAACAAGATGTGGACGAAATCCTCTTGGATCCTAGTGATCCTGAATCAAAAATCTATATCGGATCAGGGATCCTTGGCAAGATGAAAGAAGACTTAATATCCTTCCTCAAAAGAAGAAAATCTACCTTTGCTTGGAAACATGAAGATATGACAGGTATATCTAAGGATATTATTACTCACAAACTTGGCATTGACAGGTCTATCAAACCAATCCATCAAAAAAGGAGGAAGTTTGCACCGGAAAGGAATGCCATTATCCAAGAAGAAGTAGAGAGACTACTTCGAGCAGGTATTGTTTTGGTCAAAAATCACACAAGGATAATGTAACCAAACTTTATGTAAACGGGGTATGATGCTTGGTTAGCTATGAAAGTAAAGGATCACTTCTGTGATAAAGATACAAAGACACAATGATTTATACGAGGAAAAAGCCCTTGATCAATGTATGATCTCCGGCATAAAAAACCTCGGGTGATGGCAACTACCGATCACCAATTTCAATATAATAAAAATGTAGTTACAACTTCGGATGATAATGAGCTGAGTACAAGGATCACTGAGTGTCTAAGTGTTAAGAGTTGTGTCGTATGTTGTGTGTGTTCTTCCGAATGAGGAAGATGGGTATTTATACATGTGTAGGTAACTTATTTTAGGTAGATAGACCACTAATCAGCTCATTACCCCTTTAGAAATAAAGATAATCTAGCCTAAATTGCTGCCCATTAATCAAGCTAAGTTTCCATATCCGGTACAACGTCTATCTCCAATTTAGCTCTTGCCATATTTGTGAAAACGCGTCCCTGGATCATGATGTGTAGGGCATATCCTGCTAGGTGTTCCTGCAAAACAATTTTGTAACAAGTGGAAGTGACCGTTAGTGTAAGGATCACCATATCGTCCCATGATCCTGATCCTGAAGTCTGGCTGAGGATCACTATCTGCCAAAGAAACAAGGATCACTTGTTAGGATCACGTATAAGGATCATTTATAGTAAAATCCAGCCCCAACAATTGCCCCCAAAATATAAGGAGTTAAATGTAAATAGATGAGTTATATTTTGTTTTGAGCTTATCTCTAACGGACGATTCCGATTTACTAGCCGTTGCACATGGACTAGCCGTTATGATATTTACGTCACTGATGTGACAATCCCTGCGAATCATCATTATAAATAGGAGATAGGGTTAGGATCACTTTGTATTTAAATTCGAAGTATCTCCCTTTATAATCGTCACCGAAGGCTTTGATCAGGTATCATTTTCTTCTTTCTCTTCTTTGCTCTGTTCTTTCTTGCTTTTACTCTGTTTTTTGTCTCGAACATGCTTCTTCGGAATTCACCGCACAAAGGCTCTAAGAAGGATAGTCCCTTGAAAAGCCAGGGAATTATCAAGGATTCTCTCGTGGAGAGATGCTGCTTTACTGATGTCCACATAGACAAGATTCGCCATTGTTTCCCAGCGAATGTTGTTTTCAAACCCTTTGATCCTACTGCTTTGAGTGATCTTGTCTCAGATGTCTGGGTGGCTTTTCCTGCTACTCCCTTCCTCATTGGGTATTCATATCCTTTTCCGATGTTCACCCAATCTTTCTTTTCTCTTACCGGTATCTCATATATCCAAGCTATGCCGATGATCTGGAGGGTTCTATATACCTTCGAGAGGATCATTGAGCAAGAAGGGATTGATCTGGGGATGGCAGAGCTGGCCGAGCTCTATGATCTTACTACGTTTGGTTCCCACCGGTATCTGCTGAAACGGAAAGCTGGGGAGGATCACCCTATTTTCAAAGTGACCAAGAATGATACCAACTGGAAACGTCGATTTTTCTTTGTTAAGAGGGATTCTATCCCGGATGGGAAGGATCTGCCCAAGGAATGGGCCACTCATGGTAGGATAGAGGATCCTCGAAGGATCACTATCAGTTCTGTCTCATATGATGAGGATCACTGATGTCTTTTCTTTTTTTGCAGCTATCTCTGTTGCTCACTTAAAGTTGACCCCTGCTGCCAAAGAAAGAGTGTTAGCCTTCAAGAAGCTTAACCCTGAAGTCAGAAGCTTCCAAATCATTATCCAAGATTCTCAAGAGATATCCTCTGCATCTGCCACAATGTCAAGTAAGTATCCTCATAGAAAATAAGTTTTATGTGAAAGTATTTAATTTAACAAGGGAACTTATCTTGTTTTTGAATTGTGTAGGTGCCGGAAAGTCTGCCAGGTCTGTTAAATCTGCCTCCATGTTTGGGATAAGTGACCTTGCCAATGTCACGTCTTCTAAGAAGAAGAAGGCTCCTGCTGCCAGCCCTTCAGTCTCAGCCCCTAAAGCATCTGCCCGAGGCAAAGGGAAAAAGAGGAAGGCTTCAGATGACCTTCAAGGATTTCCTCTTCTCCGTCAGCAATTCCTTGACTATTTTGATGAGGTTAGGATCACTGCCCCTGTTAATTGTCTTCGACAAGTCCGAGGATCACATGTGTCTGATGTTGCTTTCCTGTTGTCTTCTTTAGAAATTCTCCGAAATGGAGACTTACGTCAATCAGGTTGAGGATCAGGATCGTCAAATTGCTGACCTTCAACAGACGTGTGGGCTGAAGGATCTTAAGATTGCCGATCTTGAGAAGGAGATCCGGGCAGTCAAAGATGAGGCTGTTAAAGCGTTGATCAAGTTTGATTATGAGAAGCATGACATTACCCAAGACGCTAAGGTCTCTGCCGCGGTAACCATGTACAAGATACAACTGCAGATGGCTACGGAGGCTCAGGATCCTTCCTTTGACAGGAGCACATGGGATGTCGAAGGTTGGAAGGCAAGGCTAGCAGAGTTGGAAGATGACGATGATGCTGAGGATATCCCAATGCTGGAGGGAGGTGATGTCGAGAGGGATCAAGGTGGAGATGCTGGTGGTGATGAAGCAGCGAAGGTGTAGGCTGCATGATTGGGCGATGATGGATATTTTGAGACTAGGCCGGAGCCCAATTTTTTAGGATTGGTAGTGGTTTTTTGCGGTAGTGGTGTTTGTGAACAATTATGGTCTGTATTTGAACAATAGTTTAGGGTTGAGGATCCTGGATCCTTTGAACAATAGGTAGGATTACAAAAGGTGGAGGGATCCTCTGTTTGGGGGATGAAGCCTTTGTGATCCTGCCGCTTTTACTTTCCTGCAAAAATGCTAAGACCGCATAGACAATGGACACCCTTTGCCAACCCATGTGGACGGGCCACGTTTTGCTGGTAGAAATGTGGGTTGGCAATTTTGACAACTTTTTGAAAGGGTTAATGATCCTTTTGTTCAATAATATAACTTAACTTTTCTGGCTTATCTTGCGTTGTTATCCTTCAATAATCCTCTTATTTCTTAATTGCTATATTTGTTAAAATAACGAGAGTTTGAAAAAGTGTTTAATAAACTTAGGATATGATCCTGGATCAAATATCCTTATATTGAAAATTCTTAAAGCGTTTTAGTTCAAGGATCATAGGTTCGGTTGTCAAAGTATAAGGGTTGGTTAGGATATAGAGTATAGTCAAAAATAGTCAAGGATCATACCTGAGGATCCACGTAAGGATCCTAACCTTCAATCAAGACAACATAGATAAGACTTTGACAATTAATAAGGATTAAAGATCCTTATATGTTTAGACTTCCAAAACCTGAAAAGTGAGATGTAACTTGGGACTAAGCCAATGTAAAAGATAAATGAGTAACTGGGGACATGCCCAAAGTATAACTGAGGATGATTCCAGAGGATCACTGGGGACAAGCCCAAAAAGATAACTGGGGATGATCCCGGAGGATCACTGGGGACAAGCCCATAGGATAACTGGGGATGAGCCCAAAGGATAACTGGGGACAAGCCCAAAGGATCGTATGTAAACTGGAGTATGGCCCTTTCTGGCAACTATCCAAACTTAGTGACATGAAAATGTCAAAACCTTAGCTAACGTGAAAACGTTAGAAACCTTAGGAACGGATGTATGGTGCGTCCACCATTATACGTAGGATCCTGGGTATAGCCAGTACGATGAGGTCGCCAGCCCCGAAAGTGGGTACTGATCCCAAAGACGTGAACTATATCAGGATCATCGTGCGCTGCTGGCGGAAACTGGGGATAATCCCAAGGATAATTGGGGTTGGACCCGAGGATCTGTGATGCTTTTGAAGATCTTTGATGATATGCTGAAGATACCTGAACTATCATAACTCAAATGGTTTGTGAGTAGAGGATGAAGGATACATGATCCTTATCCTTAGGCAAAAAGTAAGAAAATGCAATAGTTTTAGGATAAGCATATTACCTGAGTAAGGATCACCGATATCTCCAGGATCCTTCAAGGATACTTCAATGTAAGGATCACATGCAGGAAGGATCATGTTCACATGAAATATTTCTTTAAGTGAACAGCATTCCAGGCTCTTGGTAACAAGTTTCCTTCCATGGTTAGCAACCTGTATGCCCCCTTTCCTGCTTCAGCTTCAATCAAGTAGGGACCTTCCCATTTTGGTGCTAGCTTCCCGTCAGCAGGATTGATGGTATTTTGAAATGCTTTTCTCAACACCATATCTCCGACTTGGAACTTCCTTATCCTGACATTCTTGTTGTAGGCACCAGCCATCCTTTGTTGGTAGCTTGCCATCCTTATCCTAGCTAGATCCCTATTTTCCTCAATAGTATCCAAATCCTGAGCTAGGATTGTAGCATTTTCTTCAGGATCACGAGCACTTGTTCTAGCAGTTGGGATCACCATCTCTGTTGGGATCACTGCTTCTGCCCCAAATACTAAAGAGAAAGGTGTTTGGCCAGTGGCATTCTTGGGAGTTGTCCTATCAGCCCATAGCACATAAGGTAACTCCTCTGCCCATTTTCCTTTCTTGGATCCTAGCTTCTTCTTCAGATTGTTGATGATGATCTTGTTGGATGATTCTGCTTGACCATTGGCTTGTGGATGAACTGGTGTTGATGTTATCATCTTGATTCCCCAACTGTCACAAAAGTTAGTGGTTCTGCTTCCAATGAATTGGGAGCCATTATCACATACAATTTCAGAGGGAATGCCAAATCTAGTTATAATGTTTCTTTTAATGAAGGATATGACTTCCTTTTCTCTGACTTGAGCGAAGGCTTCAGCTTCTATCCACTTGGAAAAATAGTCAGTCATGGCGAGCATAAATACTTTTCCACCAGGTGCTTTAGGAAGCTTGCCAACTATATCCATTCCCCATCTCATGAACGGCCAAGAGGATGGTATTGGGTGTAATAATTCAGCTGGTTGATGGAGGATATTGCTATGTCTTTGGCAAGGATCACACTTTTTAGCATACTCTACAGCATCCCTTTTCATGGTTGGCCAGTAGTACCCTGTTCTGAGGATCCTCGAGAATAATGCCCTGCCCCCAGTGTGGTTTCCACAATCTCCTTCATGGAAGTCTCTCAACACTTCTTCAATTTCAGGATCCTCAATACATCTTAAATATGGTCCTGCAAGGGATCGTTTATACAGCATGTTATTTAAGATTGTAAATTGAGATACCTTGATCCTGAAAGCTCTAGGATTTTCTCCCATTGGGATCTCTCCATTTTGCAAGTATCTCATGATTGGTGAGATCCATGATCCTGAATAAGATTGGGCTTCTTCACTAGGGATCATTGCAGTATCCTCTTCTATTTCCATGGCCACCTGTTTTTTAATAGCAGGAGCCAGGATATGGATGATAGGGATACTTATATCTTCTGGAATCTTCAAGGATGATCCTAAGTTGGCCAATGCATCAGCTTCCGTGTTATCCTCCCTTGGTACCTGTGTTAAGCTAAAAGAAACAAAAGAGAGTGCCAATTGTTTGACTATCTCTAAATATTTGGTTAGTTTTTCACCTTTAACAGCATAGGATCCATTAAAGTGATTGGTGATCAATAATGAATCTACATATACTTCGAGATATCTTACCCCCATATCCTTAGCAATCTGTAAGCCAGCAATTAAGGCTTCATATTCAGCCTCATTGTTAGTTGCTTGGAACTCACAGGCTATGGAGTGGGGTATTATGTCCCCCTGTGGCGATTTTAGTAGGATCCCTAGCCCTGTGCCTTTGATATTTGAGGATCCGTCAGTGTGTAGGATCCAAGGATCCTTGGTCTCATCCAGCTGTTGGACCTCCAATTCTGCTTCCTTTTGTAGATCACTACTGAAATCAGCCACAAAGTCAGCTAATGCTTGAGATTTAATGGCTGTTCTTGGTTCGTATCTTATATCATGGGCACTAAGCTTCACTGCCCACTTAGCCATTCTTCCTGACATATCCGGTTTCCTGAGGACATGTTAGGGCTGGATTTTTACTATGAATGATCCTTATACGTGATCCTAACCAGTGATCCTTATTTCTTTGGCAGGCAGTGATCCTCAGCCGGACCTCAGGATCAGGATCACGGGACATTGAGGTGATCCTTATACTAACGGTCATTTTCGATTACTACAATATTATTTTGCAGGAATATCTAGCAGGATATGCCCTACATATCATGATCCAGGGACGCGCTTTTACAAATATGGCAAGAGCTGAATTGAAGATGAACGTTGTGCCGGATATGGAAACATGGCTTGATCTAAGGGCAGCAATTTAGGCTAGATTATCTTTATTTCTAAAGGGGTAATGAGCTGATTAGTGGTCTATCTACCTAAAATAAGTTACCTACACATGTATAAATACCCATCTTCCTCATTCGGAAGAACACACACAACATACGACACAACTCTCAACACTTAGACACTCAGTGATCCTTGTACTCAGCTCATTATCATCCGAAGTTGTAACTACATTTTTATTATATTGAAGTTGGTGATCGGTAGTTGCCATCACCCGAGGTTTTTTATGCCGGAGATCATACATTGATCAAGGGCTTTTTCCTCGTATAAATCGTTGTGTCTTTGCATATTCATCACAGAAGTGATCCTTTACTTTCATAGCTAACCAAGCATCATACCCCGTTTACATATAGTTTGGTTACATTATCCTTGTGTGATTTTTGACCAAAACAGTTTGGCGCCCACCGTGGGGCAATTGGTGCTTCATTCATAAAGAAAATCTTTTGTTCAAAATCATTTCAAAGAGTTACATGGCTTCATCATTGAAGAACACTTCCACGGCGATGTCTGCAGTCACCTCAGCACAAACCACTCTACCTCCTCCACCGGCAGGATCCCAGAGAAATGCTGAGAAGAGACCAACCCCTTCTTTCTCTAAACCTCCATCTTCTTCTGCTATGAATTCTTCTATTCCCAGTACTAGTGATGTGTTTGCTTTAATTTTGCAGATGAAGGATCGTATGCAGCGGCAGGATGAAACTAATGACAGGATCCTCAGGGAGATTGGAGATCTCAAAAGACAAAAGAAAGCGGCAGAGGATCATTCCCCACTGATGCCAAAATCCTTGAGTTTTGAGACTCCAATGGTCACCTCTCAGCCATCAGGGATCCCAGACGTACAGATCACAGGGGAGACGAGAGGATTACATCTCAAGTCAGCAGCAATGACTCAGACATCGGGCTCGTATTTTCAGCCAGCAGGATCCTATCCTCAGTATATGGGATCCTTCATGAATCCGGGAGCCTATCCGGGGGCACAGCAGTTTCAAGGATCCTACTTTATCCCAGGATCATTCCAGGGCCAAGGATCCTCCTTTATCCCAGGATCATCCCAGGTTCAAGGATCCTCCTTCGTTCCAGGATCATCCCAGATACCAGGATCCTTACAGATGCCAGGATCCCTAAAAAGTTTGCAAACAGGGAGTCTAGATGTCCATCAAGGGGACTTCATTCCAATGCAGACTATTGCTTCCACTGGTCCCTCCGTTGTTCCAGAATCCCGGCAATATGGATTCCCTAACTTGAACCCAATGGGAGGTAACACTTTAAATAATTATCCTACCACTAACCATGGATTCATGCAGGATACAGGTACCAATCATGTTATGGCCAGGGAACTACAGAAACTAAAGGACATGATCTCAAGTGTTCCAGGGGTAGTCAAGCCTATCCCAGAGATTGCAGATGGGAGCCACAAGGTATCTCGCTTTGCACCACCAATCTGTGATGCAGAGGTACCCAAAAGGTTCCATATCCCTACCATGAAGTTGTATGACGGCACAACGGATCCAGAGGAGCATATAGCACAATACAGGGAAAGGATGGAGATCAATCCTATCCCAGAAAAATTGAAGGAAGCATGCCTATGTAAAGGATTTGGATCTACTCTTACTGGATCAGCCCTTAAATGGCTGCTAAGTCTTCCCCCTTACTCTATTACTTCATTTGCTAATTTAGTTAATTTATTCAATAACCAATTCTCTTGTAGTAGAAAATTCGAAAAATTAACTAGTGATTTGTACAGGATAACTCAAAATCATAACGAATCATTAAGAGATTATATAACTAAATTTAGTAAAGAATCCTTGGATATTCCCAACTTGGATATGGCTACAGCTGTTGAAGCCTTCAAAATGGGACTTCTTAAGGATTCATTATTCTATGATGATCTTGTTATGACACCTTGCAGGAACTTAGATGAAGTAAGAACTCGAGCACTCAGGTTTATCCGGCTAGAGGATGACAAGAGGATCCAGGAGAGACAAGTAGGATCCCCAAAACAAGATAAGCAAGGATCCTCCTTCAAAAACAACAAGTTCAAATCCTACCATAGAAACGAGAACAAGAATGTGCATGCTGTCGACCAAGAAGAGGATGATGAAGAATATCCTCCAATCTCAGAATATTGTTTTTCCGTTAACAATCACGAACTAATCCTTGCAATGCAGAATCTAGGTGAAAAGGCTAGGTGGCCCAGGAAGAATGATAAACCATCCGGGACTAAAGACAAGTCCAAATGGTGTGCATACCATGAGGATTTCGGCCATCTGACTGAAGATTGCATAGCTTTGAGAAAGGAAATTGGATACCTGCTAAGCAAGGGACATCTAAAAGAATTGCTGGGGAGAAAAAAGCAAAGGACCCAGGATCCTGAAAGGATCCCCGAAAAAGCCCCAGCACCTCCGGCAAATGCACAAGTGATCAACTTCATATCCGGAGGATCAGACATTTGTGGAACATCCTTCTCAGCGGCCAAAAGACATGCAAAAGAATCAAAAATGGATAATGGAGAAAGGCCTATTAGAACCTCAAGCGTCTCAGAAGGAAAGATGATAACATTTGATGAGGATGATCACATTAACATCCAGGATCCTCATCATGATAGTTTAGTTATCACTCTCTTTATTTCTAACCATTTTGTCCGCAGGATCCTTGTCGATGGAGGGAGCTCAGTGAACATTATCCAGCTTGATGTCTTGAAGAAGATGGGAATCCCAGAATCAGACATCACACCAAGATCCTCCGTGCTGGTGGGATTCAGTGGAGAAACGAAGAAAACTCTGGGGGACATCAAACTCCCAATCTACGTGGAAGGATTACATAATTACCAAAAATTTTGTGTTATTGACTGTTTATCTTGTTGCAACGTTATCCTTGGCAGGCCTTGGATACATGACATGAAAGCAGTTCCGTCTACCTACCATCAATGTGTGAAGCTCCCTAGCCCATGGGGGATAATCAAGATCGACAGTGACCAGCAAGAAGCTAAGGATTGCTATACCTCATCCATGAAGCCAACCTCGAAACCAAGGGAGCAATAGCAATTACAGTATCCTCCGAGGAATGTCTTGGAGGCAAGGGAGCAAGATGTAGATGAAATCCTCTTGGACCCTAGTGATCCTGAATCAAAAATCTATATCGGATCAGGGATCCTTGGCAAGATGAGAGAAGACATGATATCCTTCCTCAAAAGAAGAAAATCTACCTTTGCTTGGAAACATGAAGATATGACAGGTATATCCAAGGATATTATTACTCACAAACTTGGCATTGACAGGTCTATCAAGCCAATCCATCAAAAAAGGAGGAAGTTTGCACCAGAAAGGAATGCCATTATCCAAGAAGAAGTAGAGAGACTACTTCGAGCAGGTATGATCAGAGAGGTAAAGTATCCTAAATGGTTAGCCAATGTGGTTGTTGTCCAAAAGAAAAACGGAAAGTGGAGGGTATGTGTCGATTTCACTGATTTGAATAAGGCATGTCCCAAGGATCCTTTCCCATTACCCCACATTGACTCCATGGTGGATGCAACAGCGGGGCATGAACTGTTAACTTTTATGGATGCATCATCCGGATTCCAACAAATCCAGATGGAACCATCTGACCAAGAGGATACAGCCTTTATGACCCCAACCGGTTTATATTGTTATATTGCCATGCCTTTTGGACTAAGAAATGCAGGTGCAACATATCAAAGGCTGGTAAATATGATGTTCAAAGATCAAATTGGAAAAACTATGGAGGTGTACATAGATGATATGGTGGTCAAGTCAAAGAAAGCTGAGGATCACCTAAGGGACTTGGAAGAAGCATTCGATATCCTTGATAGTTACAACATGAAACTTAATCCTTCAAAATGCCATTTTGGTGTTAAGGCAGGAAAGTTCTTAGGATACATGGTAACCCAGAGGGGCATTGAAGCAAGCCCGGAACAAATCAAAGCATTAATAAATATCAAGTCTCCTGCCAATGCCAAGGATGTTCAAAGACTAACAGGCAGGATAGCAGCTTTGAACAGGTTCATATCGAAATCCTCAGAAAAGTGCAGAGAATTCTACGATATCCTAAGGAAGAATAAGAAGTTCGAATGGACTGAGAAGCATGAAAACGCTTTACAAGCCCTAAAAGAGTATATGTCCTCAGCACCAGCATTAGCAAAACCGGAAAAAGGAGATGTGTTATCCTTATATCTGGCGGTATCCTCAACCGCTGTAAGTGCTGTCCTCGTTAAGGATCACGAAGGTACACAATATCCTATCTACTATGTAAGTAAAAGTCTACTTGATGCCGAATCCAGGTACTCACACCTCGAAAAACTCATCCTTGCATTAATCATGGCATCCACGAAGTTAAGGCATTATTTTGAAACTCATACTATTATTGTTAAAACTAATTTTCCAATTAAGAATGTCCTCAGGAAACCGGATATGTCAGGGAGAATGGCTAAGTGGGCAGTGAAGCTTAGTGCCCATGATATAAGATACGAACCAAGAACAGCCATTAAATCTCAAGCACTAGCTGACTTTGTGGCTGATTTCAGTAGTGATCTACAAAAGGAAGCAGAATTGGAGGTCCAGCAGCTGGAAGAGACTAAGGATCCTTGGATCCTACACACCGACGGATCCTCAAATATCAAAGGCACAGGGCTAGGGATCCTACTAAAATCGCCACAGGGGGACATAATACCCCACTCCATAGCTTGTGAGTTCCAGGCAACTAACAATGAGGCTGAATATGAAGCCTTAATTGCTGGCTTACAAATTGCTAAGGATATGGGGGCAAAGTATCTCGAAGTATATGTAGATTCATTATTGATCACCAATCACTTTAATGGATCCTATGCTGTTAAAGGTGAAAAACTAACCAAATATTTAGAGATAGTCAAAAAATTGGCACCCTCTTTTGTTTCTTTTAGCTTAACACAGGTACCAAGGGAGGATAACACGGAAGCTGATGCATTGGCCAACCTAGGATCATCCTTAAAAATTCCAGAAAATATAAGTATCCCTATCATCCACATCCTGGCTCCTGCTATTGAAAACCAAGTAGCCATGGAAATAGAAGAGGATACTGCAGTAATCCCTAGTGAAGAAGCTCGATCTTATTCAGGATCATGGATCCCACCAATCATGAAATACTTGCAAAACGGAGAGATCCCAATGGGAGAAAATCCTAGAGCTTTCAGGATCAAGGTATCTCAATTTACAATCCTAAATAATATGCTATATAAACGATCCCTTGCAGGACCATATTTAAGATGTATTGAAGATCCTGAAATCGAAGAAGTATTGAGAGACTTCCACGAAGGAGATTGTGGAAACCACACTGGGGGCAGGGCATTATTCTCAAGGATCCTTAGAACAGGATACTACTGGCCAACCATGAAAAGGGATGCTGTAGAGTATGCTAAGAAATGTGATCCTTGCCAAAGACATAGCAATATCCTTCACCAACCAGCTGAATTACTACACCCCATACCATCCTCTTGGCCATTCATGAGATGGGGAATGGATATAGTTGGCAAGCTCCCTAAAGCACCTGGTGGAAAAGTATTTATGCTTGCCATGACTGACTATTTTTCCAAGTGGATAGAAGCTGAAGCCTTCGCTCAAGTCAGAGAAAAGGAAGTCATATCCTTCATTAAAAGAAACATTATAACCAGATTTGGCATCCCCTCTGAAATTATATGTGATAATGGTTCTCAATTCATTGGAAGGAGAACCACTAACTTTTGTGACAGTTGGGGAATCAAGATGATAACATCAACACCAGTTCATCCACAAGCCAATGGTCAAGCAGAATCATCCAATAAGATCATCATCAACAATCTGAAGAAAAAGCTAGGATCCAAGAAAGGGAAATGGGCAGAAGAATTGCCTTATGTGCTATGGGCTGATAGGACAACTCCCAAAAACGCCACTGGTCAAACACCTTTCTCTTTAGTATTTGGGGCAGAAGCAGTGATCCCAACAGAAATGGTGATCCCAACTGCTAGAACAAGTGCTCGTGATCCTGAAGAAAATGCTACAATCCTAGCTCAGGATTTGGATACTATTGAGGAAAACAGGGATCTAGCTAGGATAAGGATGGCAAGCTACCAACAAAGGATGGCTGGTGCCTACAACAAGAATGTCAGGATAAGGAAGTTCCAAGTCGGAGATATGGTGTTGAGAAAAGCATTTCAGAACACCATCAATCCTGCTGACGGGAAGCTAGCACCAAAATGGGAAGGTCCCTACTTGATTGAAGCTGAAGCAGGAAAGGGGGCATACAGGTTGCTAACCATGGAAGGAAACTTGTTACCAAGAGCCTGGAATGCTGTTCACTTAAAGAAATATTTCATGTGAACATGATCCTTCCTGCATGTGATCCTTACATTGAAATATCCTTGAAGGATCCTGGAGATATCGGTGATCCTTACTCAGGTAATATGCTTATCCTAAAACTATTGCATTTTCTAACTTTTTGCCTAAGGATAAGGATCATGTATCCTTCATCCTCTACTCACAAACCATTTGAGTTATGATAGTTCAGGTATCTTCAGCATATCATCAAAGATCTTCAAAAGCATCACAGATCCTCGGGTCCAACCCCAGTTATCCTTGGGATTATCCCCAGTTTCCGCCAGCAGCGCACGATGATCCTGATATAGTTCACGTCTTTGGGATCAGTACCCACTTTCGGGGCTGGCGACCTCATCGTACTGGCTATACTTGGGATCCTACGTATAATGGTGGACGCACCATACATCCGTTCCTAAGGTTTCTAACGTTTTCACGTTAGCTAAGGTTTTGACATTTTCATGTCACTAAGTTTGGATAGTTGCCAGAAAGGGCCATACTCCAGTTTACATACGATCCTTTGGGCTTGTCCCCAGTTATCCTTTGGGCTTGTCCCCAGTGATCCTCCGGGATCATCCCCAGTTATCCTTTGGGCTTGTCCCCAGTGATCCTCCGGGATCATCCCCAGTTATCCTTTGGGCTTGTCCCCAGTGATCCTCCAGGATCATTCTCAGTTATCCTTTGGGCTTGTCCCCAGTTACTAACTTATCTTTTATATTGGCTTAGTCCCAAGTTATATTCCATTTTTTCAGGTTTTCGAAGTTAAACGATTAAGGATCCTTAATCCTTATTATCCATTAAAGTTTTACCTACGGTTGTTCCAATTAAAGGTTAGGATCCAAACTTGGATCCTCAGGTATGATCCTTAACTACTTTTAATTTCATTATTCATTTGAATAACCTTTAGACCTTGACAACTGAACCTATGATCCTCAAAATAAACTATCTTGGAAACTTTCGATTATAGGATATTTGATCCAGGATCATATCCTAAATTTCTTAAACATAATTTGCTCAAACTTTTCAAACAAACATGTGTCAAAACAATTGAAAATCAAAAAGGATAACAATACAAGATAAGCCAGAAAGAGTAAAGTTATATTATTAAACCAAAGGATCATTAACCCTTTCAAAAAAAGTTGTCAAAATTACCTACCCAAAGCTTCTACCAGCAATACGTGGCCCGTCCGCTGGGGTAGGTAAAGGGTGTCCATGATAATAGGTTCAAAAGTATTGCAGGGAAATTAAAAGGCGGCAGGATCACAACGGCTTCATCCCCCAAACAGAGGATCCCTCCACCATGTGTAATCCTACCTATTGTTCAAAGGATCCAGGATCCTTAACCCTAAAGAAACTACTGTTCGGAAATTACAAACCATCAACCACAAACCACTACCAAAAAACCTAAAAAATTGGGCTCCGGCCTAGTCAACAATATCCATCATCGCCCAATCATGCAGCTTACTTCTCTGCTGCTCCATCTCCACCAGCATCTTCACCTTGATCCTTGCCAGCATCACCTCCCTCCAGCATTGGGATGTCCTCAGCATCATCGTCATCTTCCAATTCTGCTAGCCTTGCCTTCCAACCTTCAACATCCCATGTGCTCCTGTCAAAGGAAGGATCCTGAGCCTCCGTAGCCATCTGCAGTTGTATCTTGTACATGGTTACCGCAGCAGAGACCTTAGCGTCTTGGGTAATGTCATGCTTCTCATAATCAAACTTGATCAACGCTTTAACAGCCTCATCTTTGACTGCCCGGATCTCCTTCTCAAGATCGGCAATCTTAAGATCCTTCAGCCCACACGTCTGTTGAAGGTCAGCAATTTGACGATCCTGATCCTCAACCTGATTGACGTAAGTCTCCATTTCGGAGAATTTCTAAAGAAGACAACAGGAAAGCAACATCAGACACATGTGATCCTCGGACTTGTCGAAGACAATTAACAGGGGCAGTGATCCTAACCTCATCAAAATAGTCAAGGAATTGCTGACGGAGAAGAGGAAATCCTTGAAGGTCATCTGAAGCCTTCCTCTTTTTCCCTTTGCCTCGGGCAGGTGCTTTAGGGGCTGAGACTGAAGGGCTGGCAGCAGGAGCCTTCTTCTTCTTAGAAGACGTGACATTGGCAAGGTCACTTATCCCAAACATGGAGGCAGATTTAACAGACCTGGCAGACTTTCCGGCACCTACACCATTCAAAAACAAGATAAGTTCCCTTGTTAAATTAAATACTTTCACATAAAACTTATTTTCTATGAGGATACTTACTTGACATTGTGGCAGATGCAGAGGATATCTCTTGAGAATCTTGGATAATAACCTGGAAACTTCGAACTTCAGGATCAAGCTTCTTGAAAGCTAACACTCTCTCTTTGGCAGCAGGGGTCAAGTTTAAATGAGCAACGGAGATAGCTGCATAAAAAGACAAAAAAGAAAAGACATCAGTGATCCTCATCATACGAGACAGGACTGATAGTGATCCTTCAAGGATCCTCTACCCTACCATGAGTGACCCATTCCTCGGGCAGATCCTTCCCATCCGGGATGGAATCCCTCTTAACAAAGAAAAACCGACGTTTCCAGTTTTTATCATTCTTGGTAACTTTGAAGATAGGGTGATCCTCCCCAGATTTCCGTTTCAACAAGTACCGGTGAGAACCAAAGGTGGTGAGATCATAGAGCTCAGCTAACTCTGACATCCCCAAATCAATCCCTTCTTGCTCGATGATCCTCTCAAAGGTATATAGAACCCTCCAGATCATCGGCATAGCTTGGATAAATGAGATGCCGGTAAGAGAAAAGAAAGATTGGGTAAATGTCGGAAAAGGATATGAATACCCGATGAGGAAAGGAGTAGCAGGAAAGGCCACCCAAGTGTCCGAAACAAAATCACTCAGAGCAGTAGGGTCAAAAGGCTTAAAAACAACATTCGCCGGGAAGCAATGGCGAATCTTGTCTATCTGGATATCGGTAAAACAGCACCTCTCCATAGGAGAATCCTTGATAATCCCCTGGCTTTTCAAGGAACTATCCTTCTTAGAGCCTTTGAGCGGTGAATTCCGAAGAAGCATGTTCGAGACAAAAAACAGAGTAAAAGCAAGAAAGAACAGAGCAAAGAAGAGAAAGAGGAGGATGATACCTGATCAAGAGTCTTCAATGATGGTTATAAAGGGAGATACTTCGAATTTAAATACAAAATGATCCTAACCCTATCTCCTATTTATAATGATGATTTGCAGGGATCGTCACATCAGTGACGTAAATATCACAACGGCTAGTCCATATGTAACGGCTAGTAACCCGGAATTGTCCGTTAGAGATAAGCTCAAAACAAAATATAACTCATCTATTTACAATTAACTCCTTATATTTTGGGGGCAATTGTTAGGGCTGGATTTTTACTATGAATGATCCTTATACGTGATCCTAACCAGTGATCCTTATTTCTTTGGCAGGCAGTGATCCTCAGCCGGACCTCAGGATCAGGATCACGGGACATTGAGGTGATCCTTATACTAACGGTCATTTTCGATTACTACAATATTATTTTGCAGGAATATCTAGCAGGATATGCCCTACATATCATGATCCAGGGACGCGCTTTTACAAATATGGCAAGAGCTGAATTGAAGATGAACGTTGTGCCGGATATGGAAACATGGCTTGATCTAAGGGCAGCAATTTAGGCTAGATTATCTTTATTTCTAAAGGGGTAATGAGCTGATTAGTGGTCTATCTACCTAAAATAAGTTACCTACACATGTATAAATACCCATCTTCCTCATTCGGAAGAACACACACAACATACGACACAACTCTCAACACTTAGACACTCAGTGATCCTTGTACTCAGCTCATTATCATCCGAAGTTGTAACTACATTTTTATTATATTGAAGTTGGTGATCGGTAGTTGCCATCACCCGAGGTTTTTTATGCCGGAGATCATACATTGATCAAGGGCTTTTTCCTCGTATAAATCGTTGTGTCTTTGCATATTCATCACAGAAGTGATCCTTTACTTTCATAGCTAACCAAGCATCATACCCCGTTTACATATAGTTTGGTTACATTATCCTTGTGTGATTTTTGACCAAAACAGGACATTCTTAATTGGAAAATTAGTTTTAACAACAATAGTATGGGTTTCAAAATAATGCCTTAACTTAGTGGATGCCATGATTAATGCAAGGATAAGTTTTTCGAGGTGTGAGTACCTGGATTCGGCATCAAGCAAACTTTTACTTACATAGTAGATAGGATATTGTGTACCTTCATGATCCTTGACGAGGACTGCACTTACAGCGGTTGAGGATACCGCTAGGTATAAGGATAACACATCTCCTTTCTCCGGTTTTGCTAATGCTGGTGCTGAGGACATATATTCTTTAAGGGCTTGTAAAGCATTCTCATGCTTCTCAGTCCATTCGAACTTCTTATTCTTCCTTTAGGATATCGTAGAATTCTTTGCACTTTTCTGAGGATTTCGATATGAACCTGTTCAAGCTGCTATCCTGCCTGTTAGTCCTTTGAACATCCTTGGCATTGGCAGGAGATTGATATTTATTAATGCTTTGATTTGTTCCGGGCTTGCTTCAATGCCCCTCTGGGTTACCATGTATCCTAAGAACTTTCCTGCCTTAACACCAAAATGGCATTTTGAAGGATTTAAGTTTCATGTTTGTAACTATCAAGGTATCGAATGCTTCTTCCAAGTCCCTTAGGTGATCCTCAGCTTTCTTTGACTTGACCACCATATCATCTATGTACACCTCCATAGTTTTTCCAATTTGATCTTTGAACATCATATTTACCAAGCCTTTGATATGTTGCACCTGCATTTCTTAGTCCAAAAGGCATGGCAATATAACAATATAAACCGGTTGGGGTCATAAAGGCTGTATCCTCTTGGTCAGATGGTTCCATCTGGATTTGTTGGAATCCGGATGATGCATCCATAAAAGTTAACAGTTCATGCCCCGCTGTTGCATCCACCATGGAGTCAATGTGGGGTAATGGGAAAGGATCCTTGGGACATGCCTTATTCAAATCAGTGAAATCGACACATACCCTCCACTTTCCGTTTTTCTTTTGGACAACGACCACATTGGCTAACCATTTAGGATACTTTACCTCTCTGATCATACCTGCTCGAAGTAGTCTCTCTACTTCTTCTTGGATAATGGCATTCCTTTCTGGTGCAAACTTCCTCCTTTTTTGATGGATTGGCTTGATAGACCTGTCAATGCCAAGTTTGTGAGTAATAATATCCTTAGATATACCTGTCATATCTTCATGTTTCCAAGCAAAGGTGGATTTTCTTCTTTTGAGGAAGGATATCATGTCTTCTTTCATTTTGCCAAGGATCCCTGATCCGATATAGATTTTTGATTCAGGATCACTAGGATCCAAGAGGATTTCATCTACATCTTGTTCCCTTGCCTCCAAGACGTTCCTCGGAGGATACTGTAATTGCTATTGCTCCCTTGGTTTCGAGGTTGGCTTCATGGATGAGGTATAGCAATCCTTAGTTTCTTGCTGGTCACTGTCGATCTTGATTATCCCCCATGGGCTAGGGAGCTTCACACATTGATGGTAGGTAGACGGAACTGCTTTCATGTCATGTATCCAAGGCCTGCCAAGGATAACGTTGCAACAAGATAAACAGTCAATAACACAAAATTTTTGGTAATTATGTAATCCTTCCACGTAGATTGGGAGTTTGATGTCCCCCAGAGTTTTCTTCGTTTCTCCACTGAATCCCACAAGCACGGAGGATCTTGGTGTGATGTCTGATTCTGGGATTCCCATCTTCTTCAAGACATCAAGCTGGATAATGTTCACTGAGCTCCCTCCGTCAATAAGGATCCTGCGGACAAAATGGTTAGAGATAAAGAGAGTGATAACTAAGCTATCATGGTGAGGATCCTGAACATTAATGCGATCATCCTCATCAAATGTTATCATCTTTCCTTCTGAGACGCTTGAGGTTCTAAAAGGCCTTTCTCCATTATCCATTTTTGATTCTTTTGCATGTCTTTTGGCCGCTGAGAAGGATGTTCCACAAATGTCTGATCCTCCGGATATGAAGTTAATCACTTGTGCGTTTGCCGGAGGTGCGGGAGCCTTTTCAGGGATCCTTTCAGGATCCTGGGTCCTTTGCTTTTTTCTCCCCAATAATTCTTTTAGATGCCCCTTGCTTAGCAGGTATCCAATTTCCTTTCTTAAGGCTATGCAATCTTCAGTCAGATGGCCGAAATCCTCATGGTATGCACACCATTTGGACTTGTCTTTAGTCCCGGATGGTTTATCATTCTTCCTGGGCCATCTAGCCTTTTCACCTAGATTCTGCATTGCAAGGATTAGTTCATGATTATCAACGGAAAAACAATATTCTGAGATTGGAGGATATTCTTCATCATCCTCTTCTTGGTCGACAGCATGCACATTCTTGTTCTCGTTTCTATGGTAGGATTTGAACTTGTTGCTTTTGAAGGAGGATCCTTGCTTATCTTGTTTTGAGGATCCTACTTGTCTCTCCTGGATCCTCTTGTCATCCTCTAGCCGGATAAACCTGAGTGCTCGAGTTCTTACTTCATCTAAGTTCCTGCAAGGTGTCATAACAAGATCATCATAGAATAATGAATCCTTAAGAAGTCCCATTTTGAAGGCTTCAACAGCCGTAGCCATATCCAAGTTGGGAATATCCAAGGATTCTTTACTAAATTTAGTTATATAATCTCTTAATGATTCGTTATGATTTTGAGTTATCCTGTACAAATCACTAGTTAATTTTTCAAATTTTCTACTACAAGAAAATTGGTTATTGAATAAATTAACTAAATTAGCAAATGAAGTAATAGAGTAAGGGGGAAGACTTAGCAGCCATTTGAGGGCTGATCCAGTAAGAGTAGATCCAAATCCTTTACATAGGCATGCTTCCTTCAATTTTTCCGTGATAGGATTGATCTCCATCCTTTCCCTGTATTGTGCTATATGCTCCTCTGGATCCGTTGTGCCGTCATACAACTTCATGGTAGGGATATGGAACCTTTTGGGTACCTCTGCATCACAGATTGGTGGTGCAAAGCGAGATACCTTGTGGCTCCCATCTGCAATCTCTGGGATAGGCTTGACTACCCCTGGAACACTTGAGATCATGTCCTTTAGTTTCTGTAGTTCCCTGGCCATAACATGATTGGTACCTGTATCCTGCATGAATCCATGGTTAGTGGTAGGATAATTATTTAAAGTGTTACCTCCCATTGGGTTCAAGTTAGGGAATCCATATTGCCGGGATTCTGGAACAACGGAGGGACCAGTGGAAGCAATAGTCTGCATTGGAATGAAGTCCCCTTGATGGACATCTAGACTCCCTGTTTGCAAACTTTTTAGGGATCCTGGCATCTGTAAGGATCCTGGTATCTGGGATGATCCTGGAACGAAGGAGGATCCTTGAACCTGGGATGATCCTGGGATAAAGGAGGATCCTTGGCCCTAGAATGATCCTGGGATAAAGTAGGATCCTTGAAACTGCTGTGCCCCCGGATAGGCTCCCGGATTCATGAAGGATCCCATATACTGAGGATAGGATCCTGCTGGCTGAAAATACGAGCCCGATGTCTGAGTCATTGCTGCTGACTTGAGATGTAATCCTCTCGTCTCCCCTGTGATCTGTACGTCTGGGATCCCTGATGGCTGAGAGGTGACCATTGGAGTCTCAAAACTCAAGGATTTTGGCATCAGTGGGGAATGATCCTCTTCCGCTTTCTTTTGTCTTTTGAGATCTCCAATCTCCCTGAGGATCCTGTCATTAGTTTCATCCTGCCGCTGCATACGATCCTTCATCTGCAAAATTAAAGCAAACACATCACTAGTACTGGGAATAGAAGAATTCATAGCAGAAGAAGATGGAGGTTTAGAGAAAGAAGGGGTTGGTCTCTTCTCAGCATTTCTCTGGGATCCTGCCGGTGGAGGAGGTAGAGTGGTTTGTGCTGAGGTGACTGCAGACATCGCCGTGGAGGTGTTCTTCAATGATGAAGCCATGTAACTCTTTGAAATGATTTCGAACAAAAGATTTTCTTTATGAATGAAGCACCAATTGCCCCACGGTGGGCGCCAAACTGTTTTGGTCAAAAATCACACAAGGATAATGTAACCAAACTTTATGTAAACGGGGTATGATGCTTGGTTAGCTATGAAAGTAAAGGATCACTTCTGTGATAAAGATACAAAGACACAATGATTTATACGAGGAAAAAGCCCTTGATCAATGTATGATCTCCGGCATAAAAAACCTCGGGTGATGGCAACTACCGATCACCAATTTCAATATAATAAAAATGTAGTTACAACTTCGGATGATAATGAGCTGAGTACAAGGATCACTGAGTGTCTAAGTGTTAAGAGTTGTGTCGTATGTTGTGTGTGTTCTTCCGAATGAGGAAGATGGGTATTTATACATGTGTAGGTAACTTATTTTAGGTAGATAGACCACTAATCAGCTCATTACCCCTTTAGAAATAAAGATAATCTAGCCTAAATTGCTGCCCATTAATCAAGCTAAGTTTCCATATCCGGTACAACGTCTATCTCCAATTTAGCTCTTGCCATATTTGTGAAAACGCGTCCCTGGATCATGATGTGTAGGGCATATCCTGCTAGGTGTTCCTGCAAAACAATTTTGTAACAAGTGGAAGTGACCGTTAGTGTAAGGATCACCATATCGTCCCATGATCCTGATCCTGAAGTCTGGCTGAGGATCACTATCTGCCAAAGAAACAAGGATCACTTGTTAGGATCACGTATAAGGATCATTTATAGTAAAATCCAGCCCCAACAGGTATGATCAGAGAGGTAAAGTATCCAAAATGGTTAGCCAATGTGGTCGTTGTCCAAAAGAAAAACGGAAAGTGGAGGGTATGTGTCGATTTCACTGATTTAAATAAGGCATGTCCCAAGGATCCTTTCCCATTACCCCACATTGACTCCATGGTGGATGCAACAGCGGGGCATGAACTGTTAACCTTTATGGATGCATCATCTGGATTCCAACAAATTCAGATGGAACCATCTGACCAAGAGGATACAGCCTTTATGACCCCAACAGGTTTGTATTGTTATATTGCCATGCCTTTTGGATTAAGAAATGCAGGTGCAACATATCAAAGGCTGGTGAATATGATGTTCAAAGATCAAATTGGACAAACTATGGAAGTATACATAGATGATATGGTAGTCAAATCAAAGAAAGCTGAGGATCACCTAAGGGATTTGGAGGAAGCATTTGATATCCTTGATAATTATAACATGAAGCTTAATCCTTCAAAGTGCCACTTTGGTGTTAAGGCAGGTAAATTCCTAGGATATATGGTAACCCAGAGGGGCATTGAGGCAAGTCCGGAGCAAATTAAAGCACTAGTAAACATCAAGTCCCCTGCTAATGCTAAGGATGTGCAAAGGCTAACAGGCAGGATAGCAGCTCTGAACAGGTTCATATCAAAATCCTCAGAAAAATGTAAAGAATTTTACGATATCCTAAGGAAGAACAAGAAGTTTGAATGGACTGAGAAACATGAGAATGCTTTACAAGCCCTTAAAGAATATATGTCCTCAGCACCAGCATTATCAAAGCCCGAAAAAGGAGATGTGTTATCCTTATATTTGGCGGTATCCTCAACCGCTGTAAGTGCTGTCCTTGTTAAGGATCACGAAGGTACACAATACCCTATCTACTATGTAAGTAAGAGTTTACTTGATGCCGAATCCAGGTACTCACACCTCGAAAAACTTATTCTTGCATTAATCATGGCATCAACTAAGCTAAGGCATTATTTTGAAACCCATACTATCGTTGTTAGAACTAACTTTCCAATTAAGAATATCCTCAGGAAACCAGAGATGTCAGGAAGAATGGCTAAGTGGGCAGTAAAGCTTAGTGCCCATGATATAAGATATGAGCCAAGAACAGCCATTAAATCCCAAGCACTAGCTGACTTTGTGGCTGATTTCAGTAGTGATCTACAAAAAGAAGCAGAATTGGAAGTCCAACAGCTGGATGAGACCAAGGTGTTAGGGCTGGATTTTATTGTAGGTGATCCTTACACATGATCCTAACCAGTGATCCTTGTTTCTTTGGCAGACAGTGATCCTCAGCAGAACTTCAGGATCAGGATCATGGGACATTATGGTGATCCTCATACTAACGGCTATTTCCACTCAATACGATATTGTTTTGCAGGAACATCTAGCAGGATATGCTCTAGACATCATGATCCAGGAACGCGTCTTCACAAATATGGCAAGAGCTTAATCGAAGAAAGACGTTGCACAGGATATGGAAACTAGGCTTGATTTATGGGCAGCAATTTAGGCTAGATTGTCTTTATTTCTAAAGGGGTAATGAGCTGATAATTAGTCATTTTACCTAAAATAGGTCACCTACACATGTATAAATACCACTCTTCTTCATTCGGAAGAACACACACGACATACGACACAACTCTCAAGCACTTAGACACTCTGTGATCCTTGTACTCAGCTCATTATCATCCAAAGTTGTAAACATATTTTTGTTATATTGAAGTTGGTGATCGGTAGTTGCCATCACCCGAGGTTTTTTATGCCGGAGATCATTCATTGATCAAGGGCTTTTTCCTCGTATAAATCATTGTGTCTTTGCATCTTTTATCACAGAAGTGATCCTTTACTTTCATAATTAACCAAGCATCATACCCCGTTTACATAAAGTTTGGTTACATTATCCTTGTGTGATTTTTGACCAAAACAGTTTGGCGCCCACCGTGGGGCAATTGATGCTTCATTCATAAGAAAATCTTTTGTTCGAAATCATTTCAGAGAGTTACATGGCTTCATCATTGAAGAACACGTCCACGGTGATGTCTGCGGTCACTTCATCACAGATCACCTTGCCTCCTCCACCGGCAGGATCTCAGAAAAATACTGAGAAGAGATCAACTCCCACTTCCTTTAAACCTCTATCTTCTTCTGCTATGAATTCTTCTATTCCTAGTACTAGTGATGTATTTGCTTTAATTTTGCAGATGAAGGATCGTATGCAGCGGCAAGATGAAACTAACGAAAGGATCCTCAGGGAAATTGGAGATCTCAAAAGACAAAAGAAAGCGGCAGAGGATCATTCTCCACTGATGCCCAAATCCTTGAGCTTTGATACTCCAATGATCACTTCCCAGCCATCAGGGATCCCGGACGTGCAAATTATAGGGGAGTCAAGAGGGTCACATCTCAACTCGGCAGCAATGACTCAGACATCAGGCTCACATTTTCAGCCAGTAGGATCCTATCCTCAGTACATGGGATCCTTCAGGAATTCGGGAGCCTATCCGGAGACACAGCAGTTTCCAGGATCCTACTTTATTCCAGGATCATCCCAGGATCATCCCAGGTTCAAGGATCCTCCTTTGTTCCAGGATCATCCCAGGTTCAAGGATCCTCCTTCGTCCCAGGATCATCCCAGGTTCAAGGACCCTCCTTCGTTCCAGGATCATCCCAGATACCAGGATCCTTCCAGATGCCAGGATCCCTAAAAAGTTTGCAAACAGGAAGTCTAGATGTCCATCAAGGGGACTTCATTCCAATGCAGACCATTGCTTCCACTGGTCCCTCCGTTGTTCCAGAATCCCAGCAATATGGATTCCCCAACTTGAACCCAATGGGAGGTAACACTTTAAATAATTATCCTACTACTAACCTTGGATTCATGCAGGATACAGGTACCAATCATGCTATGACCAGGGAATTACAGAAACTAAAGGACATGATCTCAAGTGTTCCAGGGGTAGTCAAGCCTATCCCAGAGATTGCGGATGGAAGCCACAAGGTATCCCGTTTTGCACCACCAATTTGTGACGCAGAGGTACCCAAAAGGTTCCATATCCCTACCATGAAGTTGTATGATGGCACAACGGATCCGGAGGAGCATATAGCACAATACAGGGAGAGGATGGAGATCAATCCTATCCCAGAAAAATTGAAGGAAGCATGCCTATGTAAAGGATTTGGATCTACTCTTACTGGATCAGCTCTTAAGTGGCTGCTAAGTCTTCCCCCTTACTCTATTACTTCATTTGCCAATTTAGTTAATTTATTCAATAACCAATTCTCTTGTAGTAGAAAATTTGAAAAATTAACTAGTGATTTGTACAGGATAACTCAAAATCATAACGAATCATTAAGGGATTATATAACTAAATTTAGTAAAGAATCCTTGGACATTCCCAACTTGGATATGGCTACGGCTGTTGAAGCCTTCAAAATGGGACTGCTTAAGGATTCATTATTCTATGATGATCTTGTTATGACACATGCAGGAATTTAGATGAAGTAA